>NC_133658.1:805947668-806281523 GCF_037893015.1 Macrotis lagotis | reverse complement strand
AAGATACTGAAGTGGTTTGCCATTTTATTTTATAGCTCATTTTACAAATAAGGAACTGAGGCAAACAGGGTTAAGTGACTTGCTCAGGATCTCACAGCTAATATCTGAGGTCAGATTTGAACCTAGAAAAATGAGTCTTGTTGCCTTCAAGGTTGGCACTCCATGCACTGTGCCACATCCCAGCCCTTGTGAAATAGGTGATAATATTTGTCTTTCATTCTCAAAGAAGGTCATGACATCAGGGAGGTGATGCCATGGAAAGCACATGTATTGGATTTGAGGGAGGGGCTGCTGTGCTAAGTCAACAGTCTCACTTTCTCCTCCAGAATCATCTGGATCCAGTGACCAGATATGAATCAGGATAACTGGAGATAGCCCTGGGTGCAAAGCAATCTGGGTTAAGTGACTTGCCCAGGGTCACACAGCTAGCAAATATCAAGTATCTGAGGGTGGATTCAACCCTTATCTTCCAGACTGCAAGACCAGTGCTCTATCCACCATGCCACCTAGCTGCCCCTATGAAATAGGTAATGAGATATGGATATAGATTTAGATATATAGATATATAAACATATACATCTCACTACCTACTTCACATATATATATATATAGTACACATATATTTTATATACATCTATACAGTCATATATATATATATATATATATATATATATTTTAACAAGAATTTAATTAAGAATCTACTATTTATTAGGCACTATATAAAGTACATTTCAAATATTATCTCATATGTTACTCACAACAACCCTGGGAAGTAAAATGTTATTATTTTCATTTTACAGATGAGAAAATTGAGGTAATAAGTAGTAAAGTTACTTGTTCAGGATCAAGAAATCGATAAGTTCAAATAAATTATTTGAATTCAGATCATTGAACAAAATAGGACCTTGTGGCTTAAAGGGTTATATACCTTGTCAACACACCCATGCCCTTCCATAGTGTGAGATTTCCTTAGCAATGCATTTCTTCCCATAAATCCTCCAGAGACTCCACCCAGAAGAATTCCTTTAGAACTTATTTGTTTGTTTTTGCAATTATATGTAAAGATAATTTTAAACATTCCTTTAAATAAAATTTTCTCCCTCCCACACTTCCCTTCCCCCAACCTAGGGTAGCAAATACTCTGATGAGTACAATCTTGTACAATCTTGCTACACATATTTCCATTTTAGTCATGCTGTTACTAAAGAAGAATTAGAACAAAAGGGAAAAATCACAAGAAAGAAAAAAACAAATTTAAAAAGGTGAAAATTATATGCTTTAATCTCCACTCAGATTCCATAGTTTTTTTCCTCTGGAGGTGGATGGCATTTTCCATCACAAGTCTTTTAAAATTGTCTTTGATCACTGTATTGCTGAGAAGAGCTTAAATCTATCATAGTTTATCATCACAATGTTGCTATTACTGTGTATAATGTTGTCCTGGTTCTGCTCATGTCACCCAGCATCAGTTCATGTAAGTCTTTCCTAGTTTCTTCTGAAATCTGCCTGTGCTTCATTTCTTATAGAACAAAAATATGCCATTATATTCATATACCATTATTTTGTTTAGGCATTCCCCAATTGACAGGCAATCTCTCAGTTTTCAATTCTTTGCCACCACAAAAAGAGCTGCTATGAATATTCTTGAACACGTGGGTCTTCTTCCCTTTTTAAGATCTCTTTGGGATATAGACCAAGAAGTAGTTTTGCTGGATCAAAGGGTCTGCCCAGTTTTCCAAATTGCTCTCCTAATCAGTTCACAACTCCACCCACAGTGCATTAACATCCTAGTTTTCCCATATCCCCTCCAACATTTATCATTTCCCTTTTCTGTCACAAAAGTTAATCCAATAGATAAAGGGTGTTAACTCACAGTTGTTCTAATTTGCATTCCTCTATTTAATAATGATTTAGAGTATTTTTTCCTATGACTACAGAAAACTTTTAATTTCTTCACCTGAAAAATACTTCTTTATATAGTTTGACCATTTATCAGTTGGGGAATGACTAGTATTACTATAAATTTAACTCTGTTCTCTATATAGTTTAGAAATTAAGTCCTTTATCAGAAATACTGGGAATCACTGTTTCCTAACTTTTGCTTTCTTTCTATTATTAGTAGCATTGATTTGTGCAAAAACTTTTCAATTTAATGTAATCAAAATAATATATTTGCACTTAATAATGTTCTGTAGCTCTTGCTTGGTCATAAATTCTTCTCCTCTCCATAGATCTGATAGGTAAATGATTCCTTGCTCTTCCAAATGATATGGTATCACTCTTTATGTCTAAATCATATACTCATTTCAAACTTATCGTGGTATAGGGTGTGAGATGCTGATCTATGTCTAGATTTTGCCATACTATTTTCCCCGTTTTTCCAGCATTTTTCCTCAGAGTGAGTTCTTAATCCCAAAAGCTGGAGCCTTTGGGTTTAATCAAATAGTAGATTATTATATTGATATGCTACTATTCTATTGATCCATCATTACTCCATTTCTTGATAATACAGTTTTAGGTCTGCTACAACTTCTTTTGGATCTTTTAATATACAATGGGTACAAGGTCAGTAATTGAGGTAAGATAGGTAGATAGGTAGATAGACAGATAAATAGATGGATAGGCTGGCAGATAGACAGAGACAAATAGAGAAGCAGATAGACAATTCCAACTATTCCTATTTGTGATAGCACATGCATCCTGAGGGTTGGGCAGTTTGAATAAAACATATGACAGTATAAGGGAATGAAAAAAGTCTTGGCTCCCCAGTCAAGGGATAAAGTTTCAAAGTCCACCTTTGATACTCCCTGTGTGACCTTGGGTAGGTTAAATCCCTTTGCTGGACCTGAATTTCCTAATTTGTTAAAATGATGGAGTTGGACTAGATGGTGTTTGAGGTCCTTTCTAGTTCTAGTTCTGTAATTGCACAACTAGTAAGTATGAGAGAATTTGAATCCAGGTCTTCCTTCCTGCTTTTCTAGCACCTAATCCATATCCTTCAGCTGTTGGTATCATCATCATCATCATCATCATCATCATCATCATTATTGTCTAATATTTAATTCCTTCATGCCCCTAACATTTTATGCTATTTGTTGTAACGTTCTGTGATCTGAGAATCCTTCCACTTCTCACAGTCTGGGCTCTAGATCCTACCATTCTGTGATTCTCCATACATGCAAATCCATGGTACAACATACTTCAACAAGCAAAGACACTGTGAGGCATATGTTTTATTTGGCTCTTGGAGCTGAAAGGCATTGGCATTCATTCAAGTGTTATGAAACTGAGTCCAATTGTGCTTACAACATTTAAATGATCGTTTTTCCTTGAGAATGGTACTGTTTCTTGTCAAACTGGGACCACAAATAAGCCATGGACATCGTCACCTGCCTGCTTCCTCTCAGAAGAAGGAATTGATGCTAGTCAGATGAAAAGGAAGACTTATTCTTTTCATTGTCCCAGTTGTAGAACTAGTGGAAGGAGCAAACAATATGGGCCAGTATGGAATGAACACTGGAAGAATAGAACTGAGAAAGAGCTTTGGTTAGCACCAGGGGAAGTCATTAAGAATTAGGGATGCATGACCAGAAAGAACAATGATCAGTGTTGGAAGGGATGCAGGAAATCTGGGACACTAATACATTGTTGGTGGAGCTGTGGACTCATCCAACCTTTCTGCAGGGCAATTTGGAATTATGGCCAAAGGGCAACAAAAATATGCATACCCTTTGATCCAGTAATACCACTACTAGGTCTATACCCTGAAAAGATGAGCAAAAAAGGGTAAAAACATCACTTGTACAAAAATATTCATAGCAGCCCTTTTGTGATGGCAAAAAAAATTAGAAATTAAGTGAGTGTCCATCAATTGGGGAATGGCTTAACAAACTGCAGTATATGTGTGTCATGGAATACTATTTGTTCTATTAGAAATCAGGAGAGATGGGAATTCAGGGAAGCCTGGAATGATTTGCATGAACTGATGCTGAGTGAGATGAGCAGAACCAGAAAAGTATTGTACACCCTAAAAGCAAAATGGGGGTGATGATCAACCTTGATGGACTTGCTCATTCCATCAGTACAACAATAATTTTGGGTTATCTGCAATGGAGAATACCATCTGTATTCAGAGAAAGAATTGTGAAATTTAAACAAAGACTAAAAGCTATTACCTTCAATTTAGGGAAAAAACCCATTATGTTATGTTATGTAATTTTTCTATCTCTTATACTTTAATTTCTTCCTTAAGGATATGATTTCTCTCTCATCATATTCAACTGAGATAAATGTATACCATGGAAACAATGTAAAGACTAACAGAATGCCTTCTGTGGGGTGGGGGGAGGGAAGCAAGAATAGGAGGAAAATTGTAAAACTCAAAATAAATAAAATCTTTCTTAAAAAAAGAATTAGGGATGTACAGTTCAACCCCAATTTAAGCAAACCCACTATTAAAAAATCCAGATTTGAAAGTGCGGTAAATTGGGAAAGGGAGAAAATACTTTAAGAAACTGAGTCTTAAAAGTTGAAGGGACTTCAGAGATACTCCAGCATAAGGTAAAAGAGTAAGTTCAATGATGATAATGCTTCATTGCAGACTAGAATTGTATTTAATTCAGCATTCAAAAAGTTGTGTCATTAGATAGCATAATGGGTAGAGCACAGGGCCTGGAGTCAGGAAGACCTGAATTCAAACTTGGCCTTAGACACTTTTTTGTTTTGTTTTGTTTTTTTGTTTTTTTGCAATGTAATGGGGTTAAGGGACTTACCCAAGGTCATACAGCTAGGTAATTATGTATCTGAGGCCACATTTGAACTCAGGTCCTCCTGACTTCAGGGCCTGTGCTCTATCCATTGTGCTACCTAGCTGCCCCTTGCCTCTGACACTTACTAGCTATGGATCCTTGGGCAAATCATTTAGACATATTTGCCTCAGTTTCCTCAACTATAAAATCAACTGGAGAAGAAAAGGGCAAACCACTCCCCAAATGGGGTCACAAAGAGTCAGATAGAACTAAACAATAATAACAAAAAGCTTACAATCTCTTAGTGTATTTCAATCCTTCAGTCATTCCCAACTCTTCCTGACTTATATAGACTTGTCCTAACAAAGATAGTGGAATAGCTTGCCATTTCCTTCTCTAGATTAGGAGTATTTATAGATTCATTTTGTATTCTACTTTTTTCCCCTCCTAGAATAATCACTTTTTTAAAAAAAATTTCCCATGATTCCTTCAATTGTATTCTGTTCATTCTCAAAGCAACTCTGGGAAAGAGGGAGGGCAAGATTTCATAGCCCCATTCTACAGCTGAGAAAATTAAGTGCTAATATCTAGGCAACCTGTCTGAGCCTAACTTGTTTCTAAAGTAATCATGGCAACAGGTGTACCCACCCAGAGGCTTCATGGCACAATTCACCTCCAGCCTCTACTAGGAGAAATTATGAAAAAATGGAAAGTTTCCCCTACTTGGAAATCTCATAATTAAACCAAAATTTGTTTCCAGGTAGCTTCTCATTCAGAGTTCTCAACTAGTGAGTCAGAATCTTTCTCCCTGTCATTTGTTCTATGTGACCTTGGAAAAAATCTCACAACTTCTATGTCCTTCAGTTTTCTCCAATGTAAAATGAGTGAGTAGAACCATATTGCTTATCTTGAAAGTCTGTCCCAGTTCTAAGATTCATTTAGGCTCTAAATCCTTTGATATGATGATCTGAAATGGTGATAATTTCTGACCTGACTTTCTCTCAAAGTTATTATGGGTCATATGTATGTATATGTATATTCAATAATGTGAAGTATAAACATCTTAACATCACAGTCTGGAGCAATAGAGAATAAATCGACTTCTAAACTCATACATGAAGACAGGTTCCTATCTTCCTTGCCTCCCATGTAGTCTTCTTTCCTCAGATCTGTTGATCATTTCTCATATTTTTCAAATATTTTATATTTCTTCTTCATTCTCCTATATGTAAACTTTAGCATGTCATTGGCCCTCCTCAAATCAACATTTTATTTTGTATTTACTAGGTGCTAAGGCTGGGGAATACAAACAAAGCAAAAAAGAAAGACAGTCTCTTCCCTTGAGGAGCTTACTTTGTAATGGGGAAAACTAACACTTAAAAGGAAGGGGGAGGATGAAGAAGGCACCAGTATGGGAAGAGAAGGTATCCATATGAAGGATGCGTTGGAGAAAGAAGTCTGGAGAGTTGAGAGCAGAGTCCAGAAAAGAATGAAGGTTTTGATGTCCTAAACTGTGGTGCCTAAAAATGAATACATCATTCCAGCTATCGTCTGACCAGGAGGAAGGATACTTCCCTCACTTTAGACATAAGTCTTCTTTGAACTCATATGCCCCCCCCCATGAGGAGTTATGGTACATACTTACCTTCCTTTTCATCATCAAGGTCACTATCTGTCTGAGCCATAGATTTGCCAGTCAATAGTCATCATAAAATGTGGTACCCAGAACTGAAAATAAGTACAATTTTGCTCTCCATTTCCTCATTGATAAAATGACATAATACAATGAACAAAATAGCTGTCATCTTCCTTCCCTTGCTCTAGATTGGGTCTCTGTTATGATCAGAGCAAGATTCTGGAGGACCTTGAATGCTAGCTAAAGGAGAGTTTTCTTTTTTTCTTTTCTTTCTCTCTTTTTTCCTCTTATTTTCTTTCATCCTTTCTTTTTTTGTTCTTCCTTTCTTCTTCCTTTTTCTTTCTCTTTCTTTCTTTTTCCCTTTCTTTGTCTCTCACTTTCTCTTTTTCCTTTTCTTTCTCTCTTTCATTCTTTCTTTCTTTTCTCTCTCTCTCTCTCTCTCTCTCTCTCTCTCTCTTCTTTTTCTCTGATATATTCCTCAGAAGAATAATTGAAGTCTCCTGACTTTCCTGCTCTTTCAGAGGGAATGCTGTATCTTTTGTATTTCCAGTAGAAAAGACTGAACTTACCTATCCGCATGTGCATATCTGGGCACCTCCAGAGGCAGCTTCTAAGACACAGAGAAGTCAATAAATAGCATCCAGTGGGGTTGACTTCAATTCCCATAAACCCGACTTTCATATTTCTAAGTCCCCACACACTTGTGCCACTAGAGGGAGTAACTCAGGGAAGAAGCAGCACCTATAACAATGCAAAGTCAGAATCCTAGGATGCCAGAGATGAACCTTAGATCACGGAATGTCAGATCTAGGGCAGGATCTTAGAACATGAAATATCAGAACTAGGCCAGGACCTTACAGCATAGACTGTCAGGGCCAGGGTAGTGCCTTAGAACATAGAATGTAAGAGCTAAGGCAGAACATTAGAACATAGACTATCATAGTTAAGGCAGGACCTTAGGCCATGGAATATTAGGGCTAAGGAAGGATCTTAGAAGATAGAATGTCAGAGTTAGGACAGGATCTTAGAACATGGAATGTCAGAGCTAGGGCATGACCTTAGAGCATAGAATGTCAGAGCTAAGGCAGGATATTAGAACATAGGATAAAGCATAATTTTAGGATTTAGAACTCCAGGAGTGGGTGTCTTAGAACATAGAATGCCAGAGCCAGGGCAGGACCTTAGAATACAGAATGCCAGAGCTAAGGCAGGACATTAGAATATAGACTATCAGAGCTAGGGCAGAATCATAGAACATAAGACTGTCATAGGGCATAACCTTAGAATATGGAATGTCAGAGCTAGGGTAGGACATTAGAATATAGAATGCCAAAGCTTAGACATAGAATATTGTCACTCCTGGGGACCATAGAAAACAGAGTATCCAAGTTAGAAGGGACCTTAGAAAAAGTTACAGTACAATTGAAAAAGTTATGGCTGAAAGGAATTTTGAATATAAAATATTGAAATACAAAATTTAGAATTTTCAAGCTGGGAATGACCCAGATTATTTAATCCAGCACCTTTTATTATACAGATGAAAAAAAACTGGGTCTCAGCAGGATTATGAGACAGGCTCCAAGTCATGCATCGAGTGCCAGAGTTGGAACAAAGTTCAGGCCTTATGACTGAAAAGGTGACAAAAATGAGCAAAGACAAACTGAAGATCCTTCTCCAGGATCTGTCATCATCCTACCCCCACCCCCATTGTGGCCAGCCTGAAAAGCTCATATTCACCAGCTTCATTAGTAATCCATAATGCTCCCTACTTGCAAAGTGGGGGAGTTAACATTGTTATTGGGATCATAATTGTTGCATTTCATGAATTTTCATGCTTACATTTGCAATCTTAATGTCGCTTTTGCATTGGGTTTTTGTGCTTAATTATAAGAGCCTTGTAATTATAGAGTATTGCCGAACGCAAAGGGTGATTAAAATGGATTTAATGAAACTTGAAGCCACATAGCCCTGGAAAGGAGGGGGAAGAGATTCAAACTAAATTCTGAGAGGCACCTAGCCCAGTGACTTGCCTAGAACAACCACATAATCAGTACTAGATGATCCTAGATTTCCAGCTGGAAAGGACTTTAGGGGCCATCTAGTCTTACCCCCTCACAGATTAGGAAACTGAACCCTAAAGAGCTTCAATGCCCAGTCCAAGGCTATATGGCTAACAGAAGTAGGATTTGAACCAAGGTTCTCTGACTTACAGATCCTATGTTCTTTCCAATGCTCCATTTGAAAAAAAAGAGCTATTAAATGAATGTATTGACATTTGTAGCATTGACTTGTCCTGTTCTTTCTCCTCTGAGCAAAAAGAAGTCTTCTCTGAATACACTAGGAGCTTTCAACTCCAATGATGGGGCCTCTTGCTCACTGCTTTTTCCAGTGCACAATTCTGTCCACATCATTTCCTTTCTCAAGAAAACTGTAATAGTTCATTATAACTTCAAGGGTCTATGAAATTGATGGATTAATTGAAGGAACTGAGAATATTTATCCTAGAAAAAGAGAAGATTTGCAAGGAGGGAGCAGGGTTATAGAAAGCATAGAATAACAAATTTCAAATACTTGAAAAGCTGGTTTAGGGGAAAGAGACTACTTTTTCATATATGCTGAATGATGACTGATAGTGATAAAGGGGAAATGCAAAAAAAAAAGTTTTCAACCTCGTATTTGCCTCCTCCCCTCCTTCTCTCTCTCTCACTCTCACTCTCTCTCTCTTTATATATATATATGTATATATATATATATATATATATATATATTATGTATAATATGTATATATGATAGATAGATATAGATATATAAAATATATGTATATATGTATATACATATATGGGTATGCATATACACATATTCATGTGTGTATAAATGTGAATAATATGTGCATATGCATTATGTATACACATGCAGATATAGTCACCTAATATGTGAGTATTACAGAGATGGCATCCAGATGTGTAATTTCATCAATATGGAATATACCTGGTGTGACAATTTGCTCCACTACTTCAGATCTACAACATGCCTGTAACATTGAGAGAGCGATTAGGAGACGAGTCTGAGGCCACATAGCTAGCATGTCTCAGAAACAAGATTAAACCCTTCTCTCCTCTCTCCCCTCTACACCAAGCCTCCTAACCACTAGTGCTTCAAAGTTGCTAAGGTAGAAATGTCTGCTTGAGGGCAGTGGCCTCCCTGCCATTAGTAGTCTTGAAGGAAAGCCTTGTCAGCTATTTGTTAAGGCTATCATAAGGAGTATTACTGTTCAAGTATCAATGTTGGACACAATAATATGTGGCCTTCTAACTCTGGTTATCATTGCTCCTGTGGAGTGAAGGGAAATTACCACAGCCTAGTCATGTTTTCTGCTTTCCCTATCCTCTTCTCCTTGTTCATTCATTCATTCATTCATTCATGCATGCATGCATGCATGCCCCTACATAAGAGACTCTGGTCTCAAGCTAGGTGCTTTGCTATTGAGATGTTTTCCAACCCTGTCCAACTATTTGTGACCCCATTTTGAATTTTCTTGGCAAAGTTACTGGAGTAGTTTGCCATTTTTTCCTCCAATATATTTTACAGATGAGGAAACTGAGGTATACAGGGTAAAGTGACTCATCCAGAGTCACACAATTAGTAAATGTCTGGGGTTGGATTTGAACTCAGGAAGAGGAGTCTTCCCGACTCCAGGACTGGCACTCTGCCACTGAGTCAGCTAGCTGCCCTGCTCAGCACATAATATGGACCATATAAACAATGGCTGGGATTTGTCCAGGTGGCATAGGGATGGAATGGTGCCAATCCCCAAAAAACACCACTCTTCACTGAACAAGCATCTGTCATCTAGAGATTCCTTTGTCTCTGGAGCAATTTTCCATTCCCAGCTAGCACATCTTGAGGGAAAGAGGCAGAAGAATGAAGTGTGGTTGACAGAGTCTTTCTCCTTTCCTTCACAGACTGGTTGTTACTATTATCATTTCGGTCATATTCAACTCTCTGTGACCCCACTTTGGGTTTTCTTGGCAAAGATACTGGAGTGGTTTGCCATTTGCTTCCCCAGTTTATTTTACAGATAAGGAAATTGAGGCCAACAGGGTTAAGTGATTTACCCAGGTTCCATCCTATTTCAAGCCCTTGCTCTATCCATTGTACCACCTTGCTTCCCAGCTAGTGCTGAGGTGATGCAAAAGCAAATGCCATCATCACTGTCATCATGATGGTCCCAGACTAGCACACAGACAGAAGCCATTTAATGGAGCAAACTGAATCCAAGGGCTTTGGCTCTCCATCCTAGCTTGCCTGGGTGTCACCTGGAGCCAAGATGCTAGCCCTGTCGTGGACGCAGTTTTCTTTAAGTCATGATTATAAAATAATCATTAGCATTTTATCCAACTCTTTAAAGGTTGCAAAGCACTTTATAAATATTATCTCATTTGACACTCATAACAGTCCTAAGAGGTAGGTGCTACTTTATTGCCAGGCTACAAATGAGGAATCTGAGGCAGACAGTGCTTAAATGACTTGGCCAAAGTTATAGAGATTATTAGTGTCTGGAGCTAGATTTGAATTTGGAATCTTTCTGACTCTAGGTCTGGTCTTCTGTGCACTGTACCACCTAGCTAATCCACCTTATATGATTCAAGAATATTTAAATAGGTATTGATTAGTGTGGGATCAGATCAGATGGAATCTAGAAAAAAGGCATTCTTATTCCTCGGTCCTGGTAGCTTTTACAGAGGGTCATTCTCACCCCAGGCACACAGGCAGAGAGAAGGATGGTTTAGGTAAGGGAGGGGGGCACAGAGGCAGCTTGCTCTGTTGCTCATAACTCTAACAGTTTGGACACAGGAGAACACGGGCGCCGACAGAGAGAGAGGCCAATCCTACATACTCTGTGCTTTGGAGCACACTCAAGATTTACCTGGTTGTCTCTTCCTCCACTCATCTCCTTTGATCTGCAGCTGCATTTCTATCTCTGCCACTTTTCTCAAATCTATCGCCTCCTTTCTGTTTCTACAGTCATACCCTAGAACAGATTCTATTGACCAACTGACCTGAACCACTGTAGTTACAGCTTCCTAAGAAGTCCATACTTTTCTCTGAGCTAAACTAGGTCATATACCACTGGCAGCCTTATTGTGCTTCTATATTAATCTAGAGTATATATATATATATATATATATATATATATATATATATATATATATATATATATATGTACATATATATATACATATATATATACACAGATACATAAATGTATGATGTATATATGCATCTATATGTTTCTACACATAAACATGTATGTATATATGTAGATAGACAGATGATAGATGGATGAATAGATATATCATTTTAGATATTGATCTGGTTCTTAATATACAGTGTGAGCTTAATAAATGTTTATTGATTGATTGATTGATTTGGTTACCTCTAGTGTCTCCCTATTCCCTGCTGAATAAATATCAAGCTTCTTAGTCTGATATCTGAAGCTTTCATAATTTGGAACCTTTTTTGTCTTCCCAGCCTTATCTTATACTTCTTCCTCTAGACTTTCAATGCCCCAAAGACACTCTGAATATGCCCTGAACTAACTCACTTGCAGGCAAATATTGGGATGTTTCCAGTGCCTATAAGGTCCTGGGTTCAACTCACTTCATCACATTTTTACAAACCATATAACCTTGGACAAATGTCTGCCTCTTTGTAACTCAATTTTTCAGTTTATGAATGGGGAAACTCATGTTGGCATCACCTACCTATTGTGAGGGAAGATGTTTGTAAACTATAACTTGCTAGGTAAATGGTAATTGGTGAGATCACTATTATTTCCTCTAGTGCCACACCTCTGTAGCTCTCCCTGTTGAGTTCCTGTCAAGTGTCCTGGATCTTCTTTTAAAAACACACCTCAAGGCCAGCTCCCTCCATGAAGTCTTCCTTGGTTCATAATAGCTTTCCCACTTGGGCATCACAATGCTTTGTTTTTTGCCTCAAATACAATTGACATGCAATTATTTCATAATTTCATGAGTCTGTAAAATGCTCCATAAGTATGGATGAACAGAGATTAAATGAATATTTTCATTGAGGGATGCCTATCACTTCACAGCAGTGACATCAGAGCTAATCAACTGATTTGGGGTTCCCAACATTTATTTCTCAAACTCTTTAGCCATTTAGTCCAAAGTAAAAATTATCTACCCCTAGCTCTGTGAATGATACTAAGAGAAACAAAAGTTTTAAGAAGTTGCAATCCAGTAGAGGATAAAAAAAATATTCTAGAATCACAAAATGTTAGAATTTGAATGCATGAAAAATGATGCTCAAAAATAATTGAACAGGGGCAGCTAGGTGGCATAGTGGATAGAGCACTGGCCCTGGAATCAGGAGTACCTGAGTTCAAATCTGACCTTAGACACATATAATAATTACCTAGCTGTGTGGGCCTGGGCAAGTCACTTAACCCCATTGCCTTGCAAAAAACTAAAAAAAAAAAATTGAACAATAATAATAGATGTACAAAGTACATTGAGGGATCAGAGAGTGGCTATCCTGGCTAGAGGATGGATGAAACAAATTCTTGTCAATATTTCATTCATTTCTTCAGTCATTCATTCAACACATATTTCTGAGTATTTTCTCTCTGAATCCCTGTGTTTCTTGCATAATATGTGTTTCTCTGTCTGAGGGTATGTGTGTTACCTTAGTGTTCAAAGTTGACAGTGCTGACAATGATGTGCATGTGTAAGTGTGACTGAAAAAATCCAATGTGTGATGAATTTCTCTTTTCTGCATTGTAAACAAGTGATAATTGTTCACTGAATTAGTTAGCTTTGAGGAGAAGGTAATTGCTAGTGCCAGAAAATTCCTCAGTTCCATCTATCTATTAGGTGCCTACTGTTTTTAGAACCCTGTTCTCTGAACAGTTCCTTCCCTACATTAAATTTACACTCTCATAAGGGGAAATAGCACATGTATTAATAACTAATATAAAGTAGAGTTTCGGGGTGACTAGGTGGGGCAGTGGATGGAGCACTGGCCCTGGAGTCAGAAGGACCTGAGTTCAAATCGACCTCAGACACAATAATTACCTAGCTGGGTGGCCTTGGACAAACTTAACCCCATTGCCTTGCAAAAAAACAAAACTAAACTAAAGTAGAGCTTCAAAGTTTAGGAGACAACATAGCAGAAGAGATAGAGGGCTGGCTTTAGCATTAGGAAGCTCTAGATTCAAGTCTTCTATCCAATAAATGCAAACTAGGTGACCAGGAATGAATTCCTTAACCTTCCAGTGACCCGGGCAATTCTCTAAGAAAAGAAATCCCAGACTAGTTGCCTCTCTAACAGTGAAGGGAGTTCCCTGACAAAAATCTCAGGTTCAGATACCAGATTCTTCATTTACTTTCTAAGTATATTAGATAGGTGCAGACTAAGTATTTCTGCAAAGTCATTTTCAACTAGAGAAAGAGGGGGTGACCTAGAAGACTTCCTGGAGGGGACCTGAGTTAGGATTTATAGGGTGAGGAAATGGGACAGGGGGGGATTCATGGGGCATGGGATATAGCCCTGGGAATGGGGTAAGCAGTCTTCCATGCTCTGAATGTGGATCCACTGTGCCCTAGAGAACAAGCAGAAACCATCCTGAGTATATCTATTGAAGTATTTGCCCATGTGCTTCAGAATCAAACCTTAGCACAGATATAATTGAACAGAATTGGTATCAGAAGCTATCTATTAGGATAGACACAACTCTGATAGAACCACTTAAACTCAAGTTGTAGAATAATAGACTTGGGGCTAGAAGGGGCTTCAGAGACCCTCATTTTGCAAAAGAAAAAAACTTGGACCCAGAGAAGTTAAAGTAATTTGTTCAAAGTCACACATTATTGTCCTTCATTGTCAAAGATGACAGTGACATCAGGCAGGTGATGTCATGACATGAAAGTGAATTGACTTTGAGGGGGGGGAGGGGGTGCTAAGTCACCAGCCTCACTTTCTCCTCTGCAACCATCTAGATCCAGTGGCCAGATATGAATCAGAATGACTGGAGATGGCTCTGGATGCAGGACAATCAGAATTAAGTCACTTGCCCAAGGTCACATAGCTAGTAAATGTCAACTGTCTAAGATCAGATTTGAATTTAGGTCATCCTGCCTCCAGGGCTGGTGCTCTATCCACTGTCCCACCTAGCTGCCTGGATAAGGTAGAAAATATTAGGAGTAGAATTCACACCCAGGTCCTGTGAGTTCAGAGCAGGTATTCTTTTCACTGTACCAGACTGCCTGTTATCATTCCTAGCTACCAAGGAACAGGATGAGTACATAGATGATAGTCCAAGAAGCAGTAAGGGCTGCGACCCACACCCCCAAGCTACCAAATTCAATCAGACCCCCAGAGCACAGATTGAATATGACAAGTTGTCAGTTGCTATCTGGGTCCAGTTGAAGGGATAGGAAAAGGCTTCATTGAGCTAAGCATTGACTGAAGAGAAGTATTTCTACAGGCTAGATGACCAGGATATGTATTCTAGGACTGTCTCAGGCCTTAGGTGAAATAATCTTTCAGTTCCTCCCCTCTTCTGTTGCATTTTCCTAACCTTGTTCCATGGGGGTAAATACTACTCACTCCCCTGCCTTGGAAGCTTTTGCTTGTAGACTCTGACTAAACTTTCCTCCATGGACATACTACCTCTATGGAATTCTGACTCTGACATCAGAACTGTGCCTTAGATCTAACATTGTCATTTCTTTCTTTCCTCTGGGTCTATTTATTCCCTTCAGGCCAGTTAATCACTGCTTATTCCCAGTACATACCAGCAGCACTGCTAGTTTTGAGTTCCTGGCCCATTACAGAATCTTTGCTATTCCCAGAGCCCTGTTTGAATCCCTCACCCACTTATCTCTGATGATGATGCATTGCACCTGTCCTGAACATCCCAACTTCCTGAATGTTGGCTGGCTCACCTCGGGGTGATTCCACTATCTCTGGACCCCTGGTTTAACTCTGGCCTGGATCCAGTAAACCCGTGGGCTCTCTATGCTCCTGCCTGCATCTTCCCTTCCTTCCCGATTTATCTAACTATTCCTATCTTCCAGGGCCTTGACAGTTAAACCTGATGGTGATAGAATATCTTCATGGTATATCTTGTGTGATTCTGCCCTGCTGGCTAGATTGGATGGTGGAGGATAAGATAAGAGAGCAAATATCATCTTTTGATCCTCACAACAACTTTGGGAGATAGGTAATATTACTACCCCTGTTTTCTAGATTAGTATAAATGTCAATGACAATGACATGTCAAGTGACTTGCCCAACTCCTAAATGTCTGAAGCTGAATTTGAACTCAGGTCTTTCTAGGGACCTAAATCTATTGCTCAATCTACCATGCCACCTAATTATTTATTAAGAGGGAAGAGATTAAGAATACTATTGTATTATTCAAATGTTTCAACTATGACTGTGACCTCTGGGGATTTTCTTGGCAAAGACACTGGAGTAGTTTTCCATTTCCTTCTCCAACTTATTTTACAGATGAGAAACTGAGGCAAAAAAGATTGTGACTTGCTCAGGGTCATGTAACTAGTTAGCGTCTGAGAGCAAATTTGAACTCAGAAAGATAAGTTTTCTTGACTCCAGCTCTGGCCCTCATGACCCTGTGCCACTTGGATGCCTCAGTAGGAATGAGGAAAGATATATTCTAAAAGAAACAAGTCAAGGTGGTGACCATATTGGATGAATACTGTATAGAAGAAATTGGAGTTTGGGTAGTCAGTGGAAGAGAGCATATAGGTGGAACATGATATCAATCATGATATCAATCAATTACCTAAAGGGTCATCTTCCATAAGAATGACTAGATTTATTCTGTTTGGGCCTGGAAGACAAAACTAGGAGGAGAGAGACAGTTTTCATCTCAATATAAGGAAAAACTGACAAATAATTAGAGTTGTCCAAAAATGACATGAGCTGTCCCAAGAGACAATAGGCTTCCCATTGATAGAGGCCTTTAAGAAGGCTGGGCAACTATTTGATAGAGGATGTCATGGCTCTATGCCTGCCAGTCTAAGGGATAGACTGGATGAACTCTGCCCCCTTTGAGTTCCTTAGAGAACACCAATAGACCACATGATGAGAACCATCGCTCTTACAAACAAGACATCTCAGATCAGAAGAGACCTTGAAGACTGATTCATTCAACCTTCACATTTATTTCTACAACTGAGAAAACTGAGGTCCAAAGGGAGTATGGGATACCCACTCAAGGTCTGAAAGCACTTTGACTGTTTATCTTGGAGAAGAACTGGCTCAGTTGGGCTGTGAGACTTGAAAGGGTTGTTCAGCATGGTCTCCAGGGGCATAACTAGATGCAATTGAGGGAAGTTACAGAGTCACAATGAGGTTCCCCAAAAGTTTATGAGAAGGTAATAATACTAATTAATAATAGCAATAATAGCCAACAGTGCTTAAGGTTTACCAAGGGTTTTATTTATTTTTGAGCACTTAAGGTTTACAAAGGGCTTTATTACTTCATTTGGTCCTTGAGAGGAAGTTACTCTAATTATCCTATTTTATAGGTAGCAAAACTGAGGCAGGTTCCTTCTGACATTCAGTGATTCTGAGAAGTTGAGTTTTTGAACCCAGTTTTTTGGCATCAGAAGCAGATTCTTCCACCTAGAGTCCACAGCCTCCTCTATAGCATCTTCAGCTTTAGAAAATGTCATCTACACCAGAGCCCCAGCAGGGTAGTCAGAAGGGCAGAACTAAATGAGATCTATATTCAGTTTTGAGGGAGATGTTGCTGAAGGCTGTCTCTTCATTCCCTACAATTAGGTACCATTAGTGCCTGGCAGGCCAGGGGTGTTCCATAAATAATCATACTTGGACACATTTATTGCTTAGTTATTTTAATCACATTTAATAAATAAAAAAGTGAAATGAACAATAAGAGGTGATATTTCAGTCACATAGTAACCTCCTGCAGTCTTATGGGCTGTCATCGGGCCTGGTTGGAAGCATAAACTTTAACGTGTCACCTCAGAAACATAACCAAACTCCACAAAAATCCACGGATGTGTGTGATGACAAATTCCAAGTGCTTCCATAAACAAATGGAGCCAGAGTCATTAGCATGGGTGTGTTAGGTGGCAAAGCCCGATATTGCAAAACACAGGTCTTTATGCATGATGAGGAAGAGAGGGAAGGAAGGAAAGAAAAAGGAAAAAGAAGGAAAGAAGGAATAAGGAAGGAAGAGAGAAGGAAGGAAAAGGTAAGAAGAGAAGAAGGAAGGAAGGAATTAAGGAAGGGAAGGAAGGATGAAGACAGAAAGGAAAGAAGAAAGGAAGGAAAAAAGGAATAAAAAGGAAGAATATAAGGAAAGAAGATAGGGATGAAGGAAGAAGAAAGGAAAGGAGGGAGAAAGAGGAAAGAAGGAAAGAAGCAAGGGAGGGAGGGAGGAAGGAAAGAAAGAAGTAAGGAAAGAATAGTGAAGGAAAGGAGGAAATATGGGAGTAAGAAGGAAGTAAAGAAGAGAAGAAGGAAAGAATAGGGAAGGAAGAACCAAAGGGAGGGAGGAAGAGAGAAAGGAAAGAAGGAATAAGAAAGGGAGGAAAGGAGGGAGGAAGGAATGAATATGGAAGGAAGGGAGGGAAAGGAAAGGAAAAAAGGAAGAAGGGAGGGGAGAAGAGGAAGAAAGGATGGTAAATTATCATTATTGTCCTTATTACTATATTTCTACTATCAGCACACATCTTTCACCATACACATTCCCCCTCTCCCCCAGTGTTTCCTACAACCCTCTACAACTGGTCTTCAAGAGTTGCTTCAATTCAAATAAAATTAAACTCCATATCCCTGTAGAGTCCTTGTTGGCCAACCTCTCTGCACTTAGCTAGGCTGATTCTCAAGAGAAGAAAATGGCATAGGGTTTCTTATGGGTCTTTGAAGACTTTCTATTTTGAAGGTTTTCCCTGCTCAGCATACTCCAAGAGCTTACTTTTATCTTAAGAGTCAAATATAAAATCCACTACTGATCATGGAATGCTCTTCACAACTTAGTTCCTTTTTGCATCTGAAGTCTTCTACTTTATTTTCCTCTACACATTCTATAACAGAACTGCCCTGACCCCATTGTTCCTTGTACTCTATCTCTCATCTCCATGCCTTGGCATTGGCTGTATCCTCTTCTTGGAATGTTTTGCCTTTCCCCTCTACCTCTTAAATCCTGTCTTATGCCAAGGTTCAGTTCAAATCACACATTATTCAAGAGGCTTCCCTAGCCTCCCTAGCTTCTACTTCCTTCCCCTTAATCAGATTCCTTTTCATCTATTCTATGCATTTTATCACATATATGCAGAGCTGTTTACACGTTGTCTCCACTTTAGATTTTGAGTTCCTAGAGGCCAAGGAGCATGTTTTTCTTTTCCTTTCTTTGTTGCCCATTGCTTAGCACAGTGCCTAGGACCTAGCAAGAAATTTAGTAAATAACTATTGTTTGATTAATTGGTTAAACATCAACTGTGTACCAGACACTACGTAAGACTAGTAATATTGGATCAAAAATGAACAATCCTTGCTTCTGAAGAGTTTACACTGCAAAACTCGGGTGAGTGCCCCAAGAACAGGGCTCTGCTCATAGTGGGGAAGGCTTGTGTGCATATTTGCGAAGTAAGGGCTTTGCATGTGTCCAAGTGCTTAACCACGTTCCCCTTCTCCAGAATACCTTGAGTTAGTTGGCCTTTCCCTCATGCCTTTCCATATGTTATTTGGCATTTTAGTTATTTTTGTAGGTGGTATAGTACATAGTGCACCAGACCTGGAGTCAGGAAGATTCATCTTCCTGAGTTCAAATCTAGCACCAGACACTTGCTAAGTGTGTAACCCTGGTCAAGGCACTTAACCTGTAATCTGTAAAATGAACAGGAAAAGGAAATGGCAAAATAACTCTGGTATCTTTGCCAAGATAACCTCCATTGTGGGGGGGGGGTCACAAAAAGTTAAACCTTATTGAAACAAATGACCAACAATAACAAAAACAGCATTGTATAGTAATATAACATTTTATGTATAGCTGTAGATATAGATATAGATACACACTCATAAGACAAAAACATAAACAAAATTCCAAAGAGAATTTTTTTGTGTTTTAATTTTGTCTAATAGTCTTAAGTGTTTGATGCTATTATGGTTTGCCTGTTTGAAGATGTTGACCATTAAATGACATCTTAAATTATGCATCTTATAGCTCTGAGACTACGTCTTTTTGACCAACACTATCTGCTATACCTACTTTCTTCTTAGTACCCCAATGGGAAGGAACTTTAGTGGTCATCTAGTCTACACTGTACTCAGCAAGAACATACATACCCTACTGCTCTGCCATTCCTCTGCTGACAAGTGGCCATTCATTGGGAAATGGTAGGATGAGGTGGATTGAGCTTCTAACATTCTGCTTGATCCAAGAGGGGTTAACCAGGAGCTTTGGGTTAGAGTTTGTAAAAGGGCAGGTATCAGATCTTAGCCAATTTTCCAAACTGTTCTTATGTAGAACAAACCATCTCCTGAAGTCCTGTTTCCTTTCACAAGAGGCCTCCAAGCAAAAGATGACTCCTTGTAAGAGATACTGCAAGTAGAATTCTCTTTGGATTAATTGATCTCTGACATTCCTTCCAGCTCTGTATTGAAGATCTCATGATTCTGTGATTGTGCATATCTACTGATTTTAAGTATATGATAATATGGGTGCTCTTAAACTAATTCATTCTTTCTCTAGTATTTGAAACTGTAGGGTTATTTTGTTTTTCTGAACATACTGTCTGATTGGTTTTGGTTGGGGGGAGGCACAGGTGGCATGAGATTGTGCTAAATTGCAGTTCAACAGGAATTGCTATCATGACGACAGAAATATGAATAGCAAATGAAGCCAAATTATATTCATTGATTTTACACTGACTATTAACTAAGTTGGTAAAAAAGAAAATAGCGATTTCACCCTTTCGAGTCTGAAATTGGAGCTATTGGATGGTTTTTGAATATGCTATATTTAGGTTTCTGTTTAATCAGGTATAATTAGATAATTTAATCATAAATCTAACCTTACTTGTGTGTTTTTATATCTATCTGCTTAAATTGCAAAGGTTTTTAAATGTTCGAGTTTGTATAAACTCTCAACTGAGTACTGTTAACCAAGACACAGCTAAGTTAAAAAGCTAGAATAACTCACAAATTGTTTGCCCTCACCAAACCTCAAATTTCCTATCTACAAAGTGGGGATAATAATGTTTATTCTTGCATCACCAGCCTCATGGGGTTGTAATACAGAAAATAATTTGTTTCAATCTGAAAACACCATATTCAATTGAATTCAATTTAAGAGGCATTTATCAGTAAATGTCTCAGGAAACTCTTCAATATGTAAAGCTAACTAGGATGCTGATAATCAGGTAACTGACCTTAGTCAGAAATACACTGAAGTGTAGAAAAGAGAAGCAGTATGATACATGGAAAAATCTCTGGAATTAGATTCATATAATATGAATTCTGTCCCAATCTTTCCTTCCATAAAGTAGTTTTTTGATACCGGTCACTCCTTATTCCTTTCTTATCTTCAGTTCCTCATCTGTAAATGGAAATAAGGATACTTCCACTCCCTCCATCATAGGGATATTGGAGAATAAGTACTCAATAAAACCTAAAGCATCACATCCATATGAATTGTTGGTTTAGTAAAATATAGACCAACTCATTGCCAGACAGCTAAGTGACATGGTGGATAGAGTGCCACACCTAGAGTCAGGAAGACATCTTTCTGAGTTGCAATACAATCTCAGACAATAGCTATATGAACCTGGACAATTCATTTAACCATGTTTGTCTCAGTTTCCTCATTTGTAAAAGGAGCTAGAGAAAGAAATAGCAAACTACTCCAGTATCTTTGCCAAGAAAAAAACCTAAAATCGGGTCACAAAGAGTTGGACACAACTGAAAAATTACTAAAACAACTCAATGCACAATTAGGGGAATATACAAGTAGTTGCGAAACTCAAACCAAAGAATATTGGTTACTTGAAATGGAGTGATGTCAACCTGGAAAAATATCAAATAGTTATCAGAAAATTTTGTCCCTGATTTTTTTCCATTCCACATTTTTCTCAATAAGTAGTAGGATAATGATGGTAGAAATGACAATGGTGAAGATAAAAGTATCCTAACAAAGAGCTGAAAATTAACAACAACAAAAAATACAGGACTCTTCACCCTGTGAAACTATGGAAATCTTAACACTTCATTCAGAAAAAAGAAGGAAGAGGATTTATGGACATTCTAAGATCACATGACAAACAGGTTAAAAATTTATAGAAATACTTTTGAAACAAGCCGATGTTTCACTGAACAATAACAAGTATAGACCACTGAGTATTGAGCATGTAAACAAAAATTTACCACCAGATGGAGCCTGTGAAATGATTAGGATCCAAGAATAGAGATAGAGCGTCCTCTATGGGTAACACTTACATGAACTCAGTGTCAACAAAGAATAATCAATCAAGTGGAGGTGGGGAACTACACACATTTATTAAGCACCTATTGCATATCAGACATTATGCCATATACACAAACATATATATTTATATATACACATACATATAAACACACATATGGAAATACATGATTTAAGTGACTTACCCAGGGTCACACATCTAGTAAGTATCTGAGACTGGATTTGAATTTAGGTTTTCCTCACTCCAGATCCAGTGCTATTCATGATACCATCTAGTAGCCTCAGGGGGAAAAAAACCACTGAGTCATATAGCTTTGTTTGCAAAAATCAGTCCATTTACCAACAGAAATTACAGAAAGATTATCCTTAATTATTTATCTTTGCCAAGAAAATGTTAGAAACTGTGCAACATACAATTTATTATTACTGAATACCTAGCAAGACACTGCAGAGTGGCCCAAAACCTTGCATTAGTTACTCACCATGTTTCATGGAATAACATTTGACAAAATCCCCATCTTAGAAATAATAGACCTCAAATTATCCTAGAGAATTTAATCAATAAACTTTGCTGGAATTAGATTGTTATCATTGCCCTGAACTATTATCCAAAATTACCTAAAATAACACTAATACATAAAGAACATCTTTAATTTATGTGAATATACCAAATGCTCATAATTCCCCAATCTGTATATATTGAAAAACTCTCAAAATATAGAGAGCAAGCAGACAAGATTAAAATTAAATGGAATTGGTATGAAGTATATATCATCCCCTTTATGGCACTGATCATAACTTCATTGGATATATAAAAGATGGATTTATATTCTCTTAGCTTTATTGTTGTTCAGTCATTTCAGTTGTATCTGACTCTACCTGACTCAATTTGGTATTTTCCCCACAAAGATATTAGAGTGATTTTCCATTTCCTTCTTATCCACCACGATTTGGTTTAGTTTGCATTTTAGCCATAGGGACTCATTTTACAGATGAGAAAACTGAGACAAACAGGATTAAATGATTTGCCTAGATACACATAATTATATTTGAGACCTTATTTGAACTGAAGGAGTTAAAATCTTCCTGACTTCAAGTCTGGCACGCTATTCATTGTGCACAGTTTTATTTAACTATAAAAAAACAGTTATTTCATCTACTTGTGCAACAATTCATAGAACATTAAAGGATTTAAAAAAATAGCAGGTTAGAGACATCCCAAGGCTGTTTCTATCTGAATTCTTAGAATACTAAAAGAAAAATTATTTTAATTAATAAAAACTGACATTTATATGGCATTTAAAGATTTACAAAATGATTTATGTATTATGTAATTTGATCCTCACTCCAACCCTCTGGATAAATGTTACAATCGCCTTTTATGGAGACAAAAAGGCATGATTGTCAGATGTCTTAAAACTCCACTTGACCCAGGTCTGTGTTAGATATCTCACTTATTCATTTATCCATTCAGTACCCAAAATTTTGAATGCCTAATTTAAACAAGGTCAAGTGGGAGATTTTATTTAAGACAATAATAGTAGTACTTTTCTACTATTATCTTCTGGTCTCACTGTGATATGCAGGTAACCCTGAGATCTTGAAGGCTATGTCTGAAAACACAGAATCTGATATTCCTCCCAAGTTTTTGAATATAGATGTGAAAAAAAGCTTATGAATACTTTCTGAACTTGGTATGAACAAACAAAATAAAATAAAATGAGGATTTGACCATTGAAGGGAACAAAGAAATACAACTTAATGGTAAGTATAGACTATTTAGAAGTTGAGAAAAATCACATTTTATTTAACATATTACCCAACTGTAGAGACAGTTGTATCTTGAATATTGTGTTTATATTTGGGCTCCACATGTAGAAAGGATATTTACTAGATATAAAAAAAATAGTTTGAGGAGAGGATTCAATGTCATATTGGAGATCTGTGTGTTACAGGGGAAAGACACTTGATTGGACAATTCATTTAACTCCATGGGTCTTAGTTTCTTTAATTATAAAATGAATATTCTGGGCCAGTTGGTTTCTGAGGTCCTTTTTAAGCTCAATAGGTATGATGATATGATTCTTTATATTATATATTAATATACATAAATGTATGTTAGATAAAATATATATATAAATATAAATGAATTATATTATATATAAATAAATAATATATAAATTTATGCACAATATGATTAGAATAATATAAATGTATGAATGTGATTATAAATACTTACATCCTTTGCCAAGAAAATGAAAGCCATCCCTTAAGAGTTCATTTATTTAACATATAAACCTCAAATTTCCTCAACATTTTTCATTCCTGTTTCTCTCCAAATAATGGATGAATGAATTAGTGAATGAATGAAAAAGCAGTCATTAAGTGCCAACTATGTATCAGACCCAATACAAAGATACATAGAAAATGAAAGATCTTGAGTAGCTAATATGTCATTGTAATGGCTCATGCCTTCAGGGAGTCTCCATGGTGATAGTAATAGAAAATACATGTTGTAGACTGTTGGGTCAGGAGTAGAGTAGGTACTCCCTCCACCGAGACAGATCATAGCCTTTTTCAACTTCCCAGATGGTCAAAATCTTCCAGATTTTGTATTCAACCAATTGCATACTTACTTTTTCAAGCTAAGCTCATCTGGTCTTCAGAGATAGACATAGTAATTTCCAAATAATATAATATCCAAAGTCTTTCCAACTTCCTAGGACTTATCCAAGCTTGTGTTCCACTGGCACAGATTTTGATAGTCCAAGGTCATGATGGGGCTTTGTACAAAGGAGTTTCAGTTGAATAGAGGAAAAGTCTGTATTTGGGTTAAAAACTGTACCAGGGATGATGGAGATGGCATGTTCTTGAAAAATCAATCTGGGGTTTTTAGTAAGTGCTAGTTTAATATGAACCAAAAGCACATCAAGTCAACTAGGAACGATAATATGATTTGAGGTTCCAATTAAAGAAACATAGTTTCCACAAGAAGGGAGAGGATAGTTTTCATGTACTGTACCATGATCAGATCTCATTTAAAGTTGTTGTATTAGGTTTGCATATCATATTATATAAGAAACAGCTAGATGAATGAGAATATTGGAAACTATATCACAGAAGGATCAGTTAAAGGAAATGAGGATGTTAAGCCCAGAGGAGAGACTTTTTAAAGAGTTTATGATCAAGTTGAGAAGATAGGACAAAGTCAGAAGGAAAATAACAATTATAATTCACATTTCCATAGTGCTTTAAGTTTTGCCATGTATTTTCCCAACAATAATAAGATCTGACACATATGCTACTTTAAAATTTATGAAGTACATAGCAGAAATTATTTCATTTGTTCTTTTTAATAAACCTATGGTTTAGGTACCATTATCATCATCATCATCATCATCATTATTATTTCCATTTTAAAGATAAGGCTGAAAGAGATTATATTCCAGGATAACATTCTAGGTAAGAGTCTAAAGCCGGTTTTGAACTCTGATTTTTCTAATTCCAAATCCAGCACTCAATCCCTTATGCATTTTAGTTAATCTGTGAAATAGGTAGTCCTCATCTACTGGGACTCAGTTTGTCCATGGCCAAGACGTGATTATAATTTATGACTCCTTATTCTGATTTCAGTGTTCTTAATCATAGCTCTTGGCTGTCTTGAAATGAAATGCCTATAAAGGAGCACAAGCATGGGAATTAAAGTCAGTCATAGGTGGTGAATGGCAAGCAATGGCTTTGGGATCTGAAACAAGAAGCCTGCCCACAGACCATGAAGTGCCAGTGAGCTGTTATGGGAAGGAACAGGAAGGAAGGTGGGAGTGAACTGAGAGTGAGTTGGTGGCAACAGATTTTGAGAAACTCTTGAGGTTATTAGCTTAGGTCCTTGGATCAGGGAAACGAACTGGCCAAAGCACTGTGTGTGAAAGATGGTGGTAGCTAGAGTGTGGAAGGGGAAAGAAGAACAAACTCAAGGGCAGGAGACCAGTTAAAGGGCTGGGAGAAGCTGAGCATGGCATCCAGGACTATGACTGAGAGATGGAGGAAGAAACAGTTCCATAAATTCCAAGTCACTTGAACAGCTGTGCTGGGGGCTCTTCATTTATTTTTAGGAATGCTGAGCCTTACAGGACACTTTTCAGTCTTTTGATTTTCTAAACTTTCATTCTTGTTAATTCTTTACTTTCTCTTTGTTTACTCAGGATCCTTTTTTATCTCACCATGCAACTGTGGTTGCTTGTGATCAGTTTACTAGCTTAGTGTGCCTATAGTTTTTTTTTAACTATAAAGAATTTCAAACTAGAAGGGTCCTTGGAAAGTAGAATGTTGGAATGCAGAAAGGAAAATGTTAGAGCTAGAATAGACTCTAGAACAGAAAAATGGTGAGTCTGCATGGGTCTTAGAAGATAAAATGTCAGTGTTGGAAGAGAATTTTTAACACAAACTGATTGCTGGAAAGATATCAAGACAAAACTAGGACACGGAACATAGAAGGTCAAGAGTTGGAAGGGACCTTAGAGAATAGAATGTCAGTAATGAAAGGAACCTTAGAACATAGACTGTAAGAACTGGAAGGAACCTTAGAACACAGAATATCAGAGCTAATAGACTCTCAGAACATAGCATGTTAAAAGTGGAAGTTACCTGAGAGCAGAGAATGTCAGGGATGGAAGGGACCTTTGAACATAAAATATAAGAACTGGGAGGAACCTTAGGACATATGATGTTAGAGATGGAAATGGGATTTTGCTGTTAAATGTTTTACAGGAAAAAAAGATGTACAACATACTTTGAAGTTTAATTTGCATTAATAACATTTTTCTATCATATTATTAATTCTAGCCAATCAAGAAAACAATAAATCAAGCCCTCATATGTAGCATTTGTGTTTTTCTGAGATATAAATGCTTAGACTGAAATTTAACAACCAACTCTCATGAAAGCTAGTCCAAGTTGGCTCCAGTATGAAGCCCCTGGAACAAAAATTCAGATCTGGAAGGGACCTCAGAAAACAGAATGTCAGTGATCAAAGAAATCCTAGAACACAGAGTTGGAAAGGCCCATACAGCAGAGAATGATAGGACAGAAAACAAAAAAACTTAGAGCTAGAAGGGACTAGCAT
This sequence comes from Macrotis lagotis, assembly GCF_037893015.1. Classification (NCBI taxonomy): domain Eukaryota; kingdom Metazoa; phylum Chordata; class Mammalia; order Peramelemorphia; family Peramelidae; genus Macrotis; species Macrotis lagotis. The sequence goes on along the minus strand of NC_133658.1, from coordinate 806,254,515 downwards.
CCAGCTTTTTGGAGCTGGAAGAGGTTTTGGCTCCGACTTTCATTTCATTCCCACTGTTTGTTTGTTTTTTTAAAAATCCACTAAATGGCAAAATTGTCCAATAAAAGTCAAGAGATCTGAATTGAGTTTGGGCTCTGCTTCTGATTGACATTTTTGAATGACAAATCATTCACCGCACTTAGTCTCAGTTTCCTCCTCTTCAAAATGAAAAGGTAGATTAAACCAACTAAGGTCCCTTTCCCTTTCTATGATTCCATGAATATAAGATTGGATGGGGAATTTTAAAGTGGCTCTTTATGAACAAACTCTCTCACCTGCTGAGCACTACAAGTTACCAAATTATGTTCATTTATCATTCTCAGGGTCACTCTTTTGAAACATCCTGCAAATGTCTCCCTTTGTGTTGTTGTTTCCATTTCTAGTTGGCATGTAAAACTGCTTTTCTGTTTTTCTTGTGCTTTGGTGGTAGTAAGGAGGAATGGGGAGAACAAAGTTGAGCCAAAAAAAACCCCAACATATTTTTGAAAAGAAAATTTTTTTCCTGTAAAAATAAACAAACAAAAACCCACAACATTCTTAAAGTACTTTAAGGATTAAACTATAAAGTGTTTTCTTCATAAAAGCCCTGTGAGGTGGAGGTGCTGTAAATGATATTATGTCCATTTCACAGAGAAGGAAGTCGAGGTTCCAAGAAATTCATATAGCTAATAAATCAGGAACTGCAATTCGGGTCCAAGCCTCACTTTCCATACACCTCACAGCCTTGTTGCTCTTTCCAAAATGTTGGAACTTGAGAAGAAAATCTGAACTTGGAAATTTGGACATTTATGCTCCTCGGGTTATAGTGGACCAAAGTCTGGCTGGTTAGTAAAGCAGTCTGTGACTCATGTTTGAAATGCCAAAGAAATTCAACTCAGGAAGCTTTCCTGAGTCACAGCCTCCAGCTCTCCAGGGAAACTAAATTATGAAGTTAGTTGGGCTATCAATAGCCCAAAAGCATCTTCTCCTTTCTTTGTTTCAAAAACACAAAAACACAAGTTGAAGACAATAAGAAACTTTGGATAGACTTATGGATAGTAGAGAGGACACTGACCTGAATTCCAGCAGGCCAGGGTTCTAGGCTCATATTGACTCTATTTACCACTCTGAGTTTCAGTTTTATTATTTATAATGTGAGGGGATTGAATCTCTTAAGGTCTTTTTAGCTCCAATGTTCTCTGAGAATTAAAACAGTTTTACCAATTAAAGATAACTCGTTGCCCATCTGGATTTAGTGTATTTTAGCTTAATTTTTCTTTTGGAACACTCAGCTATATTCCAGTATGTATAATTGTATGTTCCAAAAGAAAAATTAAACTAAAACACACTAAATCCAGATAATATTCATACATGTGTGTATACTCTAAAATAATGGGTCTAACCAATAAGTCTGTCATTCTGATTATTAATATTATTGCATTATGCAATTATACTATATTTATGCCATATGTTCTTCCCAACAGCAGCTCACTTCTGTGTCAAATTTAAGGGTTTACAAAACACTTTACATACATCATAATATGTAATCTCTACAATATCCATGTGAGGTAATTAGAGAGATGAGGGTCATATGACCTTTGGCAAGGTCATGCGATGAATAAATGGCAGAGCCAAGACTCAAACCCAAGTCTTCTGGCTCCAAGCCCAGCATTTTTTTTCCATTACATCACATCACTTCCAACCCTGCTAGTGAGAATAGGACAAATTGCTTGCTCCAGCCCCTAGGATATGCTGGGAGAGGTTCTACAAGGAGCTAAGACCCTATTTTCTAATGCCCAAACATCTGGATTCTGCACAGTGGAAAATTCAACCAGTCATCCAACTATTTCATTTGTACCATGGCAGACCTCCAGATGTTTGGCTGAATTATTCATCCTGGTGGCCTAAAGCACAGAGTGTACATTTGCATGATGGCCCGACCTCTGGGCCTGCCATCCATGGGAGCTTTTTCCTCAAAGAGGAAGCCCATGGGGTAAATCTACTATACACAAAAGGAAAGTATATATAATGGCATTTTTTGTTCCACATGAACCAGATAGGCAGCTAATGCAAATGCGACTGGGCCCCAAAGCTATACCAGGGCTTAAGTTTATTGGATTCACTGCTTTCACAGAGTAAAACCTATTGGGAAATTGGATGTCCAAAGCTAACTTGCAAAGAGTAAGAAGACCTGCTTCATAGCCAGATTCTTTTACTTATTAACCTTTGAGCCTGAAGATAAATCATTGAACCCCTCTGGACTTCAGGATCTTCACTAGCAAAGTTCAGGGGTCAAAGTAGATGGCATGTAATTTACTTACAGCTCAGAATAAATGATGCTATGTCCTAGAATATCCATCCCAAGAGACCTACCTCTTTCTCTGATTAGTGAGGTCCTCCTAGGACCAAACTAGCCTTCATTCCCCTCCAAGCCCTAATCCTAACTTCCAGACTTCAACATCATGCCCCACTAAACACACACATACAACATAACAAACACACAAAGACACATGCACAACCCACAAACACACACAGCACAAAACACACACACACACACACACACACACACACACACACACACACACACACACACCCTTTATTTCTATCTGATAGAGATCTTTGAAATTTGGAACTTGGACTTGGAACCTCAGATGAGCTTTGAAGAAAGGAAATAATCACTACCTGTGTTGATGGTTAAGGAGTGCATTCTAAGGAACAGCTTATGTGAATACACCAAGGAAGAAGAAGTCAGAACCAATTTAGGAAGCAAATTGTCTTCTTTGACTATAGTTCAGCATGGATGAGAGGAATAAAATAAAATGAGGTTGGAAAAGTAAACTGTAGAGTATTTTAAATGCCTGTTTATTTGCCTAGAAGTACTTGGGAGTTATTAAACATTTTTGAGCAGGAGAGTGACATTCCACGTGTGATTTTTGGTTCTTTCCAAAGCTTCTTTACAGTCTAGAAAAGGGAGTTGGAAAAGGCTGCTGCCGAGCTTCTGACTTTGGGAATGAGAATTCCTTTATTTGAGATAATTTAGGACACATCATTGAGGATGGACTAGCTAACCCTTTGATAGTTGGAGCTTTTGCAATAATCAGCCCTGATCCTGCTTAGAAGATAAAAACACACCTGTATGTATACACACATACAAGGATTACAGGACCATGGATTAAGTACTGGATGGGACCTCAGAAGTCATCTAATCCAAACACTTCCTTCTTTAAATAACTGAGGACACAGAGGCCCAGAGAGATGATTTCAGATACTTGATGTCCCTTGACCTCAATTTACCAGCTGATGAAATGGGAATAATATTTGATCTGCAGTCAGATGAATTGGGTTTTAAATTTGAATTATATCTCTTACTAGCTGAATGAATTTAGGCATAAAAATTATCCTATCAGGTCCATAATTTCCCCTGTTATGTAATGAAGATGATGGAAAAGTAAAAATATGCCATCTAATTAAGTATCACATATAAGTATTTTTATTATTACTAATAATAGTCATCAATTATATTGTGCTTTAAGGTTTGTTAGGCATAGTACTTTATTTGAACATTCACAACTTAAGAAATAGGTTCTATTATTATCCCCATTTTATATTTGAGGAAATGGAGGCAAACAGAGGTTAAGTGACTTACCCAGGATCACTTAGCTAGTAAGTATCTGAGGCCACATTTAAACTCAGGTCTTCCTAATTCTGGACCTACAACAAAAGAATTTTTATAAGAAAAGTCTTATAAAGAAAATATTCAACCCTAAAACAGTGTCTGACATGCAGTAGACCCTTAATAAATGCTTGTTGATTTATTGGTTTTTTCATCTTTAATCCCAAGTACTAAGCCCAGGGTGTTGCAAATGGGAGGTACTTCTTGTTTTAGGCAATGGGGAACCATTAAAGATTTTTGGACAGGAGAAAGATCCAGAAATAAAATCTCTGAGAAGTTTCATTCTCTCTTTACTGTCTCCACTCTCCTGTCTCTTCTCTCCCACCTGCTGTCTAATCTGTCCTGATTTTTGTCTTCTTCTTCCACTCCCACTCTTTCTCACACACCTCTCTTTTTCCCTTTCTTTCCCTTCCTTCCTTTCTTTTTTCATTCCTCCCTGCCCTCCCTTCTTTTTCCTCCTTCTTTCCCTCATCTCTTTTTTCTTTCTTTTCTTTTTCTTTTCCCCTTTCTTCTTTTGTTTTTTTTTCTTACTTTCATTCAACAATTATTTATTGAGTATATGTGAAAGTCTATTGTGTCAGATTCTGTAAATCTGACCTTGTGAGTGTTTCTCAAGATAATAGGAAGACTACTTAAGTCTTCAATCTAATTCATGACCCCAACTCTGAGCAACTGGATGAAGGTCACTCACTTGACTTTTCACAGTATCAATGTCTTCATCTCTAATACATGTAGCAGCTCTTGTACTAATTACTTCACAGAGTGTTTAGAAAATCCTTCACAAAATGTTTACATTTTTTGTAAAAATTTGTACCATAGGAATAGAAGATGGGGTTTTTCCCTTTTTAATCAACTAATTTACTTTTGCAATGCACTAACCACTATGCTAAGTGCTAGAGATAACGCCCAAAATGAAACAAGTTTTCTATTGAGAGAAAGAACCAATAAGTAAATTGTTCAATAAAAAAATATGCCCAGAGTAACTACAAGGCATCTTCAGAAAGACCTGAGGCTTGAGGAGAGGTCAGGAAAGGCTTCATACAAGAGATGCTGCTGCTTGAAGTGAGCAGTTAGGAAGATATAAAAGGATGAAAAGGAAGGAAGGAGGGAGAGCGGGGGGGGGGGGAGGGAGGGAGAGAGAGGGAGGAGGGAGGGAGAGAGAGAGAGAGAGAGAGAGAGAGAGAGAGAGAGAGAGAGAGAGAGAGAGAGGAGAGAGAGAAAGGAATTCTAATAGGGAAAGGTGAAGAGGAGTATAGGGTTAGAGTATAAAGGACAGTCTATACATACATAGGATGGAGATAGAATTACATGTTCAGGGAACAATCTACAATATTGGAAAGTAGAATTGTGGTCTGGGAGAAAGAGTAAAGTGCCTGACCACACAGGTAGTTTAATAAATGTTTATTGATTTGATTTGCAGACAGATTATGAATAGTAGTCTGCATGTGAATATTTGGGGGGGTGAAGAGTTTAGGAGAATGTGTTTGTCATTGGAAAGGTATGATTCATGACATCAGAAATTATCTCTTTTAAATGAAGCGGCCACCCTGGTGAGTGGAAGAGCCTGGAGTGCCTGTCATTGTGCCTTTAGGGCTTTCTACTGTGTATATAGGACACAGCTAAGTGCTGCAGTAGATGGAGTACCAGGTCTCAACTAGGGAAGACCTGAGTTCAAATTTGACCTCAGACACTTATTAACTGGGCAAACCATTTGACCATGTTGGCCTTAGTTTTCTCATCTGTAAAATAAAGTAAGAAGTGGCAAACCACTTCAGTATCATTGCCAAAAAAAATCAAATGGGTTCATAAAAATTCAGACGTGACTAAAACAACTGAACAATAGCAAACAGTGTATGAGGGGTGGAAACCCAGGGCAAATAGGTGTAAATGACTTATCTAGAGTTATAAAAGTGCAAGTGTCTGAAGTCAGATTTGAATTCAGGCAGATGAGTCTTATTGACTTCAGGTCCAGTGCTCTATTCACTGCACTACCTAATTGTCCCTATATCATTAAAATATCTTAGCCATTTTTAAACTGCACTGAACAGAACTGAACCCAATAGCCCATTGTAGTCTGACCAGATCAGAGTTCAGAAGGACTGTAATCTCCTTATTCTTAGAAGCTGTAGTTGTCTCTGTGCTGGCCAAAAACCTTTACAGACTCACAATAAATTTACTAACTATTATTAACCCCAGATATTTCAACCATACTTCTTTCATAATATGTTTGCAATACTGATTTTTGAAAACTTTGAATTTTCCCTATTGGAGTTCACCTTCTTCAGTTTAGTCCAGGACTCTCTAGGATTTATCATAGGTATCCAACCTTTTAGCTCTTCTGGGTTGCATCACCCAACAAAAAACTTGTCAAGGGCTGCATTTAGAATTTAATATTTATGACTACAATGTAACCCATATTACCAATGAATATAATAATAAAATGTAATGATGCTACATGAATGGGCTTTGAGGGCCACATATGGCCTGTGGACCATAGATTAAACACATATGAATTATAAATCTTACTTTTGGAATCTTTACATTGTGCTATTATACCTGATTTTTCCATAGTGGTTCAATAATTCATCTCCTTAAGAGAACTTTGCTGTTATAAAACGTACAGGTCTTTAGGGGGCAAAGTAGAAAGAACATTGTAATAGGAACTGGTTTTGGAATAGGAGAATCTTAGCTGACTCTGAACTTTCAGAAAATGGCTCAAGCTCATAAAGTCTGTTTTCTTATACCCAATGATTTGAAAGATATGTTTAATGCATGAAAATAACCTTGAAGATGTGGTTAGGTGGCACAGCAGATAGAGAACTGGCTCTGGAGTCAGGAGGACCCTAGTTCAAATCCGACCTCATACATTTAATAATTACCTAGCTGTGTGGCCTTGGGCAAGCCACTTAACCCCATTGCCTTGAAAAAACTAAATAATAACAATAATAATAATAATAATAATAATAATAATAATCTTGAAGAATATGCATCTGATTTATGATTTCCTCCTAAGGACCAAAAAGTATTTTCTGGCTTGCAGATGAAACCGCCTGAAGGTGTATTTTCCCTTACATGTATGTTTTTTAAGAGCAGGGACTAGCTTACTTTCCTAAGAACTGGTATCTCAGCATAGAATTTTGTCTATAATAATGCTTAACAAATGATTAGGGCGGGGTAGGAGATTCATTTCTAAAATACAAGCTTTAGACTGAATAGATTCTAAATCCCCCTTCATTTCTAAACTCATGATTCTTTGGTGCTCATCCTCTCCTTTCCTCTCAATAACAAACAACTCCATGAGGTCATTACTATGAGGGATTTTATACAGATTTTTACAGGGGGAAAAACTGAGGTCTAGAGAAGGAAATTGTCATTGGCAAGAAATTTCAGAGCTATGATTTAGACTTGTGTGCTGAAAAACTTTCTATAATTTAGAGTCTCCTGTGTCTTGGACTATCACACATAGACAGACAGATACACATACACACACACACACACAGACACATTGGAGCTTACACTCTCCTTGGTCTCTAATAAGTGAGCTATCACTGTATGGATGATAGAATTTCAGAATTCTTGAACATAGAAGTAGTATATTTGTGTTTGAGGGCAAGATCAAGGTATGACCATCTTTGAGTGTAGCTGAAGTAGGGTAGAGGAGTGGTTCATTGGAAATGAGTAAGTTGAGGAACTGAGTGATTAGGGTACTTTAGAGAGTCAATATGTTGATAAGTGACATTGACAGATTAAAGAAAACAGAAGTGAACTAGGCCTTCCTACCCTCCTCAACCCCCACACTCCCGAAAGATGGAATGAGTCCCATTCTACCCCACCTTGAAGCAGGGGAAGACAGTTGGTGACCCCAGAGGTCCTGTCCAACCCCAGGATCTGGGATGTGTCAGTCATAATAACTGGGGACCATTTGAGGGCTGCAACGGTAGACTCTGTCTGAGGGATGAACTGGAGCCAGGCTGTCCCATAAATCTGGTCCTTGGCTTTGAAGAGCTGGGCTGCCAAAGAATACAGGGGAGATGGAGTTAATAGCTAGATCTCCTTGCAGCCATGAGGCTGTCCCTCCTGTCTTGGAGTCTACAGCCTGTGACCCAGCCCTGATTTATGGAGACCTCAGATGGAGACAGCCCCCAGCTGATCCATATCAGCCAGACTCAAAAACCAGAGAGGAGGGAAGAGAGACACAGAGTTTACTTCCTGACCTCAGCAGCCAGAATGAAGAATATTGGCAGGCTTGGCCAGAATAATAATATTGTGCTTTAAGTTTTACAAAGCCCTATTCCCACCCCCCAAAAAACTCCCTATGAGTTAGGTAAAGCAGTTAGATGATAAAATGGGTAGAGCAGTCAACCAGGAAGACACAGATGTTTACTGTGACCCTAGGCAGGTCATTTAAGCTTTGCCTTCCTCAGTTTCCTCATCTGTAAAATAGGGATAATACTACCTACCTCCCTGACTTGATGAAAGGAGGTGGTATTTGTAAAGAACTTTGTAAAATCTAAAGCACTTAATCTAAAGCATTATATAATCTAAAGTACTAACTACTAATATTTAATTATTAATGAAAATGTGAATATGCCTTTTTTACAAAGGGACTCAGAGAAGTGAAGGGACTTGCTCTAGGTCACATAGCCTAGGACCACAGATTCCAAGACAAGCATTCTTCCCATCATATCACAGTGCCACTTGATTTAATTTTATTTAGTTATTCTTAATATATTTTTTATTTCTTTCATTAAACATTTCCCAATTTCATATTAAAAAACTTTCAACATTCATTTCAAAAATTTTGAGTTCCCATTTCTCTCTCTCCCACCCTTCCCCTCCTTGAGAAGGCAAGTATTTTGATACTGAATATACATGTGAATTCATGAAAAACATATTTCATATAAGTCATGTTGCCAAAGAAAACAAAAGAAAAATAAAGTTTAAAAAAAGTATGTTTTGATGCAGGTTAATTTTCAAAGAACTTTAAATTACTTGCCACACAAAATCCCATGAGGATGTTGTTACAAGAGCTATGTTTCTTATTTTACATAATGAAGAAACTGAGACAAAGAAAGGAAAGTGACTTGCCCAAGATATGCCAACAAGTATCAAGGCCAGAATTCAAATCTGCATCTCCTGTTTCTAAGTCCAGAGTTCTGAATTACCTTTCAAAGCCTAGGCTTCCTCATCCCAGGTCATTCTGGCTAGCACTCCTTGTTCATTTAACACGGAGTCATTTGGGTATTTGGGATCCTCTCCATTCTGCCCGCATTAGATGTGTCCCCTAACGCATTCATTCCTCTCTAAAGAAAAATCTCTTAGGGAGGAGAAGCTCTATGAAACTCAGGTTCAGTAATAAAAGACATTAACTTTTAGAGCAAAGTCATTTCAAGAAAGATATTTAGGAAAGGTCATTTGTATATTGTGATAAGGGGAGGAGAAGACAAAATCTTGGCAAAATTTTGACTTTGAGACTTTGGATTTGAGTTCAAGCTCTCACACAAATCTACAGAAAAGCAGGTAGTCACCTAATCATTCTGAGTTGTTCTTTCTTCACCTGTTAAAAGCGACTAATAATACCAGCCTCCAATAGTTCTGCTTAAACCTCTTAGGAGAATAGGATTAGGCTGAAGCATGATAGATTTTCTTCAGTTTGCTATAGTAAATAAAATGCTAGACTTAGTGTTTGGAAGACTTTAGTACAACTCTTTCCTCTAACAATCATTGGCTATTTCACCCTGGTTAAGTAACAAAATCTCTGGGTTTCAATTATATTATCTGTAACATGGAGCAGTTGCTCCATGAATTTTGAGACTTTACAGCTCTAATATTATGATCCCATGAAATATTTAAAGACCCATTCAATGGAAGAGGGATTGGACTAACCAAATTTTGCTCAAGAGGAGCATCCTTGGGTAGAAGATGTAAGGAGGCAGATTTTCACCTTAAATATACTAAGAACATCCTGGTCATGAAAGATGTCCAAATGTGAAACTGTCCTGGGAAATTAGTGAGACTCCTTCCACTTGAGATCTTTCTAAGTTGTGCACTCAATAGAGGAATGGACCTGGAGTCACGAAGACCAGAGTTCAAATCTGCTGCCAGAATTTAATAGCTGGGTGACCCAGGAGCATATCTCTACCAGCCTGCATTTCCTCATCTATAAAAAGAAGAGAATAATAGCACCTACCTTCCAGGGTTGTGAGAATCAACTGAGATAAGATTTGTAAAGTTCATATAAACCCCAGAGCATTCTTTAATTTCTAACCATTAGTTAGTCCTTCCATATCACAAATTTCCCCATCATGATTTCCCTGTATCAGGGATTGGCATAAGAAATTAAATGAGAAGTTTAGGAGAATTTTGTGGAAGCCACAAAAGACATGTGAAGACCTGCAGATGACACAGAGCCTATGACAAGTACTTAATTTTACCATAAAGAACATTAAAAACCCCATAAAAAAAGAAAAAAAATCAGACTTCTTCTCTGATACAAAGGCCAAAAATTTTACAAAGATTTTCTAGGTCACAGGGATACCATGCCCTTAACCCCCATGATATGAAAGTGATAACTGTATTATTATTGCTATTATTATTATTATTATTATTATTATTATTATTATTACTGTTGATTACTAGCATTCCTGCTCTGATATAAGTCAACCACAATGATCTCTGAAGTCCATCCTGGCCCCAGAATCTCTGATTATATGTGCTCAACCCTATTTGCTTGAATACTTCTCTAAGGGACTTAATCCTGGTGTTTCCCCTCCCCAATTAACATTTCCACAACCCTCTCACTTCCCCCTGCCCTATCCACCTGTGAGAATTCAAACACCCCACTGTGATTAGGAGTTTTGGGGAGTGGGGGGAGCAGCAGAGTGGAGCCTGAGACCTGCCCTAGAAGATTTATACTCCCCAGAAGCTAAGCAGGGTGTCTGGGAAACAGAAGTGCTTCCCAGGGGGGAGGGAGGACCTGGGCACAAACGCCTGTCAAAAAAGATGGATGATGGGCCAGACAAGGGTTTTTTAATCTATACTAAGGGAAAAACCAGGATAACAAAGCCACTGGGCTCAGTCAACCTCGAAAGTGGTTCTCAGAAATAGTAATTAATACTAACACACCGAGATCATCAGCAATAACAGTTGACATTTATAAAGCACTTTAGAGTTTACAAAGCATTTTATGAACATTCTCTCATTTGATCTTCATGACAACATTGAGGCACGTGGTCCAGCCATGAGTGTCCCCGTTTTCCAAATGAGGAGAGGGAAGCTTGGAAAGGGGACTCAGCTTGTCCAAAGCCCCACAGAAAGTAAGTAAGCAGATTCGAAGTTGGTTCCAGATTCAAATATAGTATATCACAGCTGTTTTGGGGGAGAATGCTTTTTTTTTAACCTTCTAGTTGGTTTGCACTTATTTTCTCCCTAAGCCCAAAGGATTCCAAACTGAAGAAATGGAAGAGTAAGTTCATGACCATGAACTTATTAGTCACATAATGTCTCTGAGTTTCGTTTCACACATCTGTATAATGGTTATAGGCAGCTAAGTGGATAGAACCTGGAGTCAAGTAGACCTGAGTTCAAATCTGAGTTCAGACACTTTCTAGCCATGTGACCCTGGGCAAGTCACTTAATCCTGTTTGTTTTCTCATCCATAAAATGAGCTAGAGAAGGAGGAGAGTTGAATATGACTGAAGAACAATAGTAGCAGCAGCAGTTGTAGGACATGGGATTTTCTAAGTCAATATGCAGCTCAAAAGAATCCATGCAAAATAGTTTATTAATCTCATGTTCTATTTTTAAAACATTACCCATTAAAGTGGTTAGGTGGGGCAGTAGATAGAGCACCAGCCTGGGGTCCACAAGGATGACCCGAGTTCAAACCTAGCTTCAGACATTTAGTACTTACTTCCGGTGTAACTCTGGGCAAGTCATTTAGCTCCAATTGCTTCATACACACACACACACACACACACACACATACACACACACACACACACCTCATTTTACATTAACATATTAAGCTTATGCATATTAACGTAATGTTTTCATTTTGTTAAATATTTCCCAGTTGCATTTTAAACTGGTTTGTCCACACTGCCGAGTATTGTGATCTGGCGACCTGTTTGTCCTAGAGTACTCTGAAGTTAAACAAATTGACCAGGGCCACACATAAACGGGAAGTAAAACTTGAACCCAGGATTTCCTAGCTTCAAGACCTACTCTCTATTCACTGTAAGTCTGAGAAAACAGAGAATATGGGGAAGGAGATATGAATTTGACCGCACTGCTCTAGGCTTCTTCAGGAAACTATAAGTGGTAGAGAAGATGCCAGCTGGCATTAGTAGATGGAGTTCCCTATATCAATGAAATTCCAGATGTGACTGCTATATAGCTTTAATACTCTTGTTCTGTATTCTAACATTCTATCTCTAAAGTCTTGAAGATCCTATATTCTAAGGATCTCTCCAACCATTGTGCCCTGAAATTTTGATACACTTTGTGTCTATGCTCCTGTGACTCCTTATAAATTGGATTATTGGATAGGGAGGGAGAAAAAAGCCCTTGGCCTATGTTCCTCTAGCTCTCATCCTCAAATACAGCTCCCTGTGAAAACTGTTCTAAGCAAGGACAGAGAGACTAGGGAGGCAGTCAATTCATCCTGGTCCCATTGTCTAATTTCCTATACCTCCTCCCCAAATATGGAACACCTGTCTATTTCCATAAACTGGCGATGTGACCAAAATCAAGCAACTTAAAAATAGTGACTCACAAACCCCAGGGATTACTGTTAGTATTTATTTTTTTGCTTTTATGTTAATTTTTAAGGACAAAATCTCCTTTCCCTGACTATTCCCCAAACTATAGCATGGATGCTTCATTTGGCACACACCTTTTAGACAAAACTGTATTATTGTTCATCTTTTTTTTATCTATGTGGCTATCTTATATCATTAACATACTCCTACAGGGCAAAGACAATGTCTTGCCTAGCCCCAGACTCAGGACCCTGCACTACATTAGTACTAACTAAACTCTGACTTACAGCTTGATCAATCAATGGTGCCTATACCTTCTGTTCTGGTGGGAGCTTTCTAAAGAAAAAAAAGTCTTAATGACTGAAACTGATGAACATGTCCATGAAAAATCATTTATTAAATGTCATACATTGTTAAAAGTGCTTAATATTAACATTCCATTCATATCACTACTATTAATGATGTAAGAAGAATAGATGGTATTTATATAGACCTTTAAGTTTATGTTTGGACATAAACACTATTATTAGCCCCATTTTATAGATGAAATAATTGAAGCTGAGATAAAGTAAAATGATTTGCCCAGGGTCATGTGGCAAAACAAAGAGACCAACAAACAAAACCTCTGCCCTCAAGGAGCTTTCATTTTCATGAGGAAGGCAACTTATAAATAAATAGCTAAATAGAAAAACACATATAAATTAGATTAAAGTAATTTTCAAGAAGTCTCTAGAAGCTGGAGATACTAAGGTGTGGTACAGAAGGTGTGGTTTAAATTGAGTCTTAAAGGAAGACAGGTATTCTAAGAGGCAGATATGAGAAGGGAGAATAATCTCAGAAGATATTGAATTCTCCATAACCAAAGACTTCCTATAAAAGCTTGGTTGACTATTTCTAGTTCAATTCTCAATCTATAATTCAATAATTTACTGGCTTCCCTTCATTTTTGTCTCATGAAAAGTAAAGTTAAAAATTTTTCCTTCCTGAAAAAGAAATTGATTCATCCAACACATGTTTCTTAAGCTTCTGCTATGGGTAAGACCCTACGTGAAGCACTGTGAATGACAGAGAATGATCAAAGGAGCTCTTGATGCTTGAAGAGGCTGCAGTTTCATTAAGGAAATAAGACACAGGCTTATAATTATAAATCATCATAGAATGTAAAAGTACATATAGTAAGAGTAATGCAAATGGGTCTAAAGAGAGTCAAACCCATGTCACCTGATGCTATCTGATGCTAGTGCTTCTATCTCGCATCACTCACCCTACAATTACAGAAGATGGAGGGCAGTCTGAATTAGTCCAGATTTTCAGGTGATTTAATGTCCAAATGAGGAAACTTGGAAAGGTGAAATAAATGACTCACTTATACTCACACAGGTAGGAAGAAATAAAACTGAATTCAAGCTACATCTCTGATGCAGAATTGAATGCTCTTTTTTTCTATATAACCTCTTTAATGCAGATAGAATTTGCCACTGGTTTCCCCTAAAGATAGTCTGGAGGGGTGAGGAAGGCCCGGTGTGTGCTGATGCCTTCTCCGACATGGGCTTCCATTTCCTCTACCAGCCATCAGTGGGAAGTGAATAGAGGAACACAGAACCTTCTGTCACAGTTAATCTGGGTCATAGTCTACAGTGTCTGCTCTGGAAAACCTGAACTAACTTCAAAGGGAAGATTTTAATTGGCTTTGGCACAGTCTGAGCTACTAGGGAGGGACATGAAAAGGGGATGAACCCCCCCCCCACTTTTCTCAGGCCCTTCTGGAAGCCTAATATACATCACATTGGCACGCTCACCTAGCCACCTTCTCAAAAAGAGCCCATGGCCCATCCAGTCTGGTGAGATACTAATGGGTTTTCACCTGTTCTTAGTTATTGAAACAAATGATAAAAAATTGGATATCCCAGATTCATAGTGATGATTATCACTTACTTCACCTTACTCCTTCAGTTCAATTAAATTACGTTAATATTATATGACAGGTTCTGTTTAGGGTATCAGAGAAAGTGAAGGATTCCCTGCCCTTGAAGAGATTACAGTTTATGGAGGGATGCAGACTATACACAAGTAGGTGCAACCCTCCCCCCAAAATAATATAAAGCAATTTCAAAAGAGAAAAAAGGATTAATATCTGGGAAAATCAGGAAAGGCATCATTGAAGTGGTGCCCTCTGAATTGTGCTTTGGAAGAAGCTATAGATTGGAGATGAGGAACGAGAGCATTCCAGAGCCAGGGGACCATAACTTGTGTTGCAGTGACTGGAGGTGTTGATCATATGAGGAACAGTTAGTGGGTCAGTTTGACTAGAATAAATCCTTTTGGATTGTTTCTGTTTTGACCAAAAGCCCTGAGGGTCTTCCCCTCCCAGATTGATTTTTTTTGTTTTTGGACTAGGCAAAAAGAGAGTCCTTGCTTCCTTTCTTTCTCACTTGCCTTAATTAATAAGCTATCCTGAGGGGAACACTTCATTTTTTTTTCCTTCTTATTTTGGAAATGTTTATTCTTGGTATCTTTGCCCTATCTCTCTCTTACTTAACCTTTATGACTAATTGAGCATTGCCTCAGACAAACTGTGACCTGGGAAAGACCTGAGATCTCCCATGGCATCCAGGCCATCCCCAGTCATTGTGATCTATATCTGGCCATTGGACCCAGACGACTTTGGAGAAGAAAGTGAAGCTGGTGACTTTGCACAGCACCCCCTTATTTATAACAAACTCACCTGCATGTCATGGCATCACATTCCTGACATCATGGTTTTCTTCAAGAATGAAGGACAACTGTCCCTGGAGTCAGGAGTACCTGAGTTAAAATCCAGACTCACTTAATAATTACCTAGATGTATGGCCTTGGGCAAGCCACTTAACCCCATTTGCCTTTCAAAAACCTAAAAATGAAATATAAAAAAAGAATGAAGGACAAACAATTACAAGCCATTATCCATTCATCATGCATTGACTTTGACACAGTCTGAGCTACTAAGGAGCATAGAACTTTTAGAGCTGGGAAGGATGTTAAGGTCCTACCCACTCCATTTACTAAGGAGAAAAGTGAGTTACAAACTTGTAAAGTGACTTGCCCAAGGTCACACAGATGTTTAGTCAAAAAACCAGAACAGATACCCAGCTCTCCTATATAATAATCAATACTTTTTCTACCAAAATAAATTGGTTCCAACTGGAGATGCCATATTATGAAGAAAACAATGTGCCCATTCATTCAGCAAACATTTATTGATCAACTACTCTGGGCAATTCAATTCAATAGACATATTATCCAATATAAGTCTCTATGGATATAAAAATGAAAAAGCTCACCCAGTTCCTACTCTCAGAGAGTTTAAGCCTACTTCTGAGAATACAAATGATACACAATCAAGCCCCCTTGTTGGGGCAAAGAAGAGCTTCAGTCAAATTAATCTAGTAAAATTTGAAGAGAAAAGGATTGGTTCCAGCTGTGAGGATATGGGACCACTTTAGGGGATAGCCTACACCTGAGTGGAGCACTGAAGGAAGAGAAGACAGGCAGAGATGAACACAGACCTTCCAGGCATAAGGAATGGCTTACAAAAATGCACAGAAGTAGATGAAATGTTTAATAAATAGATAGATCTGGAATAAATGTAAGTAAAGGGGAATAATGTAAAATAAATATGGAAACATAAATTGGAACCCAGACTTGGGTGAGCATACAGTGTCAGCTGTTTGTATTTTTTTCTTAGATAGAATAGCCCTGGAGCAGGAAAGTATGGTCATACTAAAATTATTTTGTCATTCTCTGAAGTTTGGTTTGTAACAGAGAAAGAATGGAAACAAAAGGGCCCCTTTGTAGGTAATTATAATAGTCTGGGCAGGAGATCATCAGAAACGTGAATTAGGGTGATGGTCATCTAAGAGGATAAGGTGGGATAGATTTCAAAGTTATTTTGGAGTTAGAACTGTTAGGGCCTGACAATTGTTTAGAAGTTGGGAGTATGAGGCAAAGAGAGGAAAGAGTCTGGGATGATAGTAAGGTTTCAAATCTAATTGATTGAGAAGATGCTGGTATAATTAATAGAAATAAGGAAATTGTGAGAAGAGGTGGTTTTTGGAGAAAGTGTAATGTATTAACCCTTTTGGACATTTTTGTGTATTTATTCTTTGTTCTAGAAGAGGTATAAGACTAGAGCTCATAAGAAAGATTGGGATTGAAAATGTTGATTTGGAAGCTAATACTTAGATTTGGGAATTAATTACTTAGAACTGATTGTTGAATCCATGGCCACATTGATATTACCAAGGGGAAAAGAGTAGAGAGAAGATGGTCTAAGATGAACTCTTGGAAGACCCACATAAATGGTTAGAAGTTAATGACAAATCAACATAGATGATCAAGAAGAAGCAGTCAAAGATGTAAGAAAATCAAGAAAATGTAATGTAAGAAAAAGCTAGGAATTAAAAAAAGTATCTAGTAGGGGCAGCCAGGTGGTGCAGTGGATAGAGCATGGAGTCTGGAGTACTTGAGTTCAAATGTTAAATTTTTTTTCTAATTTTTTTATAAGTATCTAGTAAATAAAGATGGGGTCTAGACATGATTGAATATTGCAAGAAGTTTAAATAGAATAATGATTGAAGAAAGTATATCAGATATCACAATAAAAATATCAGAGATAAAAACAACAAAAACTTGAAAATTATATAGTATTTTATAGTTTATACTTCCTCTAAAGTCCTCCTTGGACACTTAATCCTGGCACAGGAGTGAACTTCAAAAAAGTTTTTTGTTACAGGTTCAGTAATAAAGGAATGATTATCTTCCATGGACTAGTGAAACTAAAGTTGGAGAGGCTCATTACTAAGATGGCCTTAATGTGATGAGTTTTTAGCCACATAGGTCTCAAAGACCCTTTACTATTTAAGGAGGGAGTTATTGTCCTGAATCCTTGTACAAAGTATCCATGCTGATATTATGAATTGCTTAAATCTTGAAATACTACAACATTTAAGCATTTTATACCATTATTTCATTTAATAAGGTATTGTCCCTGACCTCTTAAAATTGATGTTATTTGGAGAAGAAACATGTGCACAAAAAAGCAAAGAATACATTATATTATGCTTAAGTACCTAAATGCAAAGTGCTATGAGAGCATATGAGACAGAGAGAGAGACTATTTTAAGAGACCCTGGAAAATATCATGACAGAGGTGGCATCTAAGTTGGGTTGAAGGATGAATCATATTTCAAAAGGCAGAGTAGTAGAGAGGGCATTTCAATTTTAGTGAAAAACAAGTAAGGTCAGAAGTGAGTAAGAAGGATCTCATTGGGGGCAGTGAATGGTCAAATTTGGAATATGGAGTCTCAGAGGAAATAGAGAAAGATAAGACTCAAAAAGATGACATCAAAATATATCATTTCATCCATTCATTTCATGTTTCCTGGGGATTTGGCCCTAGAGTTCCAAGAAAAGACTTACTACTATATTTATAAAGTGCTTAGCATATTTAATCCTTAGTAGACGATTAATAAATGTTTGTTCCTCCCCTTTCTTCTTCAGGTAAGGAGGGTGAATGAAAAGTCAAGAGAAGCAGTAACACCTAGTAAAAAAAATTATCAGTTTTAGAATGAGGAATCCTGGGCTTGAGTCCTTGAGCATGCCTAACTATGTGTTTTAGGGCCAGTCATTTCTCCTTTAAGATCATCAATTTGGATCAACTAGATGGCCCAGTCATTAGAGAACTGGCCCTGAAGTCAGGAGGACCTGAGTTCAAATATGATCTCAGACACTTAATGATGCCCTAGTTGCATGACCCTGGGAAAATCTCTTATTCTCATTGCCTTGCAAAAAGCCAAAAGCAAAATCATCAATTTCTTTGTCTTTTAAGTGGGGATAATGATATTTGCCTTACCTACCTCCAAGAGGTTGTAATGAAAGCATTTCTAAATCATGAAGTTTCATATAAATGGAACATATTAATCTATCAACCAATTATAATTTGTCACCCTTAGTTCTTTAAAAATATTTTTGATAGCCTTTTTTATATCACATATATTTCCCAGTCTATACGTTCCCTGTCCCCTTCCCAGTGACTATTCACTTCTTTTTTTGTTTTGTTTTTAGGGTTTTTTTTCCCATAAGGCAATGTGGTTAAATGACTTGCTCAAGGTCACACAGCTAGGTAATTATTAAGTGTCTGAGGCTGATTTGAACTCAGGTCCTCCTGTCTCTGGGCCAGGGATCTATTCACTACACCACCCAGCTGCCCCTGATCATTCACTTCTAACAAAAAATTAAAAAGGAAAAAGCAAATAGTTCACCATATTAATCAAAATATTGAAAACTCATTTATGTGGAAGTGAAAGAGTGCTGAACTTAGAGTTAAGAAGGTCTACATTTTATTTCCATTTAGAAACTTGCTAGTTGTGTGAAATTGGACAAGTCATTTAATTTTTGTTAGCCTCAGTTTCTTCCTTTGTGAAATGAGGATTATAACTTCCTCATCTGGTTGTTGTGAGAATTAAATACACACACATACACACACACACACATATATACACATACACATGCATACACACACATACTTGTATTTGCAAGTATATAAACATATTCATTCATTCATTCATTCATGAATGCATACATTTATTTATAAAGCAGTTAGATGTCTCAGTGAATAGAGAGCTGGGCCTGGAATTGGGAAGGTCTTTGTATAAATGTGACCTCAGACACTTACTAGTTCTGTGACCTGAGCAAGACATTTAACCTCTATTTGCTTTTGTCCCCTGGGGAAGGAAATGGGAAACTACTCCAGTATCCCATTTCACAGATAGGATAAATTGTTTCAAGCACAGAATAGTAATTAAACATCCCCAGATCTTCTTAAAGTCTTAAAGTTCCCCAACATACCATGCTTCTTCCAGTCTGAAAAGCTTTCAGCAATTGCCTTCCAGTGTTTTTTCTTGTATAGGAAAAAAAATACTTTGCATGACTGAACTGATTCATAGCCCCGGTTCAAATACTGGGCCTTATTCATGAAAACTTTTTGCTCTATTGCCAAAGTTGACAAGTTGACCTGTCCAAATTTTTTCCTCTATAATTTCACAGATGATGAGAATGTTTCTGAAGATACAGATCCTTGAGTTTAAAAAGACCTTTGATCATTTGAAGATTATCATAAATTAGAACTGTAAGAAAAAACTGGTCCTTTCATTGCCTAAATGAGTTATTCATAAAATATTGTTCAGCAGATTTCTCTTGTATCATGCTCCTGTCTTTCCTACCTTCAAATTTCAAGGAAACACTTATTTACCAAGTGTTTATTCCTGCTTCTATCCTATGTCAGGATCTGGCAAAAAAACATCCTGCCTTCAAGGAACTTGCATACTATTGGAAAAAAAAAACCAGTGGTCTCTTAATTGTCCAGTGCAACGGCATTTCTTCTGTCCTTATCTATCTTGATCCCTCAATAGATTTTTACCCTTGGCTGCTATCTCTCCCTGAACATTCCCTCCTCTCTGCATTTCTGTGACATTGGTCTCTGGGTTCTCATCAGTCCTTCTCAGTCTCCTTTGCTAGATCATCATAAGTGTTCTGTCCCCCTAATTTTAGATGCACCCCAAGGTTATGCCCCTTTTCTTCTTTTTCTTTCTATATAATCTCTCTCTGTAATGTCATCAACATCTAAACTTTGAGAATCACCTCTACATTGAGTCTTAGAGCTGTGTATACAGTCTCTAGTCTGCCTCGAGAGTTTCAGTCCCAAATTACAACTGTCTCAGACATTTCCACTTGAATGAACCATGAACATCACAAATTCTACATAGGACAATAAAGACAATAGCTAGAATGGGTGAGATCTCAGATGAGAATGTGTCAGAGTCAAGGCTTAAACACAGTCTTCCTAGTTTCCGAGTTGGCCCTCTAGCCTCTCTGCCTTTTCTGATCCTCCCCTTAACCACTAAGAACCCATCCAGCTGACAACATATTGCAGTCTGGACAATAGCTGTTCTTTAAAGCGTTCATCAAATGGGTGAAGAATGCCCATAATTCTGTGTATACAATGAGTCTATTCAACTTATTTGTCCTAACAGTATAGAAGAGAGGGGAATTCTAATTAATAAAAGGTACTTGTTAGTTGGAACCCAATTAATTAGAATTTTACTGTGTGAATAAATACAGGATGGAGGCCAGTTCTTCTGTTCATATGGTAGATTGTTTTTTGTTTTTTTTTTTATTTAATGAGGGAGTAAACACTATTGGTAAGTCATTCTCTCCAAGAGAATCTGCATGATGTTAACATTTGGCTCTAGTGGGCCTCAACAAACTTGAACACTGTATTGCTAAAAGAGGTAAGGAGGGCCAAGAAAATGAGGCCAAAGAAGGGATTCCAGAGGCCCATCCTATTCATCCCCTTCACAGAACATAGTCCCATGACTTCCTCGGGCATCTTTCAAGTAGTTTTTCCCTAGGAGAATATGGCAAACTCCATGCCCCAGAAGGCCTCGCCCAGATCTTCTCTTTTGGTAGATGTCAGTACCTCTAAAGAGGGTCCCATTGAAGCAGTTGGCTGACTGTTTGAATAGAGAAGCACAAGCTTGGCTCAAATAATCTCCCCTTTTTTCCCCTGGCTTCCCCTCCTCTCCTCGGATTGCATGCCAGGCAAAAAAAATGGTCTGTGGCTCTTTCAAGAGGCCCTTTTGGATTGGAATTTTTTTTACATTGTCATAGGGCCAAGGTTGGCACCCACTACTGAAGCCCAAACCAGTTTTGCTGGGTCTAATCCATTCCTTACAGCCAGAGGCCACATTAGGCTTCCGGTTGAGTAGCTCCAGATGGAGAAGTCAGTATTTTCTGGCTTGAGGTTTCTGATGGGCTCCCTGCGTTTCCCAATTGAAGAAAGACAAGGAATAAAAAGCTGAAGAAAGAACAGGAGAAAAAGTCAGGATGAAAAATGAGAATAAGGCTATGGAAGTGGGCAAAGATAGTGATGAAAATCCTGATCAGGGTAAGCAGACAAGAGGAACCAGAAGTTGGGGAAATATGAGGAAATACTGTCAAAAGTATTGACCACATGAAGTTTTGTGGGGTGTGTGTATGTATTTGCATGGGTTTGTATATTTAAACCACTGGGAAGCTGAGGAGCCAGCCAACCATTTTGGGGTAAAACCAAAGTGACAGTTTAGAAACTAGCTCAGGTTAATGGTATCATGTAAATACTACTGGCAGTTGAATTCTAGAAACCTAGTACTTTTCTCTGGTCCAGCACTCATTAACTCTGTGGCCTTAGATAATTCCTTTCCTCCTCTGAATCTCTTTCTTCATTCATCAAACAGAAACTTTCCATATCTACCTCACAAGTATCAATTTAGGAAAAATTTTTGTAAACTACATGGTGCTTTGTAAACTGCAATATATAAAAAGTTAAGTTTTATCTAAATTATAACAGCTAGAATCCTTAATTTCAGTAGAGTCTGGTCTCTCTCTATCCATGAAGAGTATAATCTTTCCTAACCATAGTGAATAGTCTTTGTGAATGCTGTAGCCTAAAAGAACTGCTCATTGTGTGGTCACCTTATGGAGATAAGCCTCTTGGCATTTAATAAGGCTTGAATAAAAAATAGAAAATCAACCCGGTGCTCTAAGCTTGTGGTAGCCAGGCAAGACTTATAAGTGAGTTTTGGTCCACTGGTAGGGTCTTGAGAAACCCAGTTACTTCTACATTGCAATAAAGCATTAGAGTTGGACTATACACTTCCAGAGAGGCAAAAATCCACCTTTCTCTATCACCCA
Source organism: Macrotis lagotis (assembly GCF_037893015.1). Classification (NCBI taxonomy): domain Eukaryota; kingdom Metazoa; phylum Chordata; class Mammalia; order Peramelemorphia; family Peramelidae; genus Macrotis; species Macrotis lagotis. The sequence continues at coordinate 806,232,294 of NC_133658.1, read as the reverse complement.
TTGCTCCTGGTTCCACCCTTTGAGGCCAACTATAAAAAGTCTTCCTCTTCTCTCCCCTTCAGATGCGTGGGTATTTATATATGCTTTGGGAGTTTTCTCCTATCAAGACTAGATGTCTACAGGTCTTTCACCCAATCTTCCCAGAATAGGTCCCTGCTAAAGCTCCATCTTCTACAACAAGTCTTCCTGAATCCCTTTAATATTAGGGTCTTGTGTTGATTATCTCCAGTTTATTTTATCTAGGGAAATAGGTGGTACAGTGGATAGAATGCAGGCCCTGGAGTCAGGAGACCTGAGTTCAAATCTAACTTCAGATGTTACTAGTTGCGTTATCCTAGGCAAGTCATTGATTCTGTTTGCCTCAGTTTCCTCATATGTAAAATGAGCTGGAAAGGGAAATTGCAAACCACTCCAGGTCTTTGCTAAGAAAACCACACATAGGGTCATGGAAAGTCAGACATGACTAAAACAAATCAACAATAAAAACATCTTTTGTCCATCATTCTCTACATGTTGCTTCTACCATTAGACTACAAGTTCCCTGAAACCAGGGATTCTTTTCCTTTTTTTTTTGTATCTTTAGTGCTTGACCCAGTGACTGGCATAGTGAGGGTGATTAAAAATTGCTGGTTGATCAACATCAGCATGGCTCCCTCTCATCACATCCCTCTCTCATCAGAATCGAATTGATCAGTGTTCATTCAGAAGTGAGGTATCTATAACTGAATATATTTTATAGTCTTCCTAGGTAGAGTAGAATTGGACTATTACCTCCCTCTTTCTGCTACTGTTGCTGTTCACTCATTTACAGTTGTGTCCAATTCTTCATGATTATATTTAGGATTTTCTTGGCAAAGACACTAGAGTGGTCTTCATTTCCTTCTCCAGGTCATTTTACAGATGAAGAAATTCAGACAAACAGGGTTAAGTGACTTGCCCAGGGTCACACAGTTAGTGGGCATCTAGGACTTTTTTTCCAGACATGATCCTTTCCAAACTACTTTCTCTGCCCTATTTGACCTATTCTTACCCTTAAATTATTGGATCACCATCAATTTTTCAGTTCTCTCATTTCCTCAAGTCTAATCTAACTTTGATGATACTTTCTTTTTCCTTAGCTTACTCCAAGAAGTAGTATGAAATGATAGGAAGAACACACTGGATTTGGCATTAGAGGGTCTCTACTCAAGACTTAATTCTGTAGTTTACTACTTTGATGTTATATAAGTCACTTTACTGTTCTGGGTCTCCATTTCCCTTTTGATAAAAAGTGACTGAACTATATAACTTCTATGATTCTCTTTTGGAGGCAGCTAGATAGCAAAGTGAGTAGAACACTAGGTTTGGAGTCAGAAAGATCTGAATTCAAATTTAGCCTTAGACATTTATTAGATCGGTGACTCTTAAGGAGTCATTGAACCACTGTCTGCCTCAGTTTCCTCAATTATGAAATAGGAATAATAATAGGACCTTCTTCTCAGGGTTGTTGCAACAAATCAGAAGCACACAGTATCTGACAGACAATTAATGCACATTTTCTTCCTTCCTCCCTTCTTGCCTTCTTTCCATCCCTACCTCTCTTCTTTCTTTTCCTTCCTTCTTATTCTATGAGTCTTGTACTTAAGTGATTTTCTAGCATTTAAGAGGAAAAAAGATAAAAGCAAAGAAACTCAGAGCACAGGGATAGTATCTTAAAATACTCCTCATCAGTGGTTGCCATGGCTTCCTGAGCCAACAATCTTGCTGAGAACTAAATAGTTTTCATGACCTCCCAGACAAGATAGCTGCCATTCATACATATGGCAGTAGAGCCACAACAAGGTTGGGTAATCAGGGTATTGTCCCTGAGAATGGACATCTGGTAGGGACTGCCTCTTCACTAGCAGTGCGCACTTCTACCTATGCCCCTCCTGCCCTCAGACTATCCCGTGAGCTATTGCTCGGCTGAACTGCATCTGCCCCAGGGGAAGGAATGTCTAATTAGAACACTGGACACATCTGAAACAGATGGAGGGAAGCAAGCTGACTAGCCACAAGCTAGTTTATGTGTTTTATGTGTTTCTTGTGATACTTGCTTTTTTTTGGGGGGGGGGAATGGACTCTATTGATGCAGCTATACCCATCATTACACTAGGAACCAGCTTCTCTAACAAGTGACCCCACTAATTCATATCAGGAGAAAACTCCAATATCCCCTCACTTCACCTCCAGCTTGACTTCCAGGATCTTCTTGTTATCCAAGTCTGGCCTCATTCCTGGGCTACCTCATTAACTTCCTGCCATTGTTAACCCTGAAAATTAGAGAGCTTCATTTCATAGTGAACTTGAGCTCCTCTCAGTCAGAAAACTTACTTTATTGGAAGAGGATTGGGGTGGGGGATGAGTGGGATGTTAAGAAGGCAGTGTGTCTTCAGCATCAAGAGACCAGGGTTAAGACACACAGATTCCAACTGTGTAGCTCTGGCCACATCACTCAACCTCTTATTCTACCTTCTCATTTGTAAAAAAGGGATAATTGTGCTTATGTCAACTATACCAAAGGATAATTCTTTCTAAACTTTCAAGCATTATAGAAAATGAGAACTATTATTATTACAGAATGATAAAATGGGAAACATTTTCATTTATTACATTTATTCACAGACTCCAATCACTTTGATTCAACATATATCATGCACCCTGTATCATGTGTAGGAACATAAAAAAACAGATATTCAAATCTATATTATTGCAGTTAGTATTCTTATCCCCTTATCTTTAACTCCATACTACTAAAAGTATTTGGTGATTCAAATAATTAAGAAATTATTAGGCACCTATTATGTGCCCTCTATGACTCTTCCCTGTTAAAAGGGAAAAGAAAAAGCATTTATATAGTGTTTTTGATGGCCAAGCACCTTGCTAAACATTTTACAAGTGCTAATTCATGATCCTCATAACAGCCCTATGAGGTGGGTGCTATTATTATTCCTATTTTACAATTGAAGAAATTGAGGCAAACAGAAACTTAGTGACATACTCAGAGTCTCACACATCTAGAAAGGATCTGAGGTCAAATTTGAACTCAGGTCTGCCTAACTCCAGGCTCAGCATTGTGCCTGCTGAATATAGAGAAGTGGAAAGAACATCTGCTTCCAGTTCCAGCTGATTAGGATACATATATGTGTGTGTGTTATATGTGTGTTATATATCTGTAATATATTATATACAATTATATATCTGTAGTATACAGATACTACCATCTTCAGTAGTCTAGGGATATGCAGTGAGGGGGCAACAGGTGAGGCAGAGCTGAGCCTCACCTCTGATTGCAAAGGGTTGAGTCCACCTCAACCCACCTCTCCTGCTACCCCCTCATCACGCACCCTAAATTCTACACAGCCTTAGACAATTCTACCAAACTCTCTGATCTTCAGCTTACCCCTCTAAAAGAATGGATGTACCTACCATCTCACTAGGATGCCTTAAGGATAAAATACTAAAATGCTTTTGGTTTTGCATATCAATTAATAAATTTTTTGCTACATACATTTCCCAGCAGTGGTATGGCAAAGGATATTTCTTCATAAAACCATCTACTTAATTTTTTTTTGTCCTGGGAAGACAGAATTATGGAATGTCTACTGGAATTGCTCTCTCCCAACTAAAATGCCATTTGATGTGGGCTAAGGTTAGTGGAGTAGAAAAGGGGGCATCTTCCCAGGGGCCCCATGGCCTCCACAGTGCCTCTGCCCTGGGTGGTAGAACTATGTCTGTGAAGTTACTGGCCCTCCCTCTATCCCTATCTTCAAGCTAAGCAGAGATGGGAATCCTTTGCTCCAAGGCTGTTATGAGACTTAATTAATGATTGTGAAGTCCTTTGAGGTCCTTGGATGAAAGAGATGATAGAAGTGCGAAGTACTATTAGCCATCTAAAACTCACAGCACAATTAGATCCAGAGAGACGGAACACTGCCTTTATCTATTTCCAGTTCTTTGTTACTTACGGTGGCTAATTATTGAAATAACAAATCTTCCAGCAGCCTGGCCTCTAGAAAGAAGGTGATAATATCCATTAAATATGCCTTTAATTATTTGAAAATGAGAAAACTGCAGCAGTTTAGAATTTTCCCATCATTAAGGCTGTCTTTCCACATCGCCATTCTTTCCTGAGCTCCTTTCGAGTCATGGGAGCATCCCATGAAATCTTGCAGATGGTATCTAGCTTTCCTCTCAAAGCCATATTTCACAGAAGGGAGTGAGAAGTGAGCCTGTCCATGAGTGGGGAGTTCTGATATGCCTTGTAAATGATTGCTACTGGGGAATCACCACGTGTCTCTGCATCATTTGTGCTCATCTTCTATAATTTTAGACTAAACATCAATGAATCTTAGTTTTGCTGCCATGGAATCTGAGAAACCTAAAAGTTAAAAGGTAGGTCAGAACTTTATTGGACCCAACCCTTTTCTGAATCAGACATTCAATGTCCTCTCCAGCAAATTGTCACCCAGTCATGTCTTGAAGACCTGCAGTAATTTGGTAGTCAGGAGTTAAGACTTGTGGAAGGAATAATGGAAAAAAACAAACCTCTGTTAAGATTTGACTATATTGGAATGGGTAGGTGGCACAGTGGATAGAGCACCAGCCCTGGAGTCAGGAGCACCTGAGTTCAAATCTGACCTCAGACACTTAATAATTACCTAGCTGTGTGGCCTTGGGCAAGCCACTTAACCCCATTTGCCTTGCAAAATCCTAAAAAAAAACAAAGATTTGACTATACACCAAATACCTCATTTGATCCTCACAACAACTTTCTGTGGCATTTTACAATTGAGAAAACTGAGGCATACAGTGATTAAGTGACTTGACCATGGACACAGGGTCATACAGCTAAGTAAAAGTCTGAGGCCCTGTTTGACCTCAGGTCTTCCTGACTCCAGACCCAATTCTCTAGCCACTATACTTCCTAGGAGGGAGAAGGAGAAAGATGGACTTGGAATCTTTAGACATGCCGTTGCACAGCTGGGTCACTAATCTTAACAGGATTTAATGATAGGAAGGAAAATAAAGATAATTTACTGCCCTTTCCCCTTTTATTAGAATAGAAAACTGAGATTCCAGGTGGTAAAGTGACTCTGTCAAATTCATACCTATAGCTTAATAGTGGAATTGTCCATAGATGGTAATGCCTATAACTATCTGGTTGGTCAACTACCTGCCTCTCACAGACAGAAGAAATGAATGGCCCTTTGCTAGTTGCTTTCCCCATGAAATATCAAAAAATAAACAGCACTTCAGAGTTGTCCTCTGGAAATTAAATCACAAAGTGACATATAAAACTTACATTCATGGAAAACAATACATCTAAACTTCTGTAAGCTTGTCTCAGCTCTGTGCCAGAGAAATTTCTTTATAGCTATGACTTTTGTTGTTGTTTGTCCTTCATCCTTGAAGAAGACCAGGACGTCAGGGAGGTGATGCCATGACAAGCATGTGAATTATATTCGAATGAGGAGGTGCTAAGCAATGTCACCAGTTTCGCTTTCTCCTCTAGAGTCATCTGGATTCACTGATCAGATATGAATCAAGATGACTGGTGAAGATGATGACCCTGGATATGAGGCAATCTGAGTTAACCCAGGCTCAAGGTCACACAGGTAGTAAGTTTCACATGTCTGAGGCTGGATTTGAACTCAGGACCTCTTGACTCCAGAGTCAGTACTCTGTCTACGGTTCTTAGTTAGGACTTTGCTCATTCCCTGAGGACTGGATTCATCCACTTTAGATCTCCTGCCAGTAAATAAGCTTCAACTGATTACTGTCTCTGAAAGATCCAAACCATCTATGTCACATCTCTGAATGGGAATTTTTGTCCCATTTCTTTACACTTGACACTCCATCTCTCCAACATTGAGGACTGGGGTCAAACCTCAGGGAGATTGCTACCTCTAAGAAAATCAATTTAATATATTTAAATTTCTAGAGATAACTACTGAATTTCTATGTCAACTGTCTCATGTAGGTTCTTTCATTTCCTCTTTGACCTTCAAAGAGTTCCCCATTGAGATTAAAGCAGTATTTTTATTACATTGCCCATGATGCTCCCTTTGCCTATAGTGTCTTCCCTAGAGTCTCCTTTTTTTACTCACCAAGTCCCTGACCATTTTTAAAATCATCTAATAAGCCTCCTCTGTTCTTACTTATTGGTAATAACCTTCCCCCATTCAGTCTCATAGAATTATCAGGAATTTGTAGTCAAAGGAGATCATTAAGTCCAACTACTTCATAGATGAAGATTTTGAAAAGACCTTAGAGGTCACTGAATCCAAACTTCTCATTTAACAATGAAGAAACTGAAGCTAAAATTGCTAAGTAACTTACTCAGGGACACAAAACTAGGAAGTGAAGTAGGATTTTAATTAAGATCTTCCTGTTTCCAAACCCAGTGATCTGTCTCATGGGACATCTAATAGTTCCAGTAACATTTGGTACTTAAAACAACTCTAAGAGACAGTATCATTATACACTTTTTTCCCAAATGTGAAAACTGAGACTAAAAGATATTAGGGTGATTTACCATTAAAGTTCAGAGCCTGAATTTTGACCCAAATCTTCCTAACTCCAAGTTCAACACTTCTTTTAAAATTAGTTTTATTTATTTCATTAAATATTTCCCAATTACATGTAAAAATAATTTTTAGCAATCATTCTTTTAAATTTTGAATTCTAAATTTTTCCCTTCTTACCATTCCTCCTTTCCCCTTGAAAAGAAAAGCAATATGCATGGGATGTCATGCAAAACATATTTCCTTATTAACCATGTTTGCAAAAGAAAACACAAACAAGAGGTGGCTAGGTGGCACAGTGGGTAGAGCACTGGCCCAGGAGTCAGGAGTCCCTGAGTTCAAATCTGGCCTCAGACTCTTAATAATTATCTAGCTGTGTGGCCTTGGGCAAGCCACTTGACCCCATTTTCCTTGAAAAAAAACCCTAAAAATAAAACACAAACAAAATAAAACAATAAAAGTAAGGAGAAAATTTTAACGAGTGCTTCAATCTCTATTCAAAGTTTAGTAATTCTCTCTGAAGGTAGATAGCATTTTTCAACATGAAGTCTTTAAAAGTCTTGGATTATTGTCTTGATCAGGGTAGCCAAGTCTTTCCTAGTTGATCATACTCACATTATTACTGTTACTCAACACTCTCTTCTCCTAATTTTACTCACTTCACTTTACATCAGTTCATAAAACTCTTCTCAGGGTTTTCTAAAACCATCCTGCTTGTCATTACATCAAATTCATATACTGTAACTTGTTCAGTCATTCCCCAATTGATAAGCATCCCTTCGATTTCTAAAACTATGCCACCACAAAAAGAGATGCTATAAATATTTTTATACAGATAGGTTCTCCATTTCTTTTGATTTGGGATCCAGCCTAAGTAGTGATATTGCTGAGTAAAAGAGTATATGCATCATTTTATAACCACTTGGGTATAGTTCCAAATTGTTCTCCAGAGTGGTTGGACTAGTTCACAACTATAACAATATATTTGTCTCAATTTTTCCACATGCTCTTTAGCATTTGTCATTCTACTTTTCTGTCATGTTAACCCATATGATTCATGTGAGGTGTTGTCTCACATATCACTGTTAGTGATTTTTTTTTATGTGACTCCATGTATAGTTTTGATTTCTTCTTCTGAAAACTGCCTGTTCATAGGAAATAATTTTTATTTTTATAAATTTGGCTCAGTTCCCTGCATATTTGACAAATACAGCCTTTATCAGGGAAACTTGCAAAACAAATTTCTAGTTTCCTGTTTCCTTTCTAATTTTGGCTGCATTAGTTTCATTAAGTGATCAAAAAATGTTATTGTTTACTTCCTATAAATCTTCTTTCTCTTTTTTGGTCATAAGCACTTCTTTTATCCTTAGATCTAACAGGTATATTTTTTTTCATACTCCTCTAGTTATGATATCATCCTTTATGACTAAGTCACTTATCTACTTTGACCTTATCTTGGTATATGGTCTATGTCTAGTATATGCTAAACTGCATTCCAGTTTTCTCAGCAATTAGTGCCAAAGGTTGAATTCTGGGATCTCGAGTTTTATCACTACATTACTATGACCACTTGCTATTGTATCGCTAATATATTCCATAGATCTACCACTTTATTTCTTAGCTAGTCCCAGATTGTTTTGATAATTACCATGAAATATGGGACTGCTAATCCACCTTCCTTAACATTTTTTCATTGACTGCCCTGATATTTTAGACCTTTTAAAAATTCTTCCAGATTAATTTTGTTACCATTTTTTCTTGCTTCATAAAGTAATTCCTTTTGGTTAGATTTGTACAGCATTGAATAACTTGAATTGTTATTTTATTATATTAACTGAACCTACCCATTAAAATTAATATTTTATCCAATTGCTCTGTTTTTATATGAAAAAATGTTTTGTAATTGTGTTCATTTGATCCCTGGGGTTTGCCTTGCCAGGTTGACTACCAAGTAGTTTATATTGTATGCCATTATTTTAAATGGAATTTTTCTTTCTAGTTCTTCCTGCTAGATTTGTTGCTAGTATATAGAAATGCTACTGATTTATGTGAGTTTATTTTATATCCTGCAGCTTTGTTAAAGTAGTTAACTATTTCAACTAGTTTTTTAGTTGATTTGATTCTCTAAGTTCCTCAGGTATCATTTACAAAGAGTGATGGTTTTGCTTCCTCAGTGCCTATTTTTATTCCTTCAATTTTTTTCTTGTCATTATTATAGCTAGTATTTCTAGTACAATATTGAATAATAGTGATGATAATGGACCTCTTTTTACTTCCTTCTTGATCTTTTGGGAAGTCTTCAAATTTATCACCAATACATATAGTGCTTACTCTTGGCTTTAGATAAATACTACTTATTATTTTAATATGAGTATGATCAACTAGGAAATTATTATTTAATTATTTAATCGATTCCTATGATTTCTAATTTTTTTATAAGAAGCAGTGATGTTTTTCATCAAAGACTTTTTCAGCATCTGTTGATGTGATTTTTTTTTGTAGCTGTTATTGAAATGGTCAATTTATGCTGATAGTTTTCCTAATTATAAACCAGCTCTGCATTCCTGGCATAAATCCCACCTGGTCATAATGTATGATCTTTGTGATCTATTGCTATAATCTCCTTGCTATTTCATTTACATGTTCTGCATTATATTCATTAAGAAAATTTTTCTATAGTTTTATTCTTCTGTTTTTACTCTTCTTATATCAAAATCATATTTGTGTCATAAAAGGATTTTGATAGCATTATCTTACCTATTTTTTCAAATAGTTTTATAGTATTACTATTATATAGTATTACTATTAAATGTTCTTTAAAATGTTAGGTAGAATTCAGTTTTAAATCCATCAGGTCCTGAGGATTTTTTTCTTAGGGAGTTCAATGATGGCTTGTTCAATCTCTTTTTTCTAAGATAGGATTATTTAAGTATTCTATTTCCTCTTCTGTAAATCTGGAGAGTTTATATTTTTATAAATATTCATCTATTTCATTAGATTGTCATTAGTTGTTAAATTCACATATTTCTGGTACTGTTCATTTTCAGGATATGATTGGTAGATTCCTCCTATCTCTATTTTATCCTCTGGATCTAATATATCAAGGCAATTTTCCTTGATAATTTCTTGAAATATGATATCTAGGGTCTTTCTTTGATCTTGGCTTTCAGGTGATCCAAAAGAATTTAAACTATCTCTTCTCAATCTATTTTCTAGTCAGTTGTTCTTCCAATTCTTCACATTTTCTTCTAATTTTTATTCTTTTGACTTTGTTTTATTGTTTCATGGGGTCAATAGCTTCCATTTGCTCAATTCTAATTTTTAAGGAATTATTTTCAGCAGTGAGCTTTTTTTAACCTCATTTTTCATTGGACCAATTTTGTATGCCTCTTTTACCAAACTAGTTTTTTAAATCTTTTTTATAATTTTCTTCCTTTTCTTTCATTTCTTACTTATTTTTACTCTATCACTCTTAATTTGATTTTGAAGCTCAATTTTTGACTCTTCCAGAAATTCTTGTTGGGCTTGTTTCAATTAACTTTTTTTTCCTTCTGAAGCTTTGCTTAAAGATTTTTTTTTAACTTCATTGTCTTCTGAGTTATTTCTTGATTTTCTCTGTCACTGTAGTAATTTTTTCATGTTCTTTTTTTGTTGTTTGCTAATTTTTCTATTTCTTTATTTGAAACTTTATGTTAATGTTGGGCTCTGTTTCCAGCAAGGGGACGGTGGTAGGGGTGGGGGGGAATGAGTTACTCTGTCTCAAGCTTCAGGTTTTTTCACACTGCTGTTTTCAGAGGTATTTCTGGAGTTTTGAAAACTTCCAAATTGGTATGATCTAGGAAGAAGTAAGTTCATGGCTCTCTTGCTCTGCAACCTAGTCCTAACCTAGTAAGGACCCTAACCCCTTGAAGTTGTAATCAATATTCCTTATCAGAGCCCCTCCTCCCTTGGGACCAGAATGATACTGTTCCTCAGGATCCCTGTTCCCTTGGGACAAAAAGTGATACTGTCCTTCAGGGTTTCTTCTTGCCTGAAAAATGCTCTCTGTTCTGCCCTTGAATAATGACTTAGAAATAGTTACAGGCAACAGAGCTGCCAGACCCTTAGGATTTCCCACTCCCCCTTGCCTCAAAAGACTCCTCTCTGTTCTCAAACTATGACCAAAAGTGGATAGATGAAATAAAATTGTCAAATGACATCTGGTACTTTGTCCAGTGTTAGCATAAGGGCAGCCTATATCACTTTCTGACCCGTTGCAAGGGGCCTTTACCATCTCTGGATTGAGATCTCTTGAGTCTGCTACAGATCCTGTCACTACAGCCCACTTGTGCATAGCCCATCCAAGCTGTGTGATCCTAACTCACTTCCCTCTCTCAAGGTCACACAACTCACTAGAATAAGAAGCAACTCTAGGCAGCTGCTTTGAGATTGGCTCCTTGTTCTGGCTTATAAAATTCTGCTGAACTAGACCTCACATTGCAAATGACTCCTGACTCCTGACTCCTTGCAGATGATTTATTGATAAAAAAAAATAAGTTACCATCTCGATAGAGTTTGCCTTACAACAATCTTGTGAAAGAAGGTGTATTCTTCCTTTTATAAATAACACTTTCCTCATTTTATAGATAAGGAAATCAGGTCTCAAAGAAAATTATATTGGTCACATAGTTAGCCAATAGCAGAGCCAAGGTTTGAAACCAGGTCTTTGGAAACAATTCTGGAATACTTTTTTTGCTGTTCTTCATACTTATGACTGTTAATGAGGGAAAAAACCCTTGAAAGGAGAGGAAAGGTGGATTTTGGTGGTGGTGATGGGGTTCCCCTACCAAATGTCATTGTCTGGGCTTCAACTTTGCATAAGTGTGAAGTACCTTTTTTCCCAAAAGGAAAAAATAATATTATATAATGGAAGGAACACAGGACTTGGGACCAGAAAACCAGTATATGAACCCAGCTCTGTTCTATTCTCCTTGGGCCTCAGCTCCCTCACCTGTGAAAATGGGAATGTTATGAAATGACCAACTCCTCAGGGTTAAGGTGAGCATCATAGGAGATAATGAGCAGAAGGAATGCTCAGAACTATAATAATCCAGTGACAAGGATTTTAAGCTTACTGAATGGCCAACCAATGAAATAAATAAATAGACCATGTCACCTGAACTCCAAATAATTTAGAGGTAGCTAGATGGTCCAGTATATACAGTATACAGTACTGCATCTAACTATATGACCCTGGGTAAGTCACTTAACTTTTATTTGTTTTAGTTTCTTCTTCTATAAAATAGGAATAGTTATAGAACCAGCCTCCCAGAATTATTCTCAGAATCATATTTGTAAAACATTTTGCCCACCTGAAGTTATAATATATATGCCTGTTCTTATTAAAGTGCCCATAGGTGATCTGTCTGACTTTGAAGATGCTGTTTTGGAAACTCCTGCCCCTTATGAACAAGGCTGCAGGCAGCTCAGCTGTTCATGTAGAGAAGCATGATTAATAATAAATTCCAAAGCATAGTATTGCTTCCTCCCCAGACTGCTTCTCACCTATAGTCTCTTTAGGAACAGAATAGGGGTAGAAAGGGCAATGTTTAATGAGGCTTTTTTGTTGTCAGATCAAGGGGGGGTCTTATCCTCCATTCACTTGGACTGAGTCCAAAGCAATCCAGCAAAGTTTTCCATCTAGCAAAGTTTTCCATCTAGCAAAGAATTCAACAATGTGTGTCATATGAATAATAAAAGTTAAAAAATAATGCAGGAGGGTGGGGAGATTCAGTCAGCGGAACATTTCAGGTGAAGGGAAGAGAGTAGTTTCTTTAATTGCTGCTAAGAAGTTAAATCCATCCTTCTTTTTCAATTCAACAATCATATGAAGCATAAAAGGGTTACTGAGTAATCTCTTGGAACCCTTGTTGCAACTCCAATATTCTAAGTCTTGATGCTTTAGCTCATGTTCTATAAAAAATAATGGTAATAATGTTTTATTAAAAATTTAACAGTGAACATCAATACAAACAGTGTTTACTTAAGTACCACTAACATTTTAAAATTAATTTCAATGTAGTGTAAAGCTGATCTTGAAATCAGTGTGACGGGTTCAAGTTTCACCCTAAACATACTCATGGTGAATGTCCCTGTGAGAATCCCTTAATCTCTCAATGTTCTAATCATCTCTGTGAGAGTGAAAGTTGCAAAGATATTGCTGACCCACTTGGATGAAGAGAATTTTCTTATGCAGGAAATACTGATGAATCTGCAATTCCATTTCTTTGCTCTATCTCTAATTTCAAAATATAAAGTAACCCTTTCTGGAAGACTTGAAAGAAGTCTTCCACCAGTATTATTTGCCTATTTAATTCTCATTTATGTTTTCCTCTCCTATAAGTGAAGATGATAATGTATACAGATTTTTCCATACTGCTTTGTTTCATGAAGATCTTTCCAGATATATATATATAAATCTTATTTTTTAGTCTTAATGATATAGTTTTTCACTGCATGAATGCTACAGTTTATTTAACCTTTCCTTCTTTTTAGGCAATTTAAATTGCTTTCAGGTTTTTTTCTAACATTTTATGTAATACCATTATGAAAAATCTTTGAGCATATAGCTCTTTTATGTCCTGATTGATAATACTTTAAGAAAATAGTCATCAAAATGAAATTAGATTACATGGCATGATGATTTTTGTGACTTCTGGGTACTACCTTCAGGAATTCTATGTTTGCAATTCTACCAACAATGAATCAGTGTCCTTGAATAACCTTATGCTTCCTAAATGCATCTCAACCTTTCACTTCTCCAACTGAGTTTTGATGCCATTACCAATTTAATAAGTGTGAAGTGATACCTTAAAGTTGTTTTGTTTTACATTTATTAGAGATTTTAAATTTTTTCAGTTGCTAATTAACAATTTATGTTTCTTCTTTTCGAAAATTGACTGTTCATATTCCTTTACCATTAATCCATTGTGGCTTAATTGGGACAACATATTTTAGATGTCACATATTTAATCTGCCCTATTTGCCATAAGTATTTCCCTAACTTGTTAGTTTTCTTCTTGCAATTATTTTTGCTTAAGAGGTTTTTTTTATCTTAAATGACAAATGGGAAGGAGTTTAAATTCCTCTGCTGTAATGAAGGAAAAATTCAGACATTTCAGATAAACAATATTTTTCTCATCATTTTTATGATTTAAAAAATTAAATCTCTAACATTCTATATTCCAAGATTCCTTATTATGTCCTGAGATTCCTTTCAGCTCTAATTTTCTAGTTTCAATGTACAAACATTTTGTTTTGAGGACTTGGTTTGGTTCTAACAATCTCTGTTCTAAGGTTCTTCCCCATTCTCCCTTCAACCTGAATCTAGTTCTAACATTCTATATTCTAAAATCCATTCCAGCTTTGAAATTCTTTGTCAATAAATTGGCATTATCACTCCCATGCCAACCATTGCTAGGTTGAAACCATTGTTTCCAAGGTAACAGTGACCTTGTATCTGTACTTCTGTATGGGTTTATAGAAGTAGCCAAGAAAGACAAGAAAAATTCCAGCAGTGAGCCCTCATAGGGATCAGAATTCTCAAGACTGTCTGGGAAATGCTATAATTGACTTTGCTCAAGGCTGTACAATGAGGGACAAAGTGTCTTGTTTATTTTCCTTTGTTCCCAAGGCCCTAGAAAACCTCTGTTCTTCTTGTGTCCCTCGACTGCATGACTGGGGCCCCCTCCTCATCAGTAATGCTCTTTATGTGAGTTGCTTCTGCCTGGAGATCACCTCTGTTCTTTCTAAAGTTGGACCACATGGGACTCAAAGTCATATCATTATGGGATCAGCTGAAAGAGCTGAAGATGTTTAGCCTGGAGAAGAAGACTTAGGGGACATGAATGCTATGTTTAATATCTGAAGAACTATCTTGGGGAAGAAGGAAGAAGCTTGTTCTGACTTTCCCCAGAGGGCAAAACCAAGACCCATTGGGAGAAATTAGAAGGAAGATTTTAGCTCAACATAATGAAGAACTTCATAAACTTAGACAGTCCAAACATAGAGTAGATTGCTTTAGGACATAAGATTATATTCCCTATTACTGGAAGTTTTCCAGCAGAAACTGGATGGCCATTTAATATCATAACCAAATCTCATGTGTATATTGTCTTATCAGATTTACAAGGTGCTTTCCTGGTAACAGAACAATGAGGTAGATAATATAAAGATTGTTATCCCCATTTTCCAGAAGAGGAAACTAAGGTATAGCCTTCTAGCAAATGCATATCATTGACCAAAAGGTGAGAATGGATATGAAAGTGTGGGTGACTTATTCCAGATCCATCAATAACCTGGCAAAGCAATTCTAATAATGTCTTTCTTCTTATATGAACTCCAGGACATTCCTACATAATAATTTTTTTCCTGCCAGATCATAAAACAGTTGAGTGAGATAATGTAGAGAAAGTAGTTTGTGACTATAAACATACATTATTAAGAGAGACTTTGTGGTACAATTTTTAAAAAATTTTTTTCCAATTCCATGTAAAGATAGCTTTCAATATTCATCCTTTTACAAGTTTTTTAATTTCATATTATTCTATCATCTGCCCCTTCCTCCCCACTCCCCATGGTAACGAGCAATATGATATACATTGTACAATCATAATAAATATTTTGTGGTATAATTTAAAGACCAAGGAGTCAGAGAAACTCTCATTTAAGCCACAGCCCCAGTGCTTAGCAATTGTATAATCTCAGACAAATTGCTTTCCCAGTTTGACCCTTAATTTCTCCTTTTGAAACCATTGGCAGAGATAGACATGGGAAGGGAAGTATTATCTGCCTATCCTTCTTTACATGCTTGCTGCACAGATTGATTAATATGAAGGCTTGGCCAATAGATCAGAAAGCATTTATTAAGTACCTCCCATCTTCTAGAGATGATGGAGATATACAATGATCCTTGCTCTCAAGATGTCTACATTCTAACAAGGATGTAACACTTATCAAACATTTCAAATGTAGTAAAGCTTGACATGAAAGCAAATTCATAATATATTGGAGCTATTATAGTTTAATGTTTTATCAGTACTCGCATCAGCTATGAGAGAGTAAGTAGCTCTGCTCCTAAACCTCTAAACAATTTCCCAATGTTAGCCAACTTGCAGAAAGACTGTAGAATGGAGCCAAGCCTGTGATGGATGCTCAAGGAGCAATTCACTGACTCCTTTTCTTTCAGACCCATAATCAGGTTCACATGAAATTGGAGAATATCACAGGATTTATAACTAGAAGGAACCTTAGACCAACCCCCTCATTTTATAGATGAAGGGGCTGGAAGAATTGTGTGCATTTAGCCTGAAAAGCAAAAGATGGGGGGAACATCACCATTGCCTTTATGCCTTTGAAGGATTGTTATCTGAAAGATAGATTAGATTTGCTCTATTTCACCCGGGGGTTTGGGGTGAAGGCATAATGGGTGGAAGTTATAAGGAGGCAGATTTAGATTTGATGTGAGAAAAAAATAAAAATTCCTTATAATGAGACCTACCTCAAAGTGCAATGGACTACATCAGGAGGTAGTAGGTTCTCCTTTTTCTGTGAATATTTAAGCAAACATGAATGACTGTCAGAAATTTTGTAAAGAGGAATCTTGTTTAGGAATCTAATCTTGATTAGAGCAGAGGTATGAAAAATGGAGCCCCCAATACTAAGCCAGATTAAAATATAATTGGGAAATATTTAATAAAATAAATAAAAATAAAACAAAACCTAGGAAACATTACATTTTTATTTTACACTTTATAAAAAAATGTAAACTAGGGAATTTGACACCTCTAGAATAAATGATCTTAGAGGTCCCTTCTGTCTTTGAGATTGTATCAAAATTAGACTCTGAAGGGGACTTACCCAAGGTTATGAAGGTGATGCAGTCACAGCCTCAATTGTAGCATCACACTGAAGGGAAGGTTACCATTGAGGTTAAGAATTGAAAAACATTGTCATTTCTTAAAAAGGAAAAGGAAGTTGTGGCCAAAGACTGATTCCTGATTTTTTCTTTTTCTATTTTTACTTCCATCCCCATGGTACCCAGTGTGTCACAAAAAGCTTTGGCCTAATGCATGCACCAAAGAGTAATTGAAAGTCAAGTGTGGGCCCCCAGTAGGGGTTGTGTGATTAATCAGCCCCTGGTACCTCTCTGTGGGCTCTGATTATCTCACGGCAAGACCCCAGAATAAGCCCATCGAAAATCAGAAATCAATTCAGGACCATTTTCAGACTTTTCACAGATAATTCATATTTGAATAAACTTGGTTTCGAGCTTGATCCTTGCAGGGATTTTGTCAGTGGAAGAAAATAAGACCATTTCTTTGGGGGCTGACAAGCAGAGTCAGATTTGCAAGGCCACTGTCCAAGGTCCTCTCACTACAAGTCCAGTTCTCTTGCCACTGTTCCATAACACTTTGATAAAAGAAGAGGAAGCTGAAGAAGAGGTGAAAAAGCTTTATAAGAGTCTGTGCTATCCAAACTAGATCTTGAATAATTAGAATAATTTGGATAAAAAGAGAAGCAGGGTTTGGTGAGAGGAGAGAACTCAGTTTCTTCATCTGTAAAATAAGAGAGTTAAATTGTTTTTTAGGTCCCTTCCAGCTCTAACTTGTACTTAATTCTGTGAACTGCCAAACCAAAAGCATGGGGATGTAGTAGTAATAATAGTAGTAGTAGTAGTAGTAGTAGTAGTAGTAGTAGTAGTAGTAGTAGTAGTAGTAGTACTACTACTAGTAGTAATAACAACAACAATAAATAACAGAGCACTTTTAAGATTAGCAAAACAATTTCCACATGCTATCTCACTTATTAGATACTATATAGACTTGGCATGTGAGAAGGGGCAGAGAATGTGAACAATACATTTTCTAAGATAAACGTGATAGCTGTTTCCAAGTAAAGGAAAAGGAGGCTTCTTCTGTGTAGAAGAAAGCTTCAACTTCTTTTTCTTTTCCTAAGACAGAACTTGAATCTGTTTGGGAGTTGTAAAGGGGCTCTCTTAAACTCATTGTCAGGAAAATCTTGATAATAATCAGAACTTTTTGAAAGTAGAATGGGCAGCTTTGGTAAATGATACTTCCCTTTACTACCTATTAATCTTTTGAAGAATGCCCCCCCATTCTCAATAATTTTTCCCTATCTCCTGCCTCCTTCCTTACTACCTACAAATAACATAATGTCACCCCCCATTCATGAGAAACTTTCACTTAGTCCTGCCATCCCTCATAGCTATAATCCTTTATCTTTGCTGCCCTTTATGGCTAACTCTGGAGAAAGTCATCTATTTGTCTCTTCCTGTCTTCTCACTCTCTTCTAAATCTTTTGCCATCTGACTTCTGATCTTATCATTCAACTGAAGCTGCTCTTTCCAAATAATATTATATCCAAAATTAAAAGTGATCTTTTCATTGTCAAATCTAGTGACATCTTTTTAGTTCTCAGCCTTCTTGACCTCTCTGCATCCTTTTACACTATTGATCACCTTCTCTATCTGGATACTCTCTCCTCTATGAATTTTGCCTGACATGCTCTCTCTTAAAATTCCCTCTACCCACCCAACTACCCTTCTGGTTCTTCATTCAGGCTGTACCCACTGACCATGATTATCTGTTTTGCCTCAACTCTCTCCTGTTTCCTCTACTCCAACTATTGCCAAAATGCAGAGAAGGGAAAAGAGTTGAGGGAGAGAAAGGGGAAGTGGTATAAAATAATTCATTTAAGGCAAAGACTCCTCAGTGAGCTACTGGACTAAATAAATAGAATGTGCTTCTAGCTAATAAGTATTTTTATTGACATGTCATTTTTATGAATAATACATGCTATGAACATTTTTCAACATTCATCCATATGCATATGTATATTTTTAAGTTACAAAATTTCCTACCTCCTTCCCGTCCCACCCCAGACTCTCAGCAACAAACTGTCAGGTTAACATTGTACATATATATTTGTGATAAATGTGTTTAAAGATTAGTTGTTTTTGGTATGAGGAATTAGGATTAAGAGAAAGAGATACATAAGAGATATTTTTTATAAAGTACTCATCAGATTCTGAAGTCCTTTTTAATTTATGATTTTGTCTGGTTTGGTTTGGTTTTTCTTCCTCTGGATGAGGATAGCACTGTCCACAGCCAGTCTGATACGGTTGTCTTAGCTCTCTGAACTGTTGAGAGGAGCTGCTTCCATCAAAATTGATCATCTCACAATGTTGTTCTTAATGTGTACATTGTTCTCTTGGATATGGTCCCTTCATTCAGCATCAGATCCTGTAACTCATTCCATGCTTTTCTAGATTCTGACTATTTATGATTTCTTGTACAGCAATATTCCACAGTATTCATGTACCATAACTTGTTTTTATTGATATTTTACTTTTCCAAATACATGTTATGAAAGTTTTATTTTTAAAATTCACTCCGATGCCTATGCATATTTCTAAGGTAAAAAATTTCTTTCCACCCTCCCTTCCCACCCCCATCCCCTTTGGGGGAACAGTCAAGTTAATATTGAACTTAAACATTTATGTTAAACATGTTTATGGGTTAGCCACTGTTGGCATGAGGAATTAGGATTAAAGAAAAGAAATACGTAAGGGATTTTTTTTTTTACAAAAGTGAATGTAGTGTTCCTCAGATTCTGAAGAATTTTTTGGTTTGTTTTGCTTTTCTTACTCTGGATGTGGATAACATTGTCCGAAGCCAGTCTAACACACTTGTCCCAGCTCTCTGAACTGCTGAGAGCAACTACATCCATCAGGGTTGATCATCTCACAATGTTGTTGTTCTCTTTGTTCCACTCTCTTTGCTCAGTATCAGATCCTATAATTCCTTACATGCTTCTCTAGAGTACGACCATTTATGGTTTCTTATAGCACAATGGTATTTTCATAGAATTCATGTACCATAACTCTTTTAGCCATTCCCCAATTGACAGGCATCCCTTCAATTTCCAATTCTTTGCCACCACAAAAAGAGCTGCTATGAATATTTTGGAACATCTGGGACTTTTCCTATTTTTTATGATTTCAATTTCCAATAGAATTGGAATTGGAATTGCTGGGTCAAAGAGAATGAACAATTTTTTGTTTGTTTTGTTTTTTGTAAGGTAATGTGGTTAAGTGACTTGCCCAAGGTCACTCACCTAGTAATTATTAAGTGTCTGAGGTCGGATTTGAACTCAGGTCCTATGTTCTATCCATTGCACCACCTAGCCACCCTGGGAATGAACATTTTATTGCTCTTTGGGCATGTTTCCATACTGTTCTCCAGAATGGTTGAATCCATTCACAACTCCACCAGCAATGCATTAATGTCCCAATCCTCCTACAACCTCTCCAACATGGATTATTTTTGCTTTTTGCCATTTTAGCCAATCTGATAGCTATGAGGTGATACCTCAGAGTTGTTTTAATTTGCATTGCTCTAGTCAATAATGATTTGGAGCATTTTTTCTTATGATTATATGTATCTTTAATTTCTTCATTTAAAAACTGTCTATTCATATCCTTTGACCATTTATCAGTTGGGGAATGACCTGTAATCTTATGAGTTTGATGCAATTCTCTATATATTTTAGAAACAAGACCTTTATCTGAACTCCTAATTGTGAATATTGCTACTAGTTTTCTGCTTTCCTTCTAATTTTGGAAGCATTGATTTTATTAGTGCATAAACTTTTTAATTTAATATAGTCAAAATCATACATTTTTCAGTTTATAATATAATTCTATTTCTTGTTTGCTCATAAATTTGTCCCTTTTCCATAGATCTGATAGAGTATTTCTTGATCTATTAATTTATCTGTGGTGTCACTCTTTATGTCTTAAATCCTGTACCCATTTTGACCTTATTTTGGTATAGGGCTAATAAAATATTAAAATATTCACAAATGTACAACTGGTCTAAAAAGGTCTTCCTTTGGTTCAAATTAACTTAAATCAACCAACAGTGACCACTAAAGGCCATGGAGCCTTGGACACTTGGGGTAAGTAACTAATGGAAATTTTCTAGTCTGCAGTAATTGGAGTAATTGCATTTTAGACTTATATTTGCTGTTTACAGTTTTGGAAGGTGGGATAGTCCCTTTAGAATTACATAAGGTGGGGGTGGCTAGGTGGCGCAGTAGATAGAGCACCAGCCCTGGAGTCAGGAGTACCTGAGTTCAAATTCGGCCTCAGACACTTAATAATTACCTAGCTGTGTGGCCTTGGATAAGCCATTTAAACCCCCCCCCCGCCCATTTGCCTTGTGAAAACCTAAAAAAAAAAAAAAAGAATTACATAAGGGGAATCTGTATATTAGGAAAGCCCATCCTTCAACTTTTAGGTTGATATTCCTGTTGAAATGTTGTTAACCTGATATGGTATTTCTGATGCTTTTGTGAATGTTATATCAGCCTATTTTCATCCTTTTGAATGTAATGTCTGAAATGTAAAGCCACTAATGGTATGAGGAATTAGGATTAAAAGAAAGAAATACATAAGGAGATATTTTATTTAAAAAAAAAAAGTGAATGTAGTATTCCTCAGATTGTGAAGCATTTTGCTTTGTTTTGTTTTTTTCTTCCTCTGGATGGGGATAACATTGACCAAAGCCGGTCTAATGTAAAGTCTGAAGCAAATGAGTTGTAACTCTAAATTCTACGTTTTATGGTCAACTAGTTGATCCATCCTCCTACTACCTGAACTGGAGTGTTAAGTGTGTATAGTGAAATGCAACATTCTGTATGGGTTAGAGTGTTAGACTTGGAGTTGAGAGAGTTCTGGATTTGAATCCCAACCCAGACATTTTTTAGTTATGCACTAAAATGGGCTCTTCTAAGTGACAGCTGCCCTGCCAAGTCCAAAGGCCTGACTTTAACTATTTCTTTATGGAAGCCACAGCCTTGGGCTAGCTTGTTGCCATAGAAGGCAACAAGTGAATCATGCTCAAGAGTGGGGTAAATCTCTCCAACCAGACTGCATTGTCTATGAGACATCAGTGTCCAAAGCCCTCAGAGATAATATGGAAACTGGCTGTCATGGGATAATTTGTAAATAGAAATAATTCAGTATGGGGGGGTATAAGTCCAAATTTCTTCTTCTTTAAAGAGTTGTGTGAGAATATCTCATATTTAAAATAATGGCAACTCTGACTCTACTAGCTCTGATATCCTGTGCTCTAAGGTCCTTTTCTGCTCTGACACATTTTGAGTTCTAAGGACCTTTCTAGCTCTGACAGTGTTCTAAGATGTCTTCAGTCTGACATTCTGTGTTCAAAGGTCCCATCCCAGTTCTTACATTCTGTGTTCAAACATCTTTTCCAGCACTGATACTTCTTTATTCCAAGGACCCTGCCCAATCTAACATTTAAACTTCTAAGTTCATCCCTATCTCTAGCATTTGTTTGTTGCTTTGGGGTTCCTTCTGGTGCTGACAGTCTAGATTCCTAGGTCCCTTCTTATTTGATAACTCTATGAAACCAAATCATTTTAAATTGAATCAAGCTCTCCAAATGACTTGGGAAGAAATAAGTTTGGAAGCCATGCTATGGATGTAAATGATGGAATTCCTTTGATAAAACAAAAAATGAAAGCTTAAGTAGGAATACTTAGGCAAGAAGTATGGCAAGTATATGTAAGACAAAGAGCTAAAAGAAGTCATCATCAAGATGATTATCAGTCAATCAACAAAATATGTATTAAGCAGCTATTTCTAAATGCTGAGGATAGAAACAAACAATGAACAAAAACAATCTTTCCTCCCATAGAACAAAAATTCTAATGGGAGAAAAATAGCTATCTATCTATCTATCTATCTGTACATCTGTATATGCATATGAGCATATATGTTTATCTTTATCTATGTATATGTGCATAATACACACATACATGCATGTATGTAAGTAAATATGAAATAAATAAAACAAGAACCAATACAAGTTGCTAGTTGCAAGGTAGGTTATGAATTGGAGAGTAGTGGGGGATGGGAGGAGATCAGGAAAGACTTCAATGAGAAGGGGATGCTTGAGCTGTGCCTTCAAGGAAGACAAGAATCTATTGCCAAGATAGATTGAAGGAGAGGAGCCAGATGGACAAAGACAAAGAAAGGCCAGATGCTCTTTCTGTGATAGTTACTGATGTTGCTGTCTGCTATTAATTAAGGTCTCTCAGCGTGCTAAGAAGAACTGCCACCATCCGCTCTAAACCCCTTTTTCGTTTCAAAGATGAAACAGTAGACCACACTTGTGTAATACTTTAAAGTTTATATAACGTCAGCGGTTCAAGAGTCACTGCTGACATTTGACAGAGAAAGAATCAGAGGCTCATGAAGAGGCAGCTCAGTTCATGGCTTTCTCACTGTGGGCTCATGGACAGGGGCTGGTTGCCCCTATCTGACTCATCTGACAGACAGGAACTTGGAAGGAGCCCTTTACGCCTTCAAATACCCATCCAGTCTATCGCTTCTGCTAATTTGGAACAGGAGCCAGCTAGGGGAGACCACCTGCTCCGCTGCCAGAGATGAGATTCAAGGCTTCCAGTGAAGCTTTCCTGGTGTCATATTTCCTTATATCCCATTTGATTGATGGATGTTTATCTTCAGACATGTGGTTCTGGAATAAATCATTCCATTTGCCATCCCCTCACCAGGCTGTCCCAGCACAAGGGACTGCTCAAACTGACTTGATTAATCAATCAGAGGTTCTGATTAAAGATCCTATTCATTAAAAATAAATTCAGGTAGAAGCAGAGTACTTAGGTGGATGGGTGCAATTCATGAGACATAAAAAAATCAAATGACCTACCAGAAAGAGAAGCAGATTTGGAAATCAGGAACGGACTATAACTAAGATAGGGTGACTACTAAGGTAGGATGTCATAGAAATAATATATCTAAAGTTGGAAGGGGATCATGGAGGTCATCAACTCCAATCCCTTCTTTTTTAAGGATGAAGAAACTAAGGCACAGAAAACTTTAAAATGATTTATACAGGGTCACACAACTAATCCAAAACCAGGCCTCCTGAATACCCAACCAATACTTTATCCTTTTCCTCTGATACCACTGGTACTCCATCAGAATCTGGAAACTACTGAGTTTAACACCTAGTTAGCAAATAAGGAATAGTCACAGCCACATCTTTGATGAGCTAGTGTCCTCCTCTCATACTCTTCTCTCCCACCAATCAGTAACTTCTAGGATTCCAGTCCATGAGACCTGTGAAGGTTCTGTCTCTCTCCCCCAAAGGGGCAATATGTCAGATTTTGGGGTCTCTACCTCCATAGAATTTTAGGCACAAAAGTTTACCTTGATCCCCAACACGCAACTGAATTTGAGTTAAGATTGTGAGAATTAAGAGGGATTATAAAACCCAGAATATGAGAGCCCTTACACATGGAAACTGTTAGAATTCTTAGGACATGGAATGTGGGAGCTGGGAGGGTCCTTAGTATCTTTTTAATCCCCTTCATTTTTTCAGAGGAGAAACTGAAGACCCATACAGAGAACATGATTTGCACAAGGTAAAATGGCTAATTAATTTGTAGCCAAATCAGGTTTGAAACTTAGACCTACTGACTCCTCCTTTAGTGATCTCTATTCTACTTTCAGAGAATAAAAAAAAATGAAGGTAGAAAGGGTAGTTATGCAAATTCATCTATTACTAAACTAAGTTTAGTAGATATAGACCTACTTATAGGTGGTAGAGACCTATTCTGTAGCTTAGGTGGCATCAAAATATATAGTGTTGGACTTGGAGTCAGGAAGACTCATCTTCCTGAGTTCAAATCCAGCCTCAGACACTTATTAGCTGTGTGACCCTGGGCAAGTCACTGAACCCTGTTTGCCTCAATTTCCTCATCTGTAAAAGTTGGAGAAAGAAATGGCACCCCGCTTCTGCGTCTTTGCAAAGAAAACCCCAAATGTGACCATGAAGAGTCAGACATGACCAAGCAACAAAATAGGTATGGGAAAACTTTGATCATCTCCTCAGTTGTTCTTATACTTTATATTTAATCACAAAAGCTAGTGATATCACATATAGTGATTGAATAATATCAATACCAGCTTGTAGCTGTAAGAAATCAGCTAAATCCTTGAAAGATTTATGTTGCTCTTTTGACCTCCAGAGAACTGAAATTCATCCACCATGTTTATAAAAAGCTTATAAAATTTTAGCCCTTGCAGGAGTTGGATGAATTCCCTCATGTATTTATGGCTCTTTCTGAAACTTTGTGGTGACCAGGAGTAATTACAGCCCGCCACAGTTCCAGTGTGTGGATTCTGATTGCAGAGTAGGACTTTCTGGGTCCAGCCAAGCATCACAAGTGCATCTTGCCTTAATTACTCCTGAGTTACTATTGACAGTACCACGGGCTTCTTAGAGTTGTGAGGCACCTAGAGGTCACTGTGGCCCAGCCCCTGCCTGATGCTGGAATCTTCTCTTGAGCATTTCTGAAAACTATTTCTCCATCTTCTGTTTTTGAGAATCTCTAGTACTGGGAAAATTTAGTTCCTCATCAGTATTCTGACAACAGATTTGATGAAACAAAAGCTGACACTCCCAACTTGATTCACTACTTCCTAATCAGAACTTCCCACCCTAGATATGCATCTGCCCCTGATTCTGATCTCCTGATTGGCTTGTCCTGTACCCTACCCACTCTGTGTGAGATTCCTTATTCCTTGACTTTACCCTCTCTTGACTTCCCCAGTCCTGGATGCCCAGCTGGTGAATCTTCCCTCTTTCTAACCAGAGTTTCTAGCTCTATTTTCTGTCATGGTCTTCAATCATTGGTACGCAAGCTTGTTAAGGATAGAGGCTATCTGCTTTTGTATTGCCAGGGCTTTGCCCAGCACTTAGAACAATATAAAGGCTTAATCTTTAACAGCTATACATACATATACATATATATATATATATATATATATATACACATATATGTATATATATACATATATATGAAGATTTCTTCCTCCTCCCCCCTCCCCCTCCTCCCCTTTCCTCTTCTTCCCCAGCCCTTTCCTCTTCCCCATCCCCTTCCCCTTCCTTTTCCCCTTTTTCCCCTTTCTCCTTATCCCTTCTCCCCTTCCCCTCCTCTTCCTTCCTTCTCCTCCCCTCCTCATTTCCTCCTCCTTCCTCTTCTTCCTCCTCTTTCTTCTCTTCTCCTCTTTTCCCCTTCTTTTCCTTCTTCAGCTTCTCCTCTTCTTTCTAATTCTTCTCCTCCTACCTTTCTCCTTCTCTAATTTCTCTTTTTCTTCTCTTAAGATAGGTCCATCAAGGTTTTAAGTTTCAGGGGCATCAATATCACCCCCCACCCAAAAGCATATCTTGACTGCTCTCTTCTATCATGCTAGCCCAATAAGAGAGGCAGGCCCACTAAGCTCTAAGAGCAGAAAGATAGCTGCTACTGCCGTTAGATGTAGTGAGGGCAGCAGCCTAGCTCTCACTCTAGTCTGTCTACATATAAAACACAGATAAAAAGGCAGAGGATCAGATCTTCCAGATTGGTATTCCTCCATTATGCTTTGTGCTATGGTCACAGAGCTTAGTGCTGGAAGGAGAAGAAGAAAGCCAAAAGACACAAAGGACCTTGTCACAGAAGAACACTTCAGATTTGGAGTGCCAGACTGCCCAATAGCTTCCCCAGTGGGGATGGTACTGTGGCATCTGTGTCCCTGGAAAAGTCTTTGACTTTGGGCTTTGTAAGCAACAGCCTGAGGTTGTTAGTACAATATAAACCAAGGGGCTGGGGGAGAACAGCTGTCACAAGACCAGTGACACATTGTCTTGACAGCATCTTGATGTGTCCAGAGGTCACAGGACTTTGACTGGCCCTTAATGTTGCCCTCCCTACCCCTATTATTATTGCTGAGCCCAGAGGCTCTTCTTAAGCAGTTTTCTGACTGGATCATTGAGTCTTAAGCTGTGAGAGAAATAAGTGTCATTAAAGAAATTGTTGATTCAATCCCCATTATAACAGCCCTAGCATGTTATCCAACCATTACTAGAAAATGTCCAGTGATAGAGAACTTATTGTCCTCCACATCTGAAATGCCCTTCCTCCTCCCCTCTGCCTCTTAGCTTCTTACAAGGCTCAGTTTAAATCCTCATTCTCCAGGAGATTTTTCCTAGTCCCCCACTACTATTGCTAATCTTGAGATAACCTGACTTTGTGCCATATTTGTCATGCATTTGTGATCTATTTGAATTAAGCTTGTATATGTGAGCTTCTTGAGGGCAGAGATTGTGTTTTTTGCCTTTTGTATCTTGAATATAGTCCCTGGCACACAGCAAGCACCTAATAAATGTTTGCTGACTAACTACTGGCTTCTAGTCTAGTCTTTGTACCAACTAACTATACAACCTATGAACAAGTTGCTTAGCCTCTCTACTGGATGTCATTAGCTCGGTTCTGCCGTAAGTCAGGTGATAAAGGTGTCTAACCTCAGATATGTACAGACAGCTATGTGATCCTGGGCAGTCCACTTAACCTTATTGTCCTCAGTTTCCTCATCTGTAAAATGAGCTGGAGAAAAAATATCAAACTACTTCAGTATCTCTGGCATGGAGATATCAGGTCATAGAGAATAAGACACAACTTTAAAATTACTTAATATAGTCATGAGTCTACTGACTCCTAGGCCTAGGATCACATGATTTTGGGCTAGAAAGAAACTTTAGAGAGCATGTAATCCAATGATCTTTTTCACTAATCATGTGGCTCTGATGAGAAGACCTCTGCTGCATCATCCCTGAGTGGAATCCCTGAGGGATTCCATCTTCCCCCCACCCCATCCCATTTCCCTCCTCTGGATTTCTTCCTTCCACTGATGTTAAATGTCAGAGCATTGCCAATGTCCTGCCTGGGTTATAAAAATAAATATTTACTGATTTACTCTTTGAAGCTTGAATTGTAGAAAGTAGAACTGAGATAAAACTGAGATTCATTCTAGAATAGAAGTAAAAGATTCCCCCCCCACTCCAGAAAAGAAGGTGGAAGAGTGGAAAGGAAAGAAAGCAAACCAATCCAACAAATATTTTATTAGGTAATAACTTTGTACTATTCAAGGGGGAATGCCAAAATTAAAAAAAAAAAAGAAACCATCAGTGACTTTGAGGAGCTTATTTCTCATCTTTGAAAAAGGTTGTGTTCTGTCATGTCTGACTCTTTGTGACCCATTTAGGGTTGGATTGGATTGCCATTCCCTTCTCCAGTTCATTTTACAGCTGAGAAAACTAAGGCAAATACAGTTAAGTAACTTGCCTAAGGTCACATTGACAGTAAGTTTCTGAAACCAGATTTGAATTCAGGAAAATGAGTCTTCTGACTCCAGGATCAACATTTATCCTACTGCCCCACCAAGCTGCGCAGAAGGGAGGGGGGTAAGGATATAACATATTCATAGAAAAGACCATTGAAACTACATATAAAATAAATTTCAAGAGGGAGAAAATATTAATGACTTGGATACTCCTCAGAAGAAATAGTAAAGGGAGCAGGAGAAGAAAGTAAAATTCTAAACAAGTCCCCCCTCCTCCCCCACCTTGGACCCTGCCTAGACAAGGAAGGCAAGTGTTTTTAATCCTTCTAATTGACTCCCAGCTGGTGCTCAGCTTCCTTAAAGAATGGTGTTGATAATAATAGCTTTAATGATATAACCTTAATAAAAATAACTCTATTTAATTAGGCCTTCACTGTGACCTAGAGGTGACTGTGGTTTTTCAAAGGCTCTGGTGGGCTCTACCAATCTAATGCCTAGCATGTATGTCCAGTATTTTCTGACAGAAGACAGAATATTTGGTGTGGCTCACTACCAAATAAACCACAGAACCATATCAGCTCTAAAAGACTGAATCCTTTGTTCTTATATATGGTTTCAGTCTTTTTCTTTGGAAGTTATTACTCACACCTAAGAAGTTGCAGATGTCATGATATTAAAAAATTTAGAGATGAAAAATGCCATACATTTATTCTTTACCTAATCCTTTGTAGCAACCCTGTTAAATACTTGCTATTGAGTCTATGAACTTAATTTCTTTTTTAATATTTTGAGAGTTATTTCAATATAATTAATTATATATATAATTATTAATCTTGTATAATTTGTTATTCATTTTAAAATATTACTCTGAGAAGGAATTCCTTAGCTTCATCAGACTTCCAAAGTTGTACCTCACCCAATAAAAGCTAAGAACTTAAACTCATTTCCTATGACTCCATTTCTGTCTTTTCTGTCTCTTTAATGATAAGAAGCACTTCTCAGCTTACTTCTTATCAAAGGGACCTGGATGACGCGCCTAAGCTTTGCAACAAAAATTTGATGCAAATGTATGACTTCTTTGAATATAAATAAGAGATCCATTGGGGACCTTAAAAGCAATTTCTTTAATTAGAAGCAGTGAACACATATTTTCCTAAACAAGACTGCTTTACTTTTTCTGACACTTAACTTTGATATTATTGCATTATTTATTTTAAAAAGTGACTACAAAGTTACTTGGTTTTCAAGAATGCAGGCCATTCCCTGAATATAGTGGTGCAGACCTGTTCCTACTGCTAAGGAAGACCAAGACTGAGGGATCTCTTGAGCTCTGGTGTTCCGAGCTGCCAGTCAAGTGTGTCCACTAATGTGATAAGGCCATAGGAATGGACAGGGTCACGAGGCTGCTGAACAAGGAACCAATTGGCCCATGTAGGAAACAGAATGGCTCAGAGGCTTCTTCTACTTGGTATTGGTGCTGGGCCTTGAGTGTCCTTCTGACATGGGGAAGTGAAAGAGACCCAATCTCAAAAGAAAAAAATAAATTAATTTTTAAAAGAGAATAAGTTGTTTTTGTTATCCTTCTGATATTTGTTTTAAAACTGACAGTCACAGCAGTAACTACTCTCCTTTTGAAGTACAACGAGGCAGTGAAGGACAATGGTCGGTGTACCAGATTAGGGGTATGAAGATCCAGCTTTCCAGTCCCCACTTAGCCATTAACTGATTCCCTGTGTGTCTCTGGGCAAGTCCCTTTCCTCCTTTGACTTTTTTTGCTTAGCTGTGTTTTTTGTTTATCATTCTCAAAGAAGACATCAGGGAGGTGATATTATGACTTATAAGAGAATTGGATTTAGGTGAGGGATTACTATACTAAGTCACCAGCCTCACTTTCTTATCCAGAACCATCTAGGTCCCATGGCCAGATATAAAACAAGATGACTGGAGGTGGCCCTACCCATATAAAACAGTATTAGATTAGATGATTGTGAATGTCTCTGTCAGGTTAAAAATTCTATTTCTATACTCTGAATTTCCTTTCAGTTTTATCCTTCAGCTCTGGTGTTCTGTGTTTTAAAGTCTCTTGCAAATTGTAATATCTACATTCTCAGCATTCTAAGGTCCCTTATGCTCTTTGGTTCTATGTTTTCTCTCTCCCCTAATTCTATATTCTAAGGTCATTTATGTCTCTAATGTTCTATGTTCTCTGTACTAATCATTTATGTTCTCAGGTTCCTTCCAATTCTTAATTACTATGGTTTGGAGAGCTAAAGTTATCCTGATAGCTACAGAAAGTCACAGGCAGCATTAAAGAGCAAAACTTTGGAACTCAGTGTTAAGGGAACCCATTGAGCTCATGCTGGGTCTCTTCTCTCTTCCTTATAGAAGATTCAGATTTGATTGCTGTGAGGACTCTGTTTTTGGATGCTGAAAAACCTGCGGTGGGCACCATGGATGTAAAAGAAAGGAAGCCTTACCGTTCCCTGACCAGGCGCCGAGACACTGAACGCCGTTATACCAGCTCCTCAGCAGAAAGTGAAGAGGGCAAAGTACCCCAAAAATCCTACAGCTCCAGTGAGACCCTGAAGGCCTATGACCAAGATGCCCGTCTAACCTATGGCAGCCGGGTCAAGGATATGGTCCACCAGGAGGCAGATGAGTTCTGCCGAGCAGGTGAGCAAGTTTACCATCCTCTGGTCTGGCATAGTCTTTGTTTGCAGGAGGGAGGGAGGGAGCCAGAAAGTGACCCAGAGTAGAACATTAGTTAGAGGCCATGAGTATGGCCCATGAGGACCATCTCTGTTTGGTTTTGTTGT
This sequence comes from Macrotis lagotis, assembly GCF_037893015.1. Classification (NCBI taxonomy): domain Eukaryota; kingdom Metazoa; phylum Chordata; class Mammalia; order Peramelemorphia; family Peramelidae; genus Macrotis; species Macrotis lagotis. Next base: position 806,201,656 of record NC_133658.1, on the reverse strand, counting down.
TGGTCATGTGAGAGAATGACAAGCTCTAGTTCTGGGTTTCTGTCTGTGAATGGGGTGTCTTGGAATGAAGGCTGCCTTAGGCATTAAGATGTGGAACTGGCCACCTTCTGGGGTAGCAGAAATCCAACAATGAAAAACTAATGCTAATAGTAAGTACTCACAGTATTATGATATTTAAAGGTTCAGAAATGACACTACAATTTCCAAACTCAGGGAAATCTGAGTTCAAGTCCTGCTCTTACTGCTACCTGTTCTGTTACTTTGGGCAAGTCACTTAGCTCTAAGTCATCTTAAGCAACTTTCTAAGACTACAAATTGTGGGGGCAGCTAGGTGATACAATGGATAACACACAGGTCCTAGAGTCAGAAGGACTTGAGTTCAAATGAGGCCTCAGATACTGTGTGATCCTGGGCAGTCAGTTAATCACAATTGCCTCCAAAAATTTAAAAATAAATTTTGTTAAAGACTAAAAAGTGTAGGGCTGCAGTGGATAAAGCACCAGCCCTGGAGTTAGGAGTACCTGGGTTCAAATCTGGTCTCAGACATTTAATAATTACCTAGCTGTGTGGCCTTGGGCAAGCCACTTAACCCCATTTGCCTTGCAAAAAAAACTAAAAAAAAAAAAAGACTAAAAAGTGTGGAACTTCTGTCTTCCCATCTTTATTGGAAGTTTTCTTTCTAGCAACTCCCTATAGCTATGAAATCATAGAAAAAATAAAGAGAGAAAGAAAAATAGAGAGAAAAAAAGAAGGGAGGAAGGAAGGGAAAAGAAAAAAAATTCTCACTTTAAACATGAGTAGATTGACATGCATATGGATGAATGTTGAAAAACATTCATAACATGTATTTGGAAAAATAAAATATCAATTAAAAAAGAAAAAAAGAAACATGAGTATATTGAACCTTAAAGAGACAAAGACTTGCCCAGGGTCATGTGCCTAGGACCATAAAACTTGATTTTTCTTTTTTTCTCTATCCCTATTGCTCTCCCAATTGTAAATTAATTGAAAATCCTTTATTTTACTAATCACATAACATAAACCTCTTTGCCAGGTTGCTTTGCAATCTGTAAAACTGGAAATTTGGTACCTCTCCTACTGACTTGTCATGTGATTATTATGGCTTGGCCTTAATTTCCTCTCCTTTAAAATGAGTTGGTTGGAATTGACATTATCTAGGATCCTTGTTTTTTCTCTGCTTTAACATTCTATGGTTGGGGTAGTTAGGTGACACAGTAGAGAGAAAACGGTCCTGAAGTCTAGAGGGCCTGATTTCAAATCTCTTGGTCTCATCCACTTGTCATTTAACTGGCTATGACCCAGGTGGGTCACTTAAACCCAATTACCAAAGGAAAAAAACAACCAAATTTCTATGTCTTATGTTCTATATATTGTATGATTCTTTATTCTGAATGCTTCCAGTATTTTGATTCTATCCAACATTCTATGTTCTAATATTTGAACTCTTCCAGTTCAAATATCCATATTTTAAGGTCTCTTCCAACTCTAAACTTCTATGATTCCTTAGAAATGAATCCAATTTGGACATAAAACTCTAGACTACTAACTGATTAAGAGCAGTTTTGTAATCTAAATAGTTTCTCACTATTTGATTCTAAGCTATGTAATTAATGATATGTTTCACCAGGGATGAGAGGAATATTCTTTGCACACTTGTTCCCAGGTGATTTTCAGGAAATCATCCTTACTCTCCAGCACAGTCCATTTGGTAACCAATGACTTTCAGCTAGCCAAGGTCAAAGGTGTGCTGCCTCCCCCCATCCACCTACACACCAAGAAGCTAAGAGGAAAGCATTCTCTCTCAAACCAAAGTCTTGGCTTCCTTAGCCACTTGTTCTGACTTATAAAACTACTGGACCAAGATGAAAAGGGAACAGTTTCCTGGAGAAAAAAAGACCAAAGAGCCAACTGGCCACAAAATATTTTCAATTTAAAAGAATAAATTCTCTAAACAAACAAGTCAGCTCATATATTGGAAGAGTCTTAGATGGGCCGCCAGAAACAAGAATGATTCGAGTCAGCATAGTAAAAAATAGATGCACATTAAAAAGTCTCCAATATTTATTGTCTTCCTTCTATTGACTCATATTCCTCCAGCTTAAAAGGGTATGTGGGGCAGGCTGTATGGAAATCGATGCTGCTCGGGTTTTTTATGGCAAATAAATTTGATTTTCTGTTAACTGTAGCATTCATTTTTCATAATTTATGAGCTGTCTCTCCTGAGGAGGGTCATGGCCAGCTGTGTATTGACATGTGGGATCAGGGTAGCCAAGGCAGTTTGACAGAGTGAGAAGACTGCTGGATCAGGTGTCAAGTGACTTCAGTTCCAGCCTCAGCTCTGTTTGATGGGCAAGATGCATCACCTTAGACTCAGTTTCCTCATCTGTCAAAAGAAGGGATTGGATTGAATGATTTCTAATGACTGAATCCTTCTGGGGATTGGCATGTTGTGAATCTGTGACTATTTGTGATTGATAGCAGGATTTGGGAGTCAATGAAAGGAAAGATGGAGCATATTGAAAAATGTGAGCCATTCTGGCTATATTTGGCCTCTTTCCTCAGAAAGCATATGCATGATGTATTATGCATATGTGTTCATACATAGATGTATATGTCCATGCATACAAACATGTGTGTGTCCTTATATATAAATACACATACATTTATTTATATGTGTATATATATGTATACACACACATTGAAATAGCCAAATTCATAAGAACTAAGCTTGAAAGAAATTTTAACTTTAGTGGTCATTCTTCTAATTTGTAGGTTTAATAGGTTCATAGAATGGAGAGGGAATAAGCATTTATGTAGAATCTGTAGGCTAGTCCCTATTCAAAGCATTTTTTATAAATAACCTCTGATTTGATCCTCACAACAACACTACCAGGTAGATATTATTAACACCATTTTTAGATCTGGAAACAGGCAAACAGAGCAGTGGCTTACTCAGGGTCACATAGCTAGTAAATATCTGAAGTTTGGGGTATCTTGTCTCCAGGCCAGTGCTATGTCCATCATACTATCTAGCATTATGGAGTTTAGAAGTTTAGATAAAATGATTACAAGTAACTTGTTTATTCTGGCATTAAAGAAATGTGCCCTGAGTCAGTGGGGTCAGTCCACATTTCTGGCAAAGATGACTGGCTTCTGGTTGAGCGTGGGCAGTAAAATGGATAACAAAAAGAATATGAGTCAGGATTTGTGAGTAGTTCTACTTACAGAAAAACAGATGTTTTCTCACTCTGTCCTTTTTGTTAGAATATCTTAAATTTTAGATAAGTTCCCTGAAAATCAACAAATAATTCAATGTACATTTATTAATAACTTGTTAGCTGCTGAGAAATATGAAATAGTTCCTGCCCTCAAGGAACTTCTATTCTAATGGCATATGCCAAGTCTCTGCCTCCAATATGGAAGCTAGTTGGCATACCTAGCATTTAGATTCCTGACATGAGATAAGAACCAGTCATTAACAAAAGGTCCTATAATTCTCTCCAAACGATGGATTGCTATAATAAAATCACAGACTTAAGGCCAAAAGGGATCTTAGAAGTCACTGAGTTCAACTCTTCTTTTGCATATGAGGAAAGTGAGATCAGGTAGATAGTGGATGGTGATGCCAAAATTCAACCCATAGCAAATTATTGGTAGAGCCATAGAAACCTAGTGCCTCTAATTCTCAATACAATATTTTTTGTATGGATGACATCAACAAGCTTCTCTCTATTGACAAATCTTCATCATCATCATCAATTAATCAGTTAATTAGAAGGCATTTATTGAGAATATTCACTAGTCCTTATTTTTGATCTTCTGGGAGATCCAAATAAATCTAGGGCATGGTTCTTGCCTTTAGGAAATGCACAGTTTTGTTGAAAAGACAAGCATAGTTGGGGGAAATGCCTAACAATAGAATTAGGAATTTGAAAATCACATGGAATTTGACTGGATCCTCTGACTCCAACTAAATTTATCTTTCTACTATCCCAATCATTCTCCTTGAATATCTCTCCTGATAGAAACCCAGTCAATTCTCACCTTGTAAATGACTGTCCTTACTATGATAATTTGCTATGGGTAAACCATTGGTCAGGAGAGATTACCTGGCCCAGCTAAACAGGAGACAAATGGAAACTCAACCTCTGAATGAGAAGAAAGGAACAGTGAATAATAGGTGAACTAAGACTTCTCTGAGTTAACTCACCAAAATAGAACATGTTCATGGTTAGGTCTAAAGCCAAAGAGAAGAGGAGAGAAGGAAAAAAGAAGGAAGAGAGGAAGGAAAGGATGGGAAGGAGGGAGGAAAGGAGGAAGGGAAGGAAGGAAGGAGGATGATTACTACACATTGGGTGCTTAATACATTTTTGTGCTACTGTTATAAAATCATTAATCATAAGGTCATATACTAAAACTGGAAGGAATCATAGAGGTAATCAAGCCCAAGATCTTCATTTTTAGACAATAAGTGATTTGTCCAAAGTCATACTGATAAAAAAATGACAAAACATTGATTTGAACCCAGGACCTCTGCTTCCTTCTACTTATATGACCTAACCTCCTAATTATACTTCAAGGTCTCTGATTAAGGATAGTTAGATGTCATTATAGTGCACAGAACACTGGGCCTGGAGTCAAGAAGACTCATCTTGAGTTCAAATCCAGATTCAAACCCTGGACAAGTCACTTAACCTTGTTTGCCTTAGTTTCCCCATCTTTGAAATGAACCAGAGAAGGAAACATCAAACCACTCCAGTATCTTTGCCAAGAAAACCTCCCATAGGGTCACAAAGAGTTGGACACAATAACAACAAAAATGACAAGGTCCCTAATTAGTGCAAAAAATAAATCCCCTGAAGTGCATTAAAAGTATATCATATTCTTCCAAATCAAACTTAATGTCACACGTGGTAATTGATTCCAGCCCAATGGAAACATGCAGTACAAATTTAAATAATGAGACCTCTTTGAGAGATTTATTGTTCACACTAATGAGGACCAGTATAGAGTGCTGTTTGGGGTCATCTGAAAAGGAAACAAGACCTAGAAAATCAGACCAAATGAGCTGCTTCCTCAGAAAAAAAATATCTAAAATAAAAAGATTAAGCTAGCTGAAATTAGAAATGGGATAAAATCAGGGTAGAAGGGAGATAGAGAATGGACACTTTTCAGTGAACTCGGCAGAGGATGACCAGGGTTGAAAACAGGCTACGCTCAAAATGTTGGACAAAGGATTCTGGGCTGCTTCAGCAATATATCATTCCTCTGGTGTGAGGTATTCAGGCACAGGTTGAGACCACTGTTGTAGAGACAGGTGTTCATGTAATAGGGGAAAGAAACATTCACTATGTACTAACTAAATTCTTGACCCATATTATTTCATTTGATCCTCACAAAAACCCTAGGTTATCACTGAGTGTTTAGTGTCACAAAACTGTGTTGTTTATGAATATCAAATACATATTTGAATTCAGATCTTTCTAACTTTAGATCCAGTACTCTGTACCACTAGCTGTCTCTGGGCAAAGGTTGATCTACATAACAGCTGAGGTTATTTGGAAAACATTTATCCTTGCAGTGATGTGAGATAGTACATGCAAAACATTTTGTAAACCCCAAAGCATTACAGAAATATACAATATTATTCACAGTATCACAAATTTCAAAGAGATCTCAGAGACCAGCTAATTCCAACCACTGCTCCCTGAGCAAAAATCCATTCAACTACACCAGTGATAAATTAGCCTTCCATTTGAAGAACTTTAGTCATCTAGGAGCCCAATACCTCCTTAGGCAGCACATTTTAGAACGTTCTACATAAAGGTTTTCTTCATATTGTTATTATTATTGTTATTTGAGATTATAATAGGAAAACAGCTCCATTTTCTAGAGCATTTTAGAGATTCTCTTGTTGTTCAATCATTTTTAGTCACCTCTTTGTAATCCCATTTGGGGTTTCCTTGGCAAAGGTACAAGAGTGGTTTGCCATTTCCTTTTCCAGCTCATTTACAGTGGAGGAAACTGAGACAATCAAAATTAAATGACTTGCCCAGGGTTACATAACTAGTAAGTATCTGAGTTCAGATTTGAACTCAGATCTTCCTGACCTGGGGTCTGACCCTCTATCCACTGTACCACTTAGTTGCCCTTTAGAGATGGTGTTCTCATTTTATGGTAGTGAATTTCAACTATGTGTTTGTCTGGGGTCAAGCAGCTAATTAGCACCAAAGTTCTAAGACTTTAACCTCCATTTTCTTAGCTTCAATTCAAAATCCATGTACCATCTTTCTTAAAAGGCATAATTAAGCAAAGAATTGGAAATTGAGGGGATGTGTCTATCAATTGGGGAATGGCTAAACAAGTTATGGTACATGAATACTATGAAATATTATAGTTGTATAAGAAACAATAAATGGTGGGACTCTAGAGAAGCATGGAATGACTTACGGGATCTGATGCTGAATGAAGGGAGTAGAACCAAGAGAACAATGTGCACATTGTGAGATGAACAACCTTGATAGAAGCAGCTTCTCTCAGCAGACCAGAGAGCTAGGACAACTGTATTAGATCAGCTATGGACAATACTATCCCCATCTAGAGGGGAAAAATCAAAACAAAACATACAAAAAAAATCAACCCTTTAGAATCTGATGAACACTTTATAAGAATGGAAGGAAATTTTGTAACATAAAAATATACATGTACATATGGATGAAAATAAAAAAGACATAATTCATGTAGTCTCAATGTCAGATTTTGAAGAGAAGATAGTAAAAAGACCTGAATTCAGAGTCAAAGGATCTTAGATTGAATCTAGACTTTGCCAACCAGTTCCAGTATAATCCTGGGCAATTCACTTGCCACCTCTGAGCCTTGGCATCCTTATCTGTAAAATGAGAGATTTGGACTGGATGCTGCCTAAGGTTCCTTCTCACATTAAATCCTATGAAAATTCACTATTAAGGAACTGGGGAGAGTTATACTGCAACCCATATGAGCAAGCCTGTCTCCCCACATGGGCAGAGACTTTCCTGGCTGGACCTTGCCTGCAGCATACGGTCTCCTGAAGATGGTGGCACTCGATGCCAACTGATGGCTCCAGGGCTGGCAAAGTCATTCATAGCTTGCCAATGTCTATGTAACTTTCAGTGCCTAGGAAATCAGCATGAAATTCATACACACTCTCAAAAGAAATAACCAAGCCACATGAGAACGGAAACTGTTAATCTCTTGGCCTGGCCCTATAAACAACCCCTTAGCCTGCTCTGTAAGTTTCTGTCATTTGTATCCTACCATCTCAACCTGGTCTGAGCATAGTAAATCATAAGTCTATACTTCTTTAAGGTTCACAGAATGCTTCCATACTGATAATTCTTGAGGTAATTAGCATAGGGGATTATTGTCTTCATCACGCAGACTAGGAAAATTAAGCTCATCTTTCTGAACCTCAGTTTTCTATAAGAAGGGGTTGTTGATGTCTGAACTATTTCTGACATACCTTTTTAGGGGCAGAGTAGATCAAAAAATCTCAGGAGCTCTATAAGAGTGAGTCGTTATTTTTCTGTTTGTCTAAAATCACACAGACAAGCAAGTATAGTCAGTCCTGGACATGCAGAACCTCATTTTCTAGGAAACATAGCTAATAGCATCTATCTCCTCAGTTCTTGTGTAGAGTAGATGAGTTGTATATAAAGTGAGAAAATGAGAAAACTGAGAAAGACAGAGTTTATGTGACTTATCAAAATGTATGAAACTGGATTTGAATACAAGTTTTCCTAATTCCAAATCCAGTGGGCATCCACTAGGAGCCTTAGCTATCTTACAGAGTAAAGATCATAGCCTGAGGATTAGAAGTAGTCACATGTGGAAGGCATATGGGACTTGTTCAGCTCAATCCCAGAAGGGAGAACTATGAACAGTGGTCAGAAATTTAAGAGAGGCAAATATAGGCATGATCTATGGAAAAACTTCCTAATGATTAGGGCTCTGTAAAGATGCAATGGGCTGCTCAGCAGGTATTGGGTTCTCCTTCCCTTGAGGTCCTCAAGCAGTAATTGGTTGACTACTATTTCAAGTATGTTGGTGTCAAACTTAAAAAGAAGCAGCGCCATACAACCATACTTGGCGATTCTTTGGACTACTTGTTGATTTAGAAAATCACCTATTGACATTATCTATGTTCTAGTGTATTTTTATTTATTTAGTGAATATTTTCTAATTCCATTTCAATTGGTCTAGATTGGAGTGTACTAACTTTGTGATGTTTGGCAAGTCGCTTAACCCTGTTTTCCGTGAATCTAGGGCCATCTCCAGTCATCCTGGACCCAAATGGCTCTGGAGGAAAAGTGAGGCTGTTGATTTTGCATAGCACCCCTTTGCTCAAATCTGATTCATGTTCATGTCATGGTATCACCTTCCTTATGTCATAGTCTTCAAGAATGAAGATCAAAGATCAGTGATTACTGTATTTTAGAAGTCTGACTATCCAACTTTTTAAGCTTTTCTGTGCTATATCATCTAACAAAAACTTGTCAAGGGCTGCATATAGAATTTAATATTTATTTATGACTACAATGTAGCTTACATTACCAATAAGTATGATAATAAAATATAAAATGTAATAAAGTTGGACTTTGAGAGTCTTGGGTTGTGGGTTGAACACACACCTATTTCTAAAGAATATCCTTTTTCAAACCATTCTTATTATATAATTTTTCTATCTCTTATACTTTATTTTTTTCCTTAAGGATATGATTTCTCTCTCATCGCATTTAACTTAGATCAATATATGCCATGGAAACAATGTAGACTTAACAGACTGCCTTCTGTGGGGGGTGGGGGAAGCGAGATTAAGGGGAAACTTGTAAAATACAAAATAAATAAATAATTTTTTAAAAGAGAATATTGTTTTTCAGATCTAATTTAGAGTAGATTGTACCTGAGATCCCCTTCATCTCCCAGATTTTAGGATGATACATAAGTTTTTATTCAGTCATTTTCAGTAATGCCTGATTCTTTGTGACCCGATTTGGAGACTTCTTGGCAGATATATTGGAATGGTCTTCCATTTCCTTCTCTAGTTCATTGTATAGATGAGGAAACTGAGGCAAACAAGGTTAAGTGACTTTCTCAGGGTCACACAGCTAATGAATATCTGAGACCATATTTGAATTCAGGAAAATGAGTCTTCATTCCTCCAGACCCTACACCTTATCCACTGTACCACCTAGTACCCTAATACAAAAGTATTACAAGTAATACAAAATAGAGTGAGCATTGAATTTGGTATCAGGACACTTGTGGTTTGGATACAGGATCTGTCTCCTAATGTCTTTGAGGAAGACACTTGACCTCCTAAGCCTGTTACCTCAGCAGCAAAGTGTGGGGAACTGGATTCTGTCTAAAGGTCCCTTTGCACTCTATATCCTGTAATTCTTAGGTGGGGGAGGGAAGGATGGGATACAGAATTCAGAGAGAAATTAAAGATAGGAAGGTACCTTTGACCTGGGAGAGGATAGAAAAGTGGCAGGGAAGCCTTTGTGAAGAAGGCAGCACCTGAGGGAGACCTTTGAAAGAAGAACAAATATCTACATTAACAAAATTCTGTTGTATTTTTATTTATTTTGATAATTATCAATTTACATTTTAATCTTGTTTGGTCTATATTTGGCTGTGTGTTTAACACTTGTTTTGTAGAGAATATCCTTTTACAGCTGAGATGAAGGAAAAGGGAGTTCGTTCCAATCTGTGATATGGTGTGAATAAAGACAGGAGAGATAAGAGAGGGCAGGAAAAGATTGGGGGGGGTAGAATCAGTGTACTGGTTGGATGAAGGACTTTTAATGTTATTTTCATAATATGCCATCAGAAAATCCAATTGGAATCAAATTTGGAAAGACCCCAGAGGACAGAACTAGAAACCCATAGAAGGAAATTACAGGAAAACAGATTTCAACTTCATATGCTAGAAAACTATAAAGAATTCCAGCTGTCTCAAAGCTGAGTGGATGCCTCAGGAGGTAGTGGGATTCTCATCACTGGAATTATTCAAGTGCAGAGATTCTAAGATGACTTATTAGGGCTGTTGTAGAGGAGGTTCATATTCAGAGACAGGTTCAACTAGATGTTTCCACCTTTGAGACCTGATTCCATGATATCCTTGAATGCTTGTCTAGTCAATCACTCAGCACACCTCTAAATGTCTAAAACATGCCGGACACTATTAGATACTGGAGTTTGACATCAGATGAAGCAGTCTCTCTCTTCATAGAGTTGACTTTTCAACAGCTAAGGGTCCCAATGGATAGAGTTCCTACAGCTGAAGGCAGGAAGACTTGAGTTCAAATGTGGCCTTGGACACTAAGTATCTGTGTTACCCTGGCCAAGTTACTTAATGTTTTATTGTCTTATTTTCCTTAACTATAAAAATGGAAAAAAATAATTGTTCTATCTCCTAGGGTTGTTAGGATCAAGGAAAATAATATTGATAAAATACAACATAGTGCCTTGTCATAGTTGTTTTCTTCCTTCCAACAGAGAAATAATATGTGGGCATGTGTACATATGTATGTCTATATGTACTTGTAATATACACATGCATATAGGGTATGTGTATATGTGTACCTGTATGTGTCCATATCCACATGCATATGTGCTGTTTCCCCGATTGAAAAATGAATATCAAATGTATATGGATGGATGTATATGGATGCATATATATATGTATATATAAAACACGAATATTCCTAGCATTCTGAGCTCAGATTGGTCTGATAAATCACAATCAGGCACACACTGCAAGACTCTAACATAGAGATGTTGTTTTGGTCTTCTTTGAGAGCAAAAAAAACAACAACCAACTATGTAACACACACACACACACACACACACACACATATACACAGACATAAGCATTTTTGTATTTATGTATATTTGTATATATAAAAATACAAAATTATGTACAAAATAATCATGGGGCACTGGAGCCTGGATGGATTAAGAAGGATTTATGTAGAAAGTGACGCAAACTAAACTCTGAAGGAAACTAGAGATTCTAAGAAACCAGGCTAAGGAGAGACTGTTTCCTGATATGAAGGACAACCTATGCAAAACTGGAAGATGAGAGATGAAATGACATATTTGAGGGAAATCTATCTGAGGCTGAGTTAGAGGAACAGGTAAGGGGAATGGGGAATGGAACCACTAAGAACAGTTAGAAAGCCCTTGATCTGAGACCCATACTAGGGTGGTGTTGCTGTTGTTTGTCCTTTGTTTTCAAAGAAGACCATGACATGAGGGTGGTGATGCCATGGCATGCATGTGAAATGGATTTAAATGAAGGGGCCTGTGCAAAAATTGCCTCACTTTCTCCTTTGTAGTAACCTGGATCCAGTGGCCAGATAGGGATCAGGAAGACTGAGGATGACACTGGATGCCATGGGAGACCTTGGCTTTATAAAGCTAAGGTCTTCCCATGTCACAGTTTGACTGAGACATTGCCCATTCAGTCATTAAGCTTAGGTAAGAGAGAGATGAGGCAAAAAGGTCAAGAATGATCACTTCCAAAAAAGGAAGGAGGAAAAAAAATTATTGGAAGGGGAAGACCCTTAGGGTATCTCAGTGATTAAGGCAGGTGAAAAAGAAAAAAAGTACAGAAGCCTTCTTTTGAATAGTTTAAGGAAAAAAACAATCTGGGAGAAGACCCTCAGAGTAGTAGCCATAGGATTGGAGAGAGAAGGAAGAATAGGGAAAATGGCGTAGGGATAGATTTAATGGGATTTAACTAAAGCATGTTTCCTCAGAGGTATGATGTGGTGGCTAGAGATTGGGCTTGGAGCCAAGAAGGTCTGGATTGGGATCATACCTTTAACACCTGCTGCCTATAACTGGGTAGCTAAGGTGCATAGAAGATAGAATGTCAGGCCTGGAGTGAGGAAGATCGGAATTTAACTCTGGTTGCAGACACTAGTTCTATAACTCTAAGCAAATCACTTCACCATTTTTGTCTCAGTTTCCTCATCTATTAAATGAGCTAGAGAAGGAAATGGTAAACCAGTCTTTGCCAAGAAGACCCCAAATGGGATTATGAAAAGTTGGACACAAATGAACAACAATGACAAAGCTGTATAACCCCTGGCCAATCTCTGACCTTTCTGGAATGTATTCAGCTTCCTAATTTGCAAACTGGGGATAATAATACCTGTAATATTTCCTACACAGAGTGACTGTAAGATTTACAGGGTGAGTTGAGGCATGTTACAAATCTCAAAGCATTATAGACGTGTCAGTTATAATGATTCTCTAGGCAAAAGGGGAGCATCTGAAATTTTTAAAGTTATAATGGTGATTGAGAAGAGTCTGTGGAAAGCTTAGATAGGCAATAAATTAATCAATAAGTATTTACTCTATGCTAGACATTTTGATAAATTCTGGAGATGCAAAGAAAAATAAAAACTTTCTCTGCTCTCAAGGACAGTCTATAGGAACCAAAAAACAACATGCAAATTACCATGTGTATAGCAAATATATAAAGGAAGTCCTCTCAGAGGGAAGACACTAACATAATAAGTGCTTTGGAATGTGGCCTCTTGAAAAAGGTGGAATATGAGTTGATTTTTCCAGGAGACAAGGGAAGCCAAGAGGCAAAGATGAAGAGAGAGGCCATTCCAAGTATGGGACCCAGAGAGTGAAAATAAGAATGTTTGAAAAGCAGCAAGGAGGCCAGTGTCCTTGTAACACAAAGATCACAGAGAGAAGTAAGAGAAAGGTGCAAAAGGCCAGAAGGGTCTTAAGGACTTTAAATGTCAATGAGAAAATTTAATATTTGATCCTAGAGATAACTGGCTGGACACTGTATTCAGACCTTGATATCAGAAGATGTTTGCTCCAGTGCTAACTCTAATACTTACAAGTTTTTGGGAAAATAACTTCATCTCTCTTTAACTCTCCTTTTTTTTAATGTTGTTGTTCAGTCATTACCAAATCTTTATGACTCCTTTCTAGAATTTTCTTGTTAGAGATACTGGAATGGTTTGCCTTTTCCTTCTCCATTTCATTGTATTGATGAGAAGACTGAAGCAAACAGAGTTAAGTGACTTTCTCAAGGTTTCACAGCTAGTAAGTGTCTGAGGCCAGATTTTAACTAGGGAAGATAAGTCTTGCTAACTCCAGTCTGGAATCTATCCTATGTACTATCTAGCTGCTCTTGCTAAATAGAAACTCTCCCTTATAACAAATAAGTATAGCCTCACAATAAAGATCAACATGTTATCCATGCCTGAAAATGTATCTGCCTTGTATTATTATATATGTTTCAAATATATGTACATATGTGTGTTTAGTGTTATAATACTTCACCATGTTGTTATTCAGTTGTTTTAATATGTCCAACTCTTTGTGACCTCATTTGGAATTTTTTGGCAAAGATATTGCAGTGATTTGCCATTTCCTTCTCCAGCTTATTTTACAAAGGCAAATAGGTTTGGGACTTACCTAAGGTCACATAGCTATTAAATGTCATAGGCCAATATTTGAACTCGGGAAGATGAGCATTCCTGACTCCAAGCCCTGCACTTTATTCACTATGCTACCTTGCTTCCCTCATCTATAAAATGGACTTAATTTTAAATGCAGTGCCTATGTGGCAGGATTGTGGAAGTAGAGATCCTTTCTTGGCTACCAACTCATACATATCATTTTACTTCCCTCTAGGTGCCAACTTCACTCTTCGAGAGTTGGGACTGGGAGAGGTGACCCCACCCCATGGAACTCTGTACAGGACAGACATTGGCCTGCCCCATTGTGGCTACTCCATGGGGGCTGGCTCAGATGCTGATGTTGAGGCTGAAGCTGTCTTGTCCCCCGAGCATCCAGTAAGACTGTGGGGCCGAAGCACAAGGTCTGGGAGGAGTTCCTGCCTGTCGAGCAGGGCCAACTCCAACCTCACTCTCACTGACACTGAGCATGAGAACACGGAGACTGGTGAGTGGCCCATGAGTGATGGATGGCCTAAGCTTCAGATTTTTTCCTTGCTTTTTAATCTTTAATTACAGTATCCATGTAACACTCCATCATTTTCTGCCCTGGTGAGGAGGGTGAAAAATTGTTTTTCTCTTAGCTGTCAGAAGTCATGGTCATGTAAAACATTTGTCAACGAGTCACCAAAATGGAGGCAGCCCTTGTTATTGCCAGAATAGAAAGATGTCTGTTTAGTTGCTTTATTATAGTATTGTTCTGAATGTGGACCTCCCTTGAATATGTCACACCCTTAATATGAGATTTCTTTGGAAATGAAAAAAAAGATAGAGATACTTGTGCATGCATAAACTCATTTAGAGTGACATAGAGAAGAAACAATAACAAAAACTCTGCATGTGACACTATATTTAGTTAGAAAGTTGAACAGTTAGATGAGTGGAGGTTGGCTATGATGGGAAGCTTCCTTGGCTAGGACTAAAAGGAGGATCCCTTGGTAAGGCACCATGAATAAATTCTGAAGCCTGAATGAGACCTAAATGGAGAGAATTGCTTACAAGGTCAAATTCTTAATGTGGAAGGTTAGCAAAATGGGTGGACAAAAACTAATCAGCATTATGGCCATTAGAGGCTACATTTAATTTCTCTCTAGACTGTATTTGGCAGAAAGGTACATCCTAAATTCAGAACAGTAATGTTACCTATGAGGCCCCAACAGTTTTCTGTGGGAGCTGAAGCCCCTAAATAGTCTGCATAGAGTTTTGATGTCAAAAACCACTGTCTTGGGCTGCCTACCTGATAGAATGTGTAAAACTCTGGTCTTCTGTATTTTTAGAGGACTACTCTCCAGAGGAAGCATTTCATCTTTGGGTTCCTTAGGCCTTTGAATTAAAGCCTTCCCTCATGTCATTATCTTTTCATATCATATTTCAGATAATCTTTCTGCAATTCTGGTTCTTTACCATTCCTTTTCCTCAGTTGCCTTGTCACCAAAGGTTTCTTGATGAAAGGATGAGTGCAAGGTTGGTTCGAGAATATTTGAGCAGGGGGGCGGCTAGGTGGCGTAGTGGATAAAGCACCAGCCTTGGAGTCAGGAGTACCTGGGTTCAAATCTGGTCTCAGACACTTAATAATTACCTAGCTGTGTGGCCTTGGGCAAGCCACTTAACCCCATTTGCCCTGCAAAAACCTAAAAAAAAAAAAAGAATATTTGAGCAGGGGAATATTAGGAAAGGGAATGGGAAACGAGGGTAGAAGTTTTCTTCCTTATATTCAATGGGTCTGTGTGAGACAATCTGTCCTGTTGGAATATGTTTCAATAGATAGGGCCAACATAATTTTGTGTAGTCCAAGGAATGCTAACACGAAAGAGAGGAAATATAGCAGAATCCAGGATCTGAAATTCACTGGAAATGGGACTTTAAAGAAGTCATTTCCCCTTTCTGAGAATATTTTCTCATTTTGCACTTTATACTTCAACAGATTGACCCTTACTAGGTTATAAAGAGGAAAATACTTTACAAGTCTTAAAGGGCTGGGTAAAAATAGGAATTATTGGTTATTTTGTTTTTATTTGCTGCTATGTTTCCAATGCATCAGAACAGCTACAGTTGTCTAAAGTGTCAGATACCCCAAGCTTTGACCAAAAACTTGTACTATTAGAGGAAAGGGGGGAAATAAGAACCAAATTCCTGAATGCTCAGCTTCAGGCCCAGCAATGAAGAGACTGTTGTGGCATATCATATGATACTCTTCCTCTCATGACTTTTGGAGATATATGAATAATGTCCCCCTGACATCTGTGCCCTCTCCTGTCATTTAAATATCTCTCCTATCCAATAGAATTTTTCACTCACAAAATTACCACTTTACTTGGGATCTTTATCACCTATTAACTAGATTATGGCAGCAGCTTTCTCATTGGTCTCCCTTGTCTAAAGGCTCTCTCTATTCCTGACCATCCTATGCACTGTTTACAAAGTTTTCATTAAGTGAAGGCCTGTCTCTATTTTTTCCTCATTCATTCCAACTCCACCTTTTGCTTTGGGGATTTTTTTTGGCTTTGAAAGTCCTGGCCTCAACCCATCTTCCCAATCTCAATAAATATTGTTCCCTCTCTCTTCCACAAATCTTCTCTCCTTTCCTCAGACTCAACATTCCATCCATCTTCCCATCTCTATGACTTTTACTGGTTGTTCCTCAAACATGAAATGTACTGCCTTCTTACCTTCAAGTTAGAGACCCAGCTCAAGTGCTATTATATGCATGGTGCCGTTCCTGATTCTCTCAACTGCTAAGTGCCCTCTCCCCCAAATTATCTTATATTTACCTTGTATTATACTTTGAATAGATTTGTAATTATTCACCTTATCTTCTTCCTAATCATTTTTAAATTTGTATATGTAATCTCTCCCCCCACCCCTGTTAGAATATAAATTCATAGATAATTGGGATAGCTTCATTTTTCTCTCTTGTGCTTCTATCCCCAATTATTAGGGCTGAGCCTGATAATGTTTGTTGATTCATTAATTGATTGATGGGCCACAGACCAATGCAATTGAAGGATGGTACCTGAGTTACTTAGGTCCCATGTTTAGCACAGAACAGAAGACATGAGGGCTATATGGTAACTGACTTTCAGCTAGTAAAAAAAACAATATAATATAGGGGAGAGAGGGCTGTCCTTGCAGGCTAGGAGACCTCTATTATATCCTACCTCTAACAGTGAACTGTGGCATCTAGTTGTGTGATTCAGTCTCAGGAAACTCTTATTATATGGCAAGAGACATGAACTTCAAGTCAGAGGACCTAGATTTGAATCCCAACTCTGCTACATAGCACTGTGCCTGGCCCATGATAGATGCTTAATAAATATTGCTACTTAATACCTATATGATCTCAGACAAATATCCTAAATCTCTTTGTCCTCAATTTTTTTCATCTGTAAAATAAAGGGGTTGGAAGAGAAAGATACCTTCCAACTCTAAATCTATATTCCTTCCAAAAGTTGCAAATGACATGTTGTTCTAAGTCAGTGGAGTTTCCATATAAGGAAAACTCAACAATGAAGTCATATATTCATACCCCACATTCCCCTCTATATTAATAGACACACACACACACACACACACACACCTCAAGAAAGAACAATCAATTATTCCCTGTGGTCCCAAAGGGAAGAACTAGGAAAAAATAGATGGAAGGTACAGGAAGAAGGGAGTTGTGAAAAGTCGAACACAACTGAAATGATTGAAGAACAATGAAATAGATTTTAGCTTGATAGAAAGAAAAATTTCCAGACATACTCTTGAATATCATAATTGACCAGTATGGGGAGAAACAAGCTCCCTGTTGCTGGAGGTGTTCAAGTGAAAGTTTATTAGAAGGCAGAAGAGATTCCTAGTCAGGCATGAGGTCAACTTGATGATTTCTGAGGTCCTCTCCAAAATGGAGATTCTGTGATTCTAAGTTCAGACACACTCCTCCCATGTAATATAACTGACAAAAGTTTCTTTCCAATATCATCCCTGATACTACATACCCAAAGCCCACTGTAAAAACCCATAATTTCACCATCATGTTCTTTTCCCCATCAGAAAAACTTGGATCCCTTAAATTAGAGATGTCCAAGCTGATTTCCCCATCCTATTGTTTCTCGTGCTGAATTTTCAATATAATCACACAAACAACATGAGGTGAGCTTACACATACAATGTCAACACTGTTATCTCTTTCTTTAAATATGTAACCACTCTTGCCAGGTCCTTCCCATAGAGACAAGGAACCAAAAGGGTAAAGAAACCAGATAGCTAGCTTGGCATGAAGACAACAGTATTATTTGTTCTTTTAAATGCTTCTTACCATAGAGCTGTAGTGACAAATGATCATTTTTACTTAAAGCAGTGACAGGGTGAGGCACACACCTCCCACGTTATTGTATGTTCATGTTCAACTGAATTACAGCTGAATTAAGCTTCTGTTGGGTTATAATGACACGTTAGACAAGGCTGAAGATACACAGGAGAATATGGAAGTGGTTACCTGCCTCTTTTCCTTCTTCTAACTCACATTCATAAAATTCTCATAGTAGTTAAAGCTAGAAAGGACTTTGAATATCAAGTCATCCAAACCCTCAGTTTTATAGATAAGGGAACTGAGGCCTGGAGAGATTAACAGATTTCTCCAAGTTTACACAGGTGCTATGTGTAGCTGAATCGGGATTTGGATCCACTTCACCTGACTCTGAAGCTAATGTTCTTTCTATTTCTCTAACCTTACAATTGTTTTCTTAGGGCATCTATTTATGGCCTAGATTTAGGGGAATTAATTCCTCGTGCTTGGATTAGGCTCCATTTGCTTAGGAAAAAGTGAAACAAGTAGAGATTCAATGGGCGAAGTCTTCCTTCCAGCATCTTTGTGTTTACAGAGATTTAAAAGTATGAGGAAGGGGCATCCCCAGGCATGAAATCCTGAGAGCAGAACCAAGGGGAGTTACAGAGGGATGGGATCAGCTGTGTCCAAGTTTCCTTGTTATCTCACATATTTCATAATTAGACAAGCTCAGATTTGACCCTTATCTCATTCTGTATTATTCCAATAGACCCTTGACTTTGAGGACACCACTTCCATGTCTATAGAATCAGACTTCAGATCACATTCAGTCTCATGGGAATTCAAAAAACCACAACAATCCTCACAGAAGGATAAGTAGGAAATAAATTCCCAGGTTTCTGTTAGTAAGGAAAGCCTCTAGTTCCAGAGTCTTGATCCTATCTACCACCTGCAAAATGTGCAGCATCCTACAAAACATTTCTCAAAAAAGTAGACTGCTTATCTTTTCACCAGCCTGGCCAGTCAGAGTTGCCTCTTTCACTGACTTTTATTCCTTGTTGGTCAATTGAGTACATGGCATGGAAAGTAAAAGAGAATAGCTTCAGTCATGAATGATTAAATAAATAAATGAATGAATTCAAAAACATGTAGTTACTATGTACCAAGTGCTAGGAATACAAAAAAGAAAAAATGATGCAACACTATATCTTAGGAATACAAGTTGAAAAGGCCACAGTCATGCTAGAACTGATTTCTCATAAGTACTCTCTCCCTCTGTTTCCAAGAAACAGGAGATAATTCATATGAGACAATTTAGCT
This sequence comes from Macrotis lagotis, assembly GCF_037893015.1. Taxonomy (NCBI): domain Eukaryota; kingdom Metazoa; phylum Chordata; class Mammalia; order Peramelemorphia; family Peramelidae; genus Macrotis; species Macrotis lagotis. Next base: position 806,182,507 of record NC_133658.1, on the reverse strand, counting down.
ATTGGATAGATGGAAAGGCCTGGAAAACCTAAGGGTGAAACAATAGATTAGGTGGCAAGGTCCAGGGATCCTTAACAAAACAAAAGGTACCTAATCTCTTATATATCGGTCCTTGAAATATTTGAAAAAAAATTACCACTAACTTAGTTTCTACCTCCAAGGTAACATCTACAATTCTTTCAAGCAGTTCTCAAATGAATGACCTTTCCCTATTTTAGTTGCCTTTCCTAAAATGTGGCAGCCAGAACATAAGCCAATACTTCAGATGGAATTTGACCAGAAGAGTATAGGGAGACTGTAACTTCTGTACACACTATACCTCCCTGGGTACAGTTTATGTTCTCTTGGGATTTTTTGACTACCATGTCCCACTGATGATTTATTCTAAGTCGGTAGTCTCCCAAAACTCATTGATCTGTTTTGTACTTATGAAAGTCCCAATTCTGAAGTTTTATCAACTTTACCCCATATTTAAAGTATTTTGCCTGTGTTATCCTTATGCAGTCTCTCAGCATCTCCACTCTTGCCTTAGACTTCCCTTCAAAACTATAATTTGTCTCTAACCAGTGGGAAAGAGTGATGCAAGTGTGGCCATTTTCACCTTCCCTTTTCCACTCATAGTCACTTCATATGGTAACTGATGGATTCAACTTAAAATATACAGTCATAGGATAATAAAACTAGACTTTAAGGGGATGTTAGAGATCATAGATAAGGAAATTCAAGCTCAGAAAGATAAATGACTTGCCCAGGGTAACACAAGGGGTAGATTTGGACTCTGATCTTCCATACAGTACTGCCTCTCAATCTCTCCCAAACAATTTCTAGGACTCATTTATGGGAGACACATGAAACATGAACAATGGCAGCTCACATCAACTCAGACTTTGATTCTACTGCCAAGCCATATAATTGCATTATTCAATAATAATTGTCAACAGTATTGATAGACTCTGTGTCTTTAGCTGAGGTCAATGTGGACATTCCATGATGTTACCATAAATAACAATTTTTATGAGTTCCATTAAAGCCAATTTTTCTACTGAAGGTGAATGTCAGCATCTTTTATGTCAGTGTTTAATATCCAGAATAAATATAATATTGACTTGGTAGTGTAAACTCTTGAAGCTGTATGGTAAAATACAAGACAAGCTAGAAAGTTAGAAAGAAGATGTCTTTTGAGTCCAGGCTTTGGACAGAATATGGATCTTAACTGTTTCAAGTCAATAGTTACATTTTCTATTAATGGCTTGAGCTGCAATAAAAGAGCAGCTTCATCGTGTAACACTTCTTGCATATACCCTCTTCTCTCCTCTGACATTGCCACCAACCCTGCTCCAGGCCTTCATCACCTCATTCCTGGGTTATCACAATAGCTTATTGATTGATCTCCTTGCTTCAAATCTCTTCCTATTCCCCTACAACCTCCACTCAGCCATCAGATTGATATTCTTATATTGTTCTTTTGACCATATCATCTTTTTATTCAATAAACTGCAATCACTTCATATCACCTCTAGTATCACATATTACACACACACACACACACACACACACTGATCCAGTGAATCTGATCTTTTTCTTGTTCTTACAATAAGATCTCTTGATTCTAGGCATTTTCACTGGCTATCTCCTATACATGAAGTGTTCTCCTTTTTCACCTCTATTTCCTGGTTTCTCTGGCTCCCTTTAAACCCAAGATAAAATCCTACCTTCTAACCAGAAGTCTTTTATTATCTCTCTTAATATTAATGGTTTCCCAAATGCAGGAACTATCTCTTGCTTTCTTTGCATCCCTAGCACTTGGCCCTTCCTTCCCCTCCTTTCCTTTCCTTTCCTTTCCTTTCCCTTTCCTTCTCTTCCTTAGTCTTGTATTCCCTTCCCTTATTTTGGTATTCCTTTGCCGTGTTGCCTTCCATTCCTTCCCTTTCTCTTCCCCCCTTTCCTTTTCCCTTCTCTATGCTTGTTTTTCTTGCATTCCCTTCCCTTCCTTATTCTTGTCTTCCCTAGTCTTGCCTTCCCTTCTTTCCCATTTCTTCTCTTCCTTTCCATTTCCTTCCCTTCATTAGTCTTTGTTTTCCCTAGTCCTGCTTTCCCTTCCTTCACTTCCTTTTGTCTTAATTTCCCTTGTCTTCCCTTGCTTTCTGTTCTTTCCCTTTCTCTCTCTCTTTTCCTCCCTTTTCCTTTTTCTTCCCTTCCCTTTCTTTCCCTTCTTTCTCTTTCCTCCCTTTCCTACTTAGTGCCCAGATAAACAAATACTTATTAATCCTTGTTGAGTCTCTGAGATGTGCACAGTTTGATCAGGATCAATGGTCTTACTCATGTAAGCATACACACAGATAATAATCATACTGAATTGTACAATACTTCATCAATGTTTGTTACAAAGGAAGGTGACTCATACATGAGTTGCATAGAAAAGATAATATAGATGAATCATGAAAGAAGCACCCAAAGGAGTGTGATCTTCAAATATCAAGAAATACAATGGAAATGGTACAGGAGTCTGACACTTGAGAAGTCCCCAGTTCCAAGCAGTGTAACCTTGGGCACACCATATTACCTCTCTGGTGATCAAATCTCCCCACTTTGTAAAATGAGAGGCAAGTCATTTCTAGCTCTAGGATCTAAAGATCCACAGGTCCAAGTCATACCTATCCTTTAAAGCCCAAATCTAGTATCAATCCTATGACTTCCTACCTAGGTGGCATTGCACAAATCATCAGACCTTTCTGATTCTCAGTTTCCTCTTAGATTAAATTTGCAGATTTTTGTGAAGATAAAGTGAGAAAACCTATATAAACTTCAATATATAAGAGTTGGTTATTATTGTCATCTCTAACCCAGTTTTCCTATGGTTGAAATCTTTTAATCTTTCCTTCATTTTTTATATGCAATCAGTTACCAAGCAGAATACCAAGCTATTCTTTTGTTTATGTATTATCTCTTCCCTTGTTACCCTTTACTTTATTCCCCTTGATTGTCATTGCCTTCAAATAGGGTACCATTGCCAACAACCTGGACTCTTATGGTAACCAACATAAGGATCTTCCACATTTATATATTCTCCCTTCATACCACTGCCAAGTTACTTTATCTTATGAAAAAACCTGGTGGGTTTCATTCCTCTGCTCAGTAATCTTCAGTGGGGCCCTATTGCCTATCAAATAATATTCAAATCTCTTATATCAAAAGAAATAGGATTCAAATTCAAGTCTTTGGACAACAAATCCAGTGATCTTTCCACTACATTGGAGCATGGAGAAATGGAAGGGAGAAATCAACCTCCCTTTTCTAGGAAGGGAATAAAGCTGAGTTGATGGACTTGATTCTACAATAAAAAGATGAGCAGAGAGGGTATTGTTAGTTCTCTTGATGATCATCCCTGATCTTCTAATGACCTCGGCTGTTTACTGGCCAGGAAGCACACAGATCTTTGAATAACTTTTCTTTCCCCTAAGTGCTCTTGAAAAAGCAAATGTCATTTCCTACTGTTTCTCTGAAGGCAACTATCATACTAAAAACTCTGGCATGGCAGAATTGAGGATGGTTCTTTCTTTGCATTCATTGACCTGAGAGAAGTCGTTGGGAGTTTGAATGGGGAAAAAATAGGTGCTTTCTGAAAGGAAAGTTATAGGAAATTCACATTTAAGAACCACAATATCTAAGATTAAATTAAGGCATCACAATAAAAGCATCTGGACACACAGTCTAGGGTGAGATTCTACTTCCAAAGTACAATTAGATCTCTAAGCTAGGGAAACATCCCTAGAATCAGAAGTAGGACACTTCGGTTTGGGTCTCAATTCTATAGCCTCCTAGCAGTTTGATTATGGGGAAGTAAGTTAATATCTGAGCCTGAATTTCTGCAACTAGATAATGCATTGAACACCTTTGGGGGCTGTTGTGAAGAAAACCTGTAAACCTCAAGAGAAGCTGAGGGCCAAATGGATAGGGACAGCTAGGTGGCACAGTGAATAGCCCACCAGCCTTGGAGTCAGGGGGACCTGAGTTCAAATCTGGTCTCAGATACTTAATAATTATCTAACAGTGTAAAACAGTGTAAAGTCACTTTACCTATTGTCTTGCAAAAACAAAAAGAAGAAAAAAGGGCCAAATGGAGAGGTTTAGTAAGATAACTGAGTAAGAAAGATATGAGTTTGAATACTGCTTTAGATGTTTATTAGCTCTATGTGATCTCAGGCAATTCACTTAATTTCTCTCACCTACTGTTTTTTAATCTGAATGACACCTACCATACAAGGTTATTATAGAATTTATATATATATATATATATATATATATATATATATATATATATATATATACATATGTATACACATATTTAATAAATATTTAATTTAAATAAATAAATATTAATTTAAATTTAAAATAAATATTTAATATAATAATACAAAAATCCAATTCCTTCATATATGTATATATATATATATATATATATATATATATAGAGAGAGAGAGAGAGAGAGAGAGAGAGAGAGAGAGTGAGTTTGTTGTTTCAGTCTTGTCTGACTCCATTTGGGCTTTTTGCCAGAGATATTAGAGGTTTAGAGGTTTATCATTTCTTTCCCCAGTTCATTTTACAATAAGAAACTAAGGCAAAAAGGATTAAGTGATCCACTCAAGATCACACAGCTAGTTAGTGTCTGATGCTGAATTTGAATTCAGGTCCTCCTGACTTACAAGAACACTCTACCTGCTGAGCCATCTAACTGCCTGTTTTGAAATATTTAAAGGACTGTATAAATGTCAACCATTATTATTATTATTGTTTTATTGTTATTCCTCCTCTTCCTCAAAGCACTATAGATTTGTGAGTTTTTCTTGTGATTGCTGCCCTTATGGGCAGTGACAAGGAGCTAATCCAATGGAGTGAAAGAACCTCTATCCTCAGTCTAGAAAACTGTATTGTCTTCTTGACTGGTTCACTAACCAGCTGTTAGACTTTGAGAAAACCAATATCATTTGCAAGACTCTATATTTTCCTCTGTAAAAGTAGAGATCTTTGTACTATTTATCTCATAGGGGTTTTATAAGTATGAAAATTAAATCAGTTTATAAAAAGCAATTTGTAATTGCTGTCAAAATGTAACAGATCATAGCATGTAAAATTAGAAAAGACTTTAGAGTCTTCTTGTATACCAGCATGGGTCTCTTATAGAACATTCCTGAAGAGAAACCCTTTGTGTGAAGAACTCTGGTAAAAGGGACTCTTACCCTCCCCAGGACTCCAGAACATCTTTGGATAACTCTAATTGCTAAGAAACATTCCCTTATGTTGGGCTTAAGTTTGCCTTTTGGTGCTTCCAACCTTTGCCCTTGGTTATGAGAAGGAATTAGGTTCAAAAAAGGTAAGGCACTTGTCTCAAGTCCCAAAAGCTTGAAAACATCAGACCTGAAATTTGAACCCACCTCTTTGGAGTACAGATCCAGAGCGTTTTGGACAGTTCCCTGCCTTTGCTGTTTTTGTCCTTATCTTTCATAGTAAGGAACCTGCAGTACCTTAGAAAACAGTGTTAAATCTGGAGGAAGAAGGGAGTGGGAGGGATTCAAAGCTATGCTAATTTAAGATGGATTGCATTTTCAAAACTAGGTTAAGACCTGCTGTGTGCAGAGGTGCTTTTCTTGCTTTTAATTTAAGCAACCACAATTTGCAGTTCCAGAAGTGATGGTGTATAGAATGACATACTCTTATTAAAAGGTTTGTTGTTGTTGTTGTTGTTGTTGTTAATTTATTTTCCCCCTTTGGGAAATTCAGTTCTGTTTTGGAAGAGTGACTTTTCAGGACCACCTTGAGCTTTTAGCAGGCCCAGAGTGAAGCTGACAAAAAGGGGAAGGTATTCATACTTGTCCTTTGTGACCTTGGACAAGTTGCTTTCCCTCTCTGGATCTCAATTTCTTTATCTGTCTAATGAGCATAAGAATACTTGTACTATCCACTTCTCCAGCATATGTTGAAGTTATTTTTGATAAAAACAAAGTTCCACTGAAATGTAGCGATTTAAATGAATTCATTGCTGTTGCTGCTGTTGTCATTGTTCAGTCATTTCAGTGGTATCCGATTCTTCATGAGCCCATTAGGGATTTTCTTGGCAAAGATGCTGGGATAATTTGCCATTTCCTTCTCCAGATCATTTTACAGATGAGGAAACTGAGGCAGACAGTCAAATTGATGAAGGAGAAATTCAACAAAATCCAGGGACACATTGATAGTACCTGGAACCAGATTTGAATTCATGAGTAAGACAACCAGGCTTGGTGCTACCACTTAGCTTTTCCCAAACATATTAGTTAGTAGGCCTTCTTTGTAAAATGACCCCTCAACCATCTGGTCCCTTTCTACTTTGTCTTCTGTTCTTCCTCATTCCCACCCTCAGCTGTATGTAGACTGATCCATGCATATGTCCCTGCATAAAATAGCTTCCCCCTCCCCACTTTCCTGATCATACTTAATGCTCAAACCTTCCCTCTATTGAATCTCTCCAATTTATTCTGTATATATCTTGTTTATACATAGCTGTAAACTTAAGAACCAGGACTGTATTGTGTCTTTTCTGTCACCAGCTAAGTGACGTATGAATAGAGCACTGGCCCTGAAGTCAAGAGGATTGAAGTTCAAATCCAGCCTCAGACACTTGACCCTTACTAACTGTGTGACCTTAGGCAAGTCATATAACCCTGACTGCCTCCTAGGCAATCTTCAGTCAACCTGATTCATATCTAGTCACTGGATTCAGATGGCACTGGAACATAAAGTAAGGCTGGTGGCATTGCATAGTACCCCCTCATTCAAATCCATTTCATGTGCATGTCATAGCATCACTTTCCTGATGTCATGCTCTTCTTGGATAATGAAGGTCAAACAACTCCCCTAAACACTTAGCACAGTGTCTGTCAGAGTAAGAGCTTAAGAAACGTTTATTGACTGAATGACCAACCCTTTTCCATAGACAATAGACTCCTACCTGGAAAGAAACCTCTCAGGAACTTTCCCCTGACCACCTAAAGCCATGTTATCATTTCTTCCTCTATATTCTTTTAGTACAGTCCCTTATCAAGAAACCTTTACTTAAGGCTAACATTATGCCAACCTGATGTGAGAGTGCTGGAATAGTTGAACATAGACTTGAAAGAACATTCCATTTAAATTCATAAGACCTAGGTTTGATCTTGGTTTGATTTTAGATGACCACAGTCAAGTCTCTGAACCTCAGATTTTTCTTCCATAAAATGGGGATCATAATTTGTATTCTTTGTCTTATTAACTCAGATGAAAATGTATATAAATATAATAAAAACATTATTAGCTTATGCTTCTTTATGATACAAGTTTTCTTTCAGTGCATTCATCTAGTCTTTCAAACTTGAGTGCCTGCCTCAGATACTCACTGGCTTTGTGATTCTGGGTAAATCATTTCACCAGTTTCTGCATTTGTAAGATAGAGATAATAGCACTCACCAGCATAGTTATAAAAATCAAAACACATTTCAAATATTTTGTATACTTTAATGGGTTACATAATTCTTAGCTTTCATAAGTATTACTACTGTGTGCTCTCTAATATGGAGAAAGGTATAATGCTTCCAGCACCCAAGTGATATTTAATGACGGCATGTAACAGTTTTAAAGTCCAAAGGGATCTATAAGTGTATCTAGAACAACTCTCTCAATTTGTAGATAATGAACCAGGGTCTGCAAGAGTTAAGTGATTTGTTCAGTCACACATGGTATTTGATAGGAAATCTTATGCTTCCAATAATGCTACTAATAATTCACATTTCTATAGTGCTTTTTTAACAGCTACCCTATGAGTTCAGTAGGAAAAATAATAGTATGCCCATTTGGCATATAAAGAAACTGAGACCCGGGAAGAGAAAGTAATTTGTCTGACGTCATACAGCTAGGATGTATCTGAGGATGGAAGGGACCTTGGTACATAGTCTCCACTTATCATTGTTTGCTAATATGAATTGAAAATTCTGGAAATAGTTATGGGTTGTACCACCAAGATAACCAAGGAAGAAGAGAAACTGAGGCAGGAAGAAATGGATGAGTGGGGTGGATTGCACATTATTTTCCTTGTCTTGGTAGGCGGAGAAAAAGGTGGTCAGAGGGAGAACAACACAACTGGAAATTAATGTGTCAAGTTAATTTTGTGCTCCTACCCAACCTCTGGCTAATTATTGTAAATTTAATTTCACGCTAATCAACCTGAGCTGTGTGACAGCCATACAGAAAGATCCATTATTTCCATGGGCTGTGGGAGATATGTTTTGGTGCTGCCTGGGTGGAAGCACAGAATATTATCTCAGAGCAAAAGCAGACTAACTTGGGGTAGGACCCTGGGGTGAATCAGGGGAGGAAGGATATGGCTCAATTCCATTCTGATGGTTTAAGGTAGAAATACATCTAGGAAACATAGTCCAAGATGGAGGGCCATCAAGCTAGCAATCTTAACAGAAAGGAGATGGAGTCAGGAATGGATTGAGACATGAATGTATTTGGATAGTGCAGATGAGGAAATTTCTCCTGACCATGCATATTAATTTAAGTGGTTATTGTTGTTGTTTTCCAAAATAAGATATGAATGTATGAGAAGAAAAGAAAAGAAAATTTTGTTCAATAAAAATGGAAATTTATTTTCTTTTAAAAAAATATAAGAGGGGAGGCTAGGTAATGCAGTAGGTAGAGCACTGACCCTGGAGTCAAATCTGGTCTCAGTCACTTAATAATTACTTAGCTGTGTGACCTTGGACAAGTCATTTAACCCCGTTGCCTTGCAAAAACAAAAAAGAAGATATAAGAGCATCCTTTTGTCCTGGCTTGCATGATGCAGAGTAATTTAGTGAGAACACTAAACCCAAATCTGTGGCTAAGCTACTGTTTGACCTTTAACTTTGGGCAAATAAATTTTCTTTGCTGGACCTCAGCTTTCCCAATGTGAAATTTTAAAACTCATTTTCCATATTAATTTATTGTATCTCCAAGGAGTCCTTGCCTCTCTTGGAGAATATTATCTTATTTATCACAGGGCAGAGATCATAGGGCAACACTCTATAGAAATTGCCTTATTTTTCATCACTGGTTATTTGTTTTTCAGTTTCTGGAGACATTAATTATGAACTTGTTTGATGAGGATGGTTCCTTGAGAATCATGTAATTGTCAGGACTCTAGAGCAGCAAACTTTGACCGGGGGGGGGGTGTTAGGTGAGAAACAAGCTAGATATTAGGAGGGTCAGCCAGATGGTTCAGGGGATGGAGTGCTCAATATGTAGTCAGAAAGACTTGAGTTCAAATTCAACCTCAGACACCCTAGATATATAACCCTGGGTACTTAATCTCTGTTTACTTTAATCCATGAAGAATAAAATGGCAGTCCACTCCAATATCTTTGACAAGAAAACCCCATGGACAGTATGATCCACAAGGTCATGAAGAGTCAACACAGGTCAACTAGGTGGCCCAGTGGACAGAGCAATGGCCCTGGAGTTAGGAGGACCTGTGTTCAAATCTGGCCTCAGAAACTAGCTGTTTGACCCTGTATAAGTCACATAACCCTATTGCCTTGCCAAAAAAATAAAAGAGTCAACATAACTAACAACAAAGAGATCAGGAAGCTTCTTAATCTAGCAAGATCTGGCAAAGTCCACAGGCATCAGCAGCTAAGAATCAGAGAATTATACAATTATTTAAAGAAAGCTAGCATCCACCATATCCACCATATTATAAGATCATGGTTGAAGAATCTTACATTTTAAGCTAGAAGAGTTGGTGAAAGTCATCAAATTCAACCCCTCACTGAGTGAAGTGAATTCTAATGAGGTTAAAGTGATAGCTAATGAGGGACTGGGGTAGGATTAAAACCCAGGTCTTCCTAAATTAAAGGGCATTTATTCACTGTCACTTTGAATTTCACTGAACTGAAAACTTTTCCTTCCCTCCTCAAGTCTCCTTTGCTATCCCTCCCTTCTCTCTCTCTCTCTCTCTCTCTCTCTCTCTCTCTCTCTCTCTCTCTCTCTCTCTCCTAATTTATTGAAGTCAACTACCCTGAGCTCCCTTTTTTTCATCCTTCATATCTTAAAGTCCTTTAGTGTCATTCCTCCATTTTTTTCCTCCTTTGTCTTTGTTTCCAAAGAAAAGGTGACTCCTTTCTTTGCCAAGGCCAACCCCTCTGTTTGTGTCATTGGATATATCACTCAACTCTCTCAAATCTTCATATCCATTGATTTCTTCCCTTTGCCTACTAGCAAGCCACCATCTATCCCCATGATCCTTAAAAACCTTGACTTGACCCTGCTGTCACTTCTACCAGTCTATATCTCTTCTTTTCAGAGGGAAAGTTCCTATAAAAAGCCATCCATATTTATTGACTTCTTGGTTATTTCCCAACCCTTTGCAATCTGGCTTCTGAACTTAATATTTGACTGGAACTGTTCTCTCCAAGCCTGCCAACAATCACATAACTGTTAATCATAGCTTCCTATGTTTATTTCTCTAAGTGCATTCTTTTGATGTAAGAAAAAAAATTCTAACATTAAAAAGATCCTTAACAAGAGGACCTTTGAGGTCCCTTCCAAACTAGAATGGACTTCCTAGAAAGACAATAGCTTTTTTCCTCACTGGAGATTATGAAGAAAACACCAACTAACTATTTATCCCTTGTAGATAATATTAGTCATGATATTTTTCACAAGGTCACATTGGTAATAAGCAGTAGAATTTGTACCCTCTAAAGTAGGTAGGTGGCACAATAGGTAGAGTACTAGACCAGGAATCAGGAAGACGTGATTTCAAGTCCATGCTCATACATTTCCTACCTCTTGAGGAAGTTACTTAATCTCTGTCTCAGTTTCCTCGATTGCAAAATGTCTCACAGGCTATTTTAAAGATTAAATAAGATGATATTTATAAAACTTAACACAGTGTCTGGCACCTAGGAGGATCTCAATAAATGCTTTTTCCCTTCCCATTCTAATCAAAGGTATTTCTGCTATTATATATCCTTGATACTCACTGGAGATTATCAAATGGAAGCTATACAGTTTGTCACTTTAAAGTTTGAAAAGCATTTCACCCATATTATCTCATTTGATCCTCATAGCAAACCCTGGGAGGTTGCTTGTCAGACTTGTGGTAGGGGAATTCCTGTTCAGGTAAAGGGTGGACGAGATGACCTCCAAGGTTTCTTCCAACAGAGATACTCTGTGTTTCTGTGAAATGAATTTGCTGCCAATCTGTACATCCCATAGCTGCAAAAACAAATTGGTTTTCTGAATGCATTCCAGGAAAAGAAATAATTCTACACGTGGAGCTTTAAACAGACTTAAAGATTGGAATAATATAGGAGAGATCGTTCACTAGTTGAATAGGTTTCCAGAGTGAAAGTGGGCTAGCAATGAGGGGAGAGTCAAAAGGAGGCATCGACTCTATGGGCTCCAATTTGAAAGAGGATTTTCAATTGGCAGGTCATTCAAATGAGAATGGCATTGAAGAGGAAGAAATTAGATATCCCATTAAAAGGCAAGGGCCCTGAGACACTCTCTTCCCCTCAGGAGTAATGAGTGACGCCTTCTTGCCTCTATCAAGAATGGAGAAAACTTATTTGAATCAAAAAGGATTTGCTCTTCAACTTTTCCTCTGATGAATTTATTCAATGTAATGCTAAGATGGACTGTAGTGAAAAATGAATTTTATTTGGAGATAAAAAAAATCAAGGAAAGTTTTCTTTCAAACTGGATCCTGAAAAATCACCCCTCTGATTTCCCAGCTGTCATGTTATAGCCACTCTGTGTCTATAGTGTTATAGTGTGTACACTTCTATCTATCTATCTATCTATCTATCTATATATATATATATATATATATATATGCATACACACACAAATACTTTGTATGGCACTTTTTATTGACTAGCCATGTACTTTTGCTAACCCATCCATAAACCCTGTGATATCTTAAGGTGGAATAATAATTATTGGAATACAAATTTACACTCAAGGCAATGAAGTTGTGGGGAAAAGCACTAGCTTTTGAGTCTGAGTACCTGAGTTCCAATCCCAATTCTGACAATACCTATGTGACTTTGGGTAAGTTATTTTACCTCTCCAAGCTGAAACTTCCTCTTCCAGAAAATGAAAGGTGATGAGGTTGGGGTGGGTGGAGTAAGTTGATTGCTGAGATCAACTGAGGTTTAGACTTAAAGTGATAAAGTCATACCCTTTAATATTTATGATTTCATCCAGTACTCAAACAATAAAAACCTTGTGAGATAAGTTGAACACAATGGTTAGTGTTATATTTGGGATTGGTAAGACAACTGAGTTCAAATCCTAATGCAGCTGCTAATTTTGTAATCTTGGCAAGTCAACTTCACCTTTCTCAACCTCAATTTCCTCAATTGTACAATTAGTATAATAAAGCACTTAGCTGGGAGGATTGTTATGAAGATCAAATGAGATTATACACACATTCTCACACTCATATACAAATATATATGTATATATATATATATATGTATTTATGTATGAACATATGGATGTCTTTTTTGAAAATGTGACCAAATTAATTTAACCTTTCTCAACCTCGGTTTCCTTATTTATAAAATGGGGATAATAAAGAACTTACCTGATATGGCTGATGTAAGGATCAAAGAAGATAACACAAACATTTACACATGTGTGTGTTATACATGTTTCATATATATATATATATATATATATATAATATTGCAAACTTTAAAGTTCTATATAAATGCTAGCTCTGATTGTTATTATTTTAAAAGAGAGAAAATTGATGACAAGTAAGCCCAGATCCCCTGACTCTAAATCACATGCTCTTTATAAACATGAACACACAGACATACTTTCTGTTATAATGAAATGAGAGTTCTCTGGCAAGCCCCTTAACTCACAGACATTCTTGCCTTACATCTGGATAGGCTTTGGGATTCATTTTAGTGGAATTTACTGTACTTTAACAAATCAATAAAACCTATTGCTTGACCAAAAAGAAAAAAAAAAAAAAACTTTATGGAGAAAATGTCTCCTTCAAGGTTTAAGCTCTTTTTTTTTAATTACTGGACAATTCCTATCACTTTATCTTTGGTAGCAATCTTTGGAAAGTATTAATTTGATCAGTTGAAAGGAAGGTTAGTTTAAGTCCCATCAGTCAAACAGATTGCTCTTCAGACAGCTGGTAAATAATAAGACTGTTTGATATAAATGACTATGTAAGCAGGAAGTATCAAAGTGTCATGGAAAATAATTAAGATGAGACTTCAAGAACATGGATTCTTTCTCAACTTCATTCTGCTGTAAACTGGCTGTGACACTTTGCGTAAGTGACTTTATCTTTTTGAGTCCTCATTTTCTTTTTCTGTAAAATGATATTATTAGTCTAAATAATCCCTAATTTCCCTTCTAGTTCTGGTTGAAAATCCTTTCCAAATGTGGCCTCCAAAGTTCTAATTTTTTTTTTTTACTCTATGAGTCCTCTAGCGTTAACATTCAATGTCCTCAGGTCCCATCTAGCCCTAAATATCTATTCAGTGCTCTAACAGTAAGAAGTCTTGTCTTATGTTCCTTCTAGCTCCATATTCTGTGTTTTAGGGTTCATCCAGCTCTGATATTCTATGCTGTTCCTGCCAGAAGAAATATGAGATTTTCTAAAATAATTCTCATATGTCAGTCTTTCCATAATATGATCAAGGCTTTTATGTAATGAAACTACACACTAAGGAAAAGCATAGATGGGGCACAAAACAGATCCTTGTTATATTGAATTCTTGTCATCAATTCATCGAATGACCTTAATTAAACAAATAATTCACTTCTTTCTTTCTCCATGCTACCTTCCAGCAAACCCTTTACAAGACTACTCTGAGATTCAAGTGAGATATTGCTGGTGAAAGTACATTAGAAGGTATCAAGTATTTTATGTTGAGTTAATCTTACATGTATAATAGTAGGCTTACAGTGTCCTAACATTAATAACAGCTCTTTTTAAAAACTATATCCCTTTCAGTGGTATCCTTAAATCTGACTTCATATACTGCTGACACATTTACACCCCCACCTCTTCCTATGGAATGAAATCTAAGAGAACAATGGGGAAATCTAAATTTATTTTGGGCCTTACCTTGTAGAGCAGCAAGCTGATATGTCTGCAGTATCAGTTTTCCTAATGTACTGCCTAAGCAGAAGAGTATCTAGCATCCTCAAATCCCTAAGGCATTTGTGACATCCCAAACCCTTGAGCTAACATTTGTGTTCTTCCACAGCTAGAGCCCAAAGCACTTTTCTAGGCTCGTTTCATCCTAGTCTCTTTCGTGCAGCCTATATCCTGCCAACCTGGATCATTGGACACACTCTTCCACCTACTTCCTCAAGCCAACCACCTTTCTTAGGAATGCTCCATCTCAGGGCAGCTAGGTGGCGAAGTTGATAGACCAGCCCTGGAGTCAGGAGGACCTGAGTTCAAATCTACCCTCAAACACTCAACAATTACCTAGCTGTGTGGCCTTGGGCAAACCACTTAACCCCATTTGCCTTGCAAAAACTGAAAAAAATAAAAGAAATGCTCCATCTCCCATTTTTGTCTCATCTCATCCATCCTTCATAATGCATTTCAAATACCACTTCCTCCATGAAACTCTCTCATCCTTCTAAGTGAAACTGATCTCTCCTTCCTTAAATCTCTTTATCTACTTGTTCCTCTTCTGTATCTGTATTTTATTTTATATTAAATTTTTTCTGTACTTATCAGTAGCTCTTAGTTGCCCCACCCCTGGTGAGCAGGCCATTTTTCATTTTCTGGGTCTCAGTTTTCCCATTTGTAAAATTAAGGAATATAATTAAATCATTTCAAGCTTTTTCTGACTGTTGTTTTTTAATTCTAATAGTCTATTGTCTATATTTTAACGTTCCATGTTCTTTAGTTCTTTCTTGTTCTAGTATGTCATGTTCTAAGGACCCTCCCAGTCTTAACAGTTTGTTCTATTAATTTATATGATAATAGAACATTCTAAAGCTCCTTCTTTATGCATTTCTGTGAGTATATCCCAAGTTTCCTGAAGATAAGAGTTTCTTATTAGTCTGTACCTTCCTAAAGGCTTTCCAAAGAACTTTGCTTTATTAGGTAACGTTACTTAATAAATGAAGGTTTGCTAATTGGAGTTAGCAGGAGTCAAAGCTCCCTGCTCACAAAGTCCACTTTATTCTGCAAGTTTCAAAGGGCTAAACAGAGTCCTCCCCCCATCAGTGCCTGGGTCTTTAAAATCCTTTGCGAGACGAAAGGCCTCAAAGACTTCAAAGAGGGAAGACCTCAGATTCTACTTTCTGATCCCATTAATTATCCAAGATATCAAATGCAAATCTCAGCCAGGTCAGTTCCAAATTCCTAGCAGTTTTAATCAAAAGGTATATTAAGCAGGGGAGGATAATTACTTCAATTGTTGCACACATGAAACTTCCTTTCACAATCTAATGCTGTCTGTGACTATCTCACTATTGACCCCTGCTCTAATTTATGGTCCTTTTAAAGGAAAATTTATTCCCCTTTCAGTAGAGTTTTGTAGCCAAAGCTGGCTCTGCAGCTTACTTTCCCTTCCATGAGTGACCATCAAGAAAGTAGCTGCAGCAGTTTTACTGAGCATGAAGGGAACCTGCTCTGTCCAGAAGTCTGAACACAGTGAGAGGTTGGGGTCAGAGAGAGACTGGAATCACTCCCTCAGGTCCAGGTAGGGGCATTCCCTGGTATGTTCAGGTACTGGGAAGTTTTCAAAGAAACACAAGCTGTTTCTTTCGTTCCTTCCTTCACATCCCTGCCAGGGCCCATCATCACTCACTTGGACCACTATAACAGCCTCCTATTTGGTCACCCTGCCTTCTGTATCCTCTTCTCCATCTTTGTCATTCAAAAAATTTTCATTATCTGTAGAAAGTTGTTGTCTTTGCTGTCCTTGTGTCATTGTTGCCATCATTGCTGCTGTTACTGTTTGGTTATTTCAGCTATGTCTGATTCTTTGTGATCAAATTTGGAGTAGTTTGCCATTTCCTTCTACCAGCTCATTTTACAAATGAGGAAACTATGGTAAACAGGTTAAGTGACTTGCCCAGGGGTCACACAGCTCATTAATATTTGAGGTTCCTAACTATGTGACCTTAGACAAGTCACTTAATCCCATTGCCTTAAATAATTAAAAATATATTTGAAATTATATTTGAACTCAAGATGAATCTTTCTAACTTCAGACCCATTACTCTATCCACTGTACCACATTATACATCCCTTAGCCTGGCATGCATTGTCCTTCAAATAACCTTTCCAACCTTATTCCACAACAATTCTATTTCATTCATTCTGCTTTCTGCCAGTATGGACTTCAGGTTGTTCCCCAGTCTCACACTAGCTTCCCTGGTTCTATATAGTTTCTCACTTAGCTCCTCCTGTTTAGAATGAAATCCTCTCCATGTCATGTCTCTTGAAATTCTCTTTATTCTTCACAGTTCAGTTCAGGTACCATCTACTCTAAGAATCCTACCATGTTCTCCTTCAATCTAAACTTCAAATCTTTTCATACCCTTTGAGAAAACTCATGGCAAAGTTCCTTGTGGAGGTGGCAACTTGAGGAGGTGGACTGGGCTTTGAAGGAAAAAGAGAATTTCAAAAGACCTGACCTGGGGACAGTTCTGTACCATTCCAAAGTTTTTATGAATCTGTTCTCCACACTCTCACCCCTTTCATGGATATTTCCTTTACATTTAAACACACTCAATTATACTGAAATCATTTATGTATTTGTTTCACTCTCCCTACTATGACCAGAGCATAAACTCCTCAAGAGCAGATATTAGGCCATTTTTCATCTTCAACTCACATAGGAACTTGCATATAGGAGATGCTTAATAAATGTTTGTCGAATAAAATGTTTAATGGACCGATGGGCAGATGCCTGGCTCTTTCCCTTAGAGAAGTGAGTTCTTCTTTAAATGTCACCCTTCTCAAATTCAAAAATCTAAATGCTTCACCAATTCTTTCTGGCATGAAATCTATAACTCTTTTTATGTATGCTACTCATTAGTAAAACTAGACCCTAATCCTGGTCCTCTTCTTTCCCTCCTCTCTCTACTTCTCTTCTTTTTCTCCTCTCTTTCTGTTTATATCTTTTCTCTTCCTTTCCTCCCCCCAAAAACAGCTTGCTTCCTAGATAATAGCCAGGTACTTGCCATCAGTAGAACTCTATTTCCTGAGATTTAATATGGAAGAATTGGACTAGATGATTCCCAGGGTCCTTTCTAGCTCAAGGACTTTGATCTTGTGAGCCCCAACTTAACACAGTATCAGTGTGAGAGCTCCCATTTCTATAGTGCTTTGGAGGTTTTAAGGGACTTTCCTTAGAAAAATGTACAGAGAAGGTAATACAAGTTGGAACATGTTTCATTATATAATGGGAAGAAAGTCAAGTTCAGAGTCTAGCTCTGGTACTGACTGCATGACTTTAGGCATGTCATTTAACATTTTTCTACCTTATTTGTAAAATGGGAGTAACTCTACTCATATTTCCACATCATTGGACTCTTGTAAGGAAAGCATTTTGTAAACCTTAAACTGATATAAAAATGTAATTATTATTGTCCCCACTTTTCTCCCCTAGGCATGAGACAAATGGGGCTGCATTTCATTGGCCCCATCCATCTTACCCTATTTCACCCAATGTCTCATTTAATGGTAATTCAAATACCAAGAACAATTGAGTTCGCATTGATTTGATTGAGTAAACAGAAGTGGATGTGATATTGATTCTCCAAATGTGACAAAAAGAAAAAAAATCTGAGAACTTGAAAAATTCACCTTGTCAATTCAATAAACATTTACTATGTACAGAATAGTGAGCTCAGCATGAAGATATATTCGGAAATAGGAAAGATAAGTCATTGCCCTCAGCTAACTTTTCTTTGGGGAATAAGACTCATACATAAACAATACTAATAAAAATAATGCAAGTTGACTGCACTAGAATAATAGGATGTTAGGGCAACTAGATGGTAGAGTGCATAGAACCCTGAGCTTAGAATTGGAAAGACTCATCTTCTAAATGCAGCCTTAGATAATTACTAGCTGGGTGACTCTGAGCAAGTCACTAAACCCTCTTTTCCTCAGTTTCCTCATCTGTAAAATGAGTTGCAGAAGAAAATGGAAGACCACTGCAGCATCTTCAGCAAGAAAACCCCAAAAGGGAATAATGAAGAGTCAGATATAAACAATACAGCAAAAATAGAACAATAAAGTTGAAAAAGCTTTAGGAATTTAAATTTCAGAACTAGAAGAGGCCATTTAGAACATAGATTATCAGAATCTGGAATACAGAATATCAATATCAGAATTTTTTGGAATCTTAGAAATCATCAACACCAATGCTTTGGTTTCATAAACAAGAAAACTAATGTCTAAGAAAAGTTTCAAAGAATCAGTTGAATAGAGTTCTCCTTGATAACAGTTAAGTAATTTTTTTGGTTTACCATCCATATAAAAGGCCCTGGGAGAAGGCAAAAGACAAAATCATCACCAATGGAGGAGTTCTATTCTGATTGAGGAGTTGTAATGCATACAGAAGTGAAGAAATATCCCATCCCCATCCCCAAATAATATTGATAATGTTTGTGGAAAATATATAAGAAATTATGACTACAATAAAAATGAAAGGAACAAAGAATGAAATTAAACATCATGTAATTATACTGACCCAGAAACCTGACCCTAGAGTAGAGTAGAGGAAATTCATCTTCCTCCTTTTTTTTTTTTGCAGAGTTGGGGAACCAAAAGTGTTGAATATCATATAAACTGTAAAACTAGATAATCTGTTGGTTTTGTTGAAATGCTTTTTTCTCTTTCTTTTTGCATTCTTTGTTACAATGATTAGGAAACAAAAAATGGATATACTAAGAATTGAAGATAATATTAAAATAAAAGATATGCAATCCTCCCCCCACCAAATTCTATCAAGAGTATTATTTTTAACTAGAACTGTTAATTCACTTATGAAGGCAGTAACCAGTAATGAAACTCCCTCCCCAAATGCATACCAGTAGATTGTGAGTCATTTATAGTCTTAGAGAGTTATCCAGAGCTCTGAAATCTTAAATGACTTGCCCAGGACTGTATAAGCTACATGTGTCAGATAAAGGATTTGAACCTATGCCTTTCTGATCTAAGGTCAGTGCTCTATATATTATATCATGGTGAGGTTATGTAAAGGATATATCAACAGTTTATCAAAATTTCAGCCTAGTGGAAGACAAGAAGGTAATGTATTTTATGAATATAGTAACATGGGATGGACATAGGAGCCTGAAGAATTCTGTAATTAAATTCTTGAGTCAAAAGCAAAACGATCATAATACCACATGTCCAATCAAATGGGTAGGAAATAGAGGTCATCTCCCAAACACCAAGAATATTAGGGAGCCTAGTTTTCAAGCCAGAGCAAGGAATCAAATGCCCCTAAGCTTCAGTTAGGAGAAGTAGAAAGTTTAGGCAAATGATAAGTTTGGGGAGTGAAGAAGGATGAGCGGAGGAGAATACCAATCATTGAGTCCCTGAACTCCAGACAAACTTAAAGATCCAATTCACTATGTCTGTGCTAAAACTAAGAAATGATTTGGACTTCTAACAAGCAATCTATTGAAAAGATTTTTTGTATTAGGCAAAGAAGATGGGAGAAGTTAAAGATAATACAATAAAATTCCTCTATAATTCTAACACTTGCAAGTTTACAAAGTAATTTCCTCATCACATCTCTATGAAATCCTTTTATGGATGGGAAAAGTGAGACCTAGCATTTTTAACTTGCTGATGATCTTATAACTAAAAATAGGAATCAGAAATCTAATGTCCAACCCAATTTTTACTATATCTTATACTATAATATCCATTATTGTGCTAGAATGAACCTGAATTCCTTGCTGGAAGCATATCCTCAAGCTACAGATTTTGGAGATGAAACAGAACCTCTCTAGAGTACACCAATAAGCAACTAAAATAAAATTCTCTAAACCTAAGGGGCAAAGAGGAAATGATACAAATGCAATTTATACTCATTGCACACTTTCAAGTATACAAAGCGTTTTCTTAAAAACTCTTTGAGTAGAAAGTAATAATGCTCTTTTATCCACTTTAGGGACAAGGAAACTGTAGCTAACTAAGTTTCATAAACACACAGCTTCAGAGCCACCATATCTCAGATTAAGAAGGAACCCCCCAGAACTGAACAAGAATACTATTTTACAATATAACTATGGCATGGTTGTTCAGTTCCTACTTGAAGATATCCAGTGAGGTAGAACCTATGGGCTACTTTAGCTACTTGTGGGTTTTACAAGTGGACAGATTCAGGAATCAAAGGCAAGAGCTATCATTTGGAAGTCACTTAATTTGAAAAGGCTCCTCCTAAGGCCAACCCAAATAGGCTTCTTTGAATTGTTCTCTTATTGTCAGATTATAGTTGGGAGCAGTAGCTGGGAGATATCATATCCAGTAGAAGCAAAGAGATAGCTTAGGTATAAAGAACGCTTCTTGTAATGGTGTAGAGTAAGTTTATTGGCATTATAGGTATTTGTAAAGTTGGACATCCATTTCAGATGTTGTAAAAGGAAATTTTTGTATCTAGGAGAGTGGACTAGATGACCTCTGAGGTCCATTCCACAAAAATTCTAAGTTACTGAGAGTGGAAATGGGATTGTTGTTATAACCTTCTAAGAATTTGTCTAGTCAGTTCTCTGAGGGGAGGCTGGGTAGCGCAGTGGATAAAGCACCTGCCCTGGAGTCAGGAGTACCTGAGTTCAAATCTGACCTAAGACACTTAATAATTACCTAGCTATGTGGCCTTGGGCAAGCCACTTAACCCCATTTGCCTTGCAAAAAAAAGTTTCTAGTCAGTTCTCTGCAGCAGAAAAAGCATCGAGTTTATAGTTAGAAAAGACACTGGGTTCAAATACTGCCTCTGACTCTTATTAACAGAGTGACTCTGGTCAAGTCCCTTAACCTTTCTGGGTTTCATTTCCTCATCCCTAAAATGAAGGGATTGCACTTAACGACCTCTAAAATCTCTTCCAGCTCAAAAACTTTGATCCCATGACCTGGCTCTAACACTCAGCACAGTACAGTACAAAGAGCATTAGGTCTGGAGACCAAAGACCTAGCTGCAAATATTGGTTCTGTTACATGCTTCCAGCATGACCTTAGGAAAGAATTATCTGCAAAACAAGATTAAGTTAGATGACTTTTAAGGCCCTTCCTAACTCTATGGTTCTATGGTCTTCTGAGTCTGAATTCAGTTTCTAGATCTGTGACATGGAAATAAGATCATAGAGAGGATCATTATCTAGAGCTTAGTTCAAATCCCTCATTTTATAAATAAGGAAACCGAAGTCCATGGAGATTTAGTGACTTGCCCAGGGTCACACAACTAATTAGGGAAGATCAAAACTCAAGCCTTTCTGATTTCAAATCCAGTGCTCTGCATTACTCCTTACATGACAGTGGAGAGGAAAATACTAACAGAGTACTTTGCAAAATTCAAAGCAATGTGTCCTCTTATTAATAGCAAGGATCAGGAAAAAACACAAGGCAAGCTTCTTTGAAATGGAAAAGGTTTTCTTCTTGTTGTTTACTGCAAGCTAGGCCATGTACCAGCCTACCACCCCTCAAGTAAGTGCTTGCTGTGCTGGACATATTAACCTGTCACTCTCACCTTTTACAAGGTCAATAGCAGCCTTGCTTTCCAGTGTGATTTCCTTCTTGTCTATAAATCTCAGTTGCTCACCTTTAAATTATCAAGCTGTCTCACCACTTTCCTTCAGGAAGCCTTGATTACGGTGAAGGGTGAACAAGCAGAAAAAAAATTTCTGAGGACAACTCAGAGATTATTTTCCATTATCGGGGTTATATGCAGGAGGGTGAACTCAGTTCAGTGATTCATTTAGCAACATTTCTTGAATGCTTATTGCATGCAAATCAGACTGCTATGTTGGGGATATGTATCAAAAGAAATCATACAAGATTCCTGTCCCCCAGAAACTTACTACTGAGTTGAAAATGCACCAGTAGGTTCAAATATCTATAATTCAGTGTTAACAGTCTCACCCCTAAAGCAGACAGTAGTAACTCTAAGTGGCTTTTGAAAAGAGTTGTGATTGGAAAAGTCAAAGACCTACAGCCAATTTGGTGATGTCTTAGAACTCAGCTAAGATGATCTTTGAAAATGGATACTATTTATCATTCAAATTATTCTCTAGTTCACGCTTCACTAACACAGTTTTGAGGAATTTGAGATCACTCCATATCTCAAGGATACATTGGGGTAGGACTTTGAGCAAGGAGAAGGGGCAAAGAGAATGGAAGTCAAATATAAGTATACAAACGAGCATAACATAAATTAGAATTTATTTAAAGGATTGTGACTTTATTGGTCACAACCCAAGTCTACAGGTGTGCAGGCTTATTCTTAGGCACCCTGGAGAGCTCTCAGTCATGTTATTAAAATTCCCACTGAGGTACCGTGAGGCTCTGCAGTTTGTTGAATCAAATTTCCTGTTTGTGGTCTATGAGTGAAAGCTTTTTCTCAGTAATAGGGGGCTTTGAGATGGGCCCTGGCCTGCCTCATTTTTCTTTATCCATGATTTCTGCTTCTCAGTGAGAGTTAGACCAATGTTCCCTTGAGATTGCTAAAGTTTGAAATTTTTCTCTGATCTGGGAAGAAAAGTGTGTTTGTTCCTTTTTCTTGTTACCATACAACAAAAGTAAAAAGCTTCAGCTTTTTGTTTTTTTTTTCCCTAGAGGGGAGAAATCATTTTGCATTCCACATTACAATAAATTAAATAGGTAATGGTTCCATGGTAGAATAAGCACTGAATTTAAAATGAATTCAATTCACCAAGCATTTATTAGACACCTGCTAGGCACCAGCTACTCAGCTTGGTGCTGATGAAACACAAACAAAATTGAAAATAGGCCTTGACCTCGAGAAATTCGTGTTCCACTCATTGAAAGCTAGAAAATATAGTTTTGAGTTTGGTCAGAATGACTGAACTATTATCCTGACTTATTTGTGATATAATTTTCAGTAATTCTCTTCCTCTCTCTAGATCTCAGTTTCCTTCATCTGCAAAAGAACTGGGACACATTAGACCAAGGATTGTTAAACTTTTCTGTGCATCCACTGGCAATCTGATCATGTATAAGGATCCCTTCTTAGAATAAGGTTGTTGAATATATAAAATAATATTGTTAGAAAAAAAGCTAATGAAATTGGCTTTGTTTTGAAGTTCAAATTCCAAGTTATGAATCCCTGGATTAGATGTTCTGTACCATTCTTACCAGTTAAAAGTAGATCTCAACTGCCTAAGTAATAGCTAAAAAGCTTGTAATATGTTAATGTAATGAAACATTAATTACTGTGCCATGAAAAAAAAGGTGAATGTCAATGTAGAGAATCATGACAAGACTGTCTCGTGGGTTAGCTGCTTTCAAATCAAGTGTTGCCAAGAGAGATAGGACGCTCATTCCTTACACAGTCATATTTTTAAAATAATTTTATTGGTAGCTTATTACGTACATTTCCCAATGTCTCCCAGAAATCCATCCTATATAACAAAGTATAGACAAGGGGAAAATACAATTCAACAAAAGTAATTGATATATTTTAAAAGTCTGCCACTATATGAAGAATTCTATACCCATATTCTCCTACTTGTACAAAGAAGGATGGAATTTGCATGGTCATCTTAACACACCACAGTAAATGATCCTCAGCTAAGTTTTCTCTCAATTCAGGCCTCCTCCAAGAATTTTTTCTCTTCCTTTCCTTCACTGAAGATAGACTGCTTCCTTGTTTGGTAGTGCCCTGGCTGTATCTACCATCTGTGCCATATCTTCTTCCACATACTTATCATTTTTAGTTGTTTCTTATACTATTTAGCAATTAATTCAATTTATATAGTGCAGATACAGAGTGTTTTCCTATCTATTATCCTGTTGGACTTGTACAAGCAGAAGTATGCCAAGCCTATCTTAAACTGGGTAATGAAGGTCAGTTATTAAATTTTCAATGTGAACATTTGCACCTTGGAAATTGGCAAAAGATACTAATCAGAGTCTGATCTATTGTTTTGTTATTTGTCTGAATTTAAGAAACTGAAGTAAAAAAATTTTTCATAATGCAGATTAAACTTATAATTGTGTCGTGGATATGTCAACTCCCTCCCCCAACCAAACCAATTATTAAATGCTTGTAACTATACTCCTACATACAAATCTATTGTGAGAAACACAAGATGGGAATTATTTACAGATAACTGAACTTTGGCTTGGGGGTGTGAAGAAGCTTTCCTTATGTTTTCCAGTCATCCTGTCAGGGAAGAAAACTGAAGACTGGAATCTAGAACTTGTGACAATAATAAGCCCCATGTTAGTTCCATTATATCTTTGCCTTTTCCTGTGTTTGTTTTGTCTCCTCAGTAAGTTTATGATCAACTTCAAGTCCAAGGTCTTTTAATTCCTTTGGTTGACCTCAGATGCTTTATGACCTAAATTGAATTAAATACACATCTATATTGATACATGCACACATATATGTAAGCTGTTGTCAGTGTTGTCGTTATTGCTAATAGTAATAAAAAATATTCCCAGGATATCATGTGGTCTTTATCATAGGCACCTAAAAGTACATACTGAATAAGGGAATGAATGAAACAGGGATGGGTAGGGTGTAGAGAAATGATTAGGTAAGCACATTTCAAACACAGCAGTAAGACAAATTTACTGTTGGAGTTGCCTGAGAATACAGCAGGCTCAGATTTGCATTTCTTAGAACTAGAGATTCCAGGATCAAGGACTTGGTAGAGGGAGGGGCATTGGTGTTCATCTCTACTTATGATTCCTGCATAGTCCCAGAAACCCTAATAGCTAAGAAATGTTCACACATGTTTACATAGAGGGGATAGTGAGTTTTAGAAAAATGGAAAGATAAATAAATACTAAAGAGTCTATCACTTTTTGTTTTTGAAACAGAGTTAAGTGACTTACCCAGGGTCACATAGCTAGTGTCTGAAGTTGGATTTGAACTAAATTTCTCTTGATTCCAGACCTGGTGCTCTACCAAGTAGTTGCTCCTATGTCTGTCACTTCTAAATCCCTCTTCAGGATCTGCAGAAATGCCACAAAACACAAAATTTCTCAAAGTGAGATATAGTAGACATACCTCTAGATTCTCAAGATGTATGTTCAGATTATTTCTACCTTTGTGACATTAGACAGGTCAACTAGCATCCCTAGGCCTCAGTTTCCCATCTGGAAACTGTTCTAAATCCCTGATCCTAGGGTTTTATTTTTGTTCTTGGTGCATAAAAAGCAGAAAATGAAAGGGAAAAACTCTCCTGCCAAATAAGATAAACCAGGGACAAAAAAAAAAAAATGCCATCTTTAAAGCAGTAGTAGTAAAAATGTTTCCTAGAAGCTAGGTAGTGCAATGGATAGAGACCTGAAATCAGCAAGATTCATCTTCCTGGGTTCAAATCCAGTTTCAAACACTTACTAGCTATGTGACCCTGGATAAGTCACTTCACCCTGCTTGCCTCAGTTGGATATGGCAAACCACACCCATGTCTTTGCCAAGAAAATCCCAAATGAAGTCATGGAAACCCAGACAGGAGTGAAAAAACAATTCAACAACAACAAAATGTTTCCAAAAGACCTGAGGGATAAACTAATATATAAACTCCTTGAGGGAAGGAAATAATCTGTTTTTGTTTTCTTATCTCCAGAGTTTAGCAAAGCGCCTTTCAGAGGTTAGGTGATTAATAAATGTCTTTTTAATTCAGACAACTCATTTAATTTGAGTCATTTTATCCAATCCCCTAGCCATCTGTAAAAAGTAAGGCATGAGGAGAGACTATGATTTCTGCAAGATCATACAAGCAGTGTACATGACATTGTTGATGTCCAAGCAAAGTCTGGAAGACCACCCACCAGGGATGCCTCCAAGTGGATTCTTACATGGGGCCAGGAAGTACAGTAGATACCCTTGGAGTTCCTTTAAAAAGTCTGAGGCTTTAGGATAATGATCACAGGATAAAAAAAAGGAAGAAAAGGGGAAGAAAGAAAATATGCAAACTTAATTTTAGGATTAACTCTACCACCCCTGTCATTAGGATGTTAAGACTGTGCTCATTAGTAGAATAATTTACCAAGCTCATTTCAGTAGAAGATGCTTGAAAGGGTATCTCAGCATGTCATTCCTCAGGAGTGACTTGGACTGTGATTTCCCAGGTCCATCACTACTCATGTACCTTGTTATTCAGAGATTGAAGTAAAAAAAGTCCTCTTTCAAAGTGGAATAAATGTTACCTCGGTGCCAAATGGTAGAATTGTTGTCTGTCATCATGAGGTCCAGTCCCTTTACCCTGCCCCCCCTTTCATCTCATCATGAACATCAAGAGTGGGCTGCCATCTGTATCCAACTGATATCCAAAATCCTGGCAGGGGAAAGGTAAAACAATCCTTGTCAGTCGCCTTGTGTTTTTATGAAGGGAAGGAAGGAAGGAAGGAAGGAAGGAAGGAAGGAAGAAGGAAGGGGGGAAGCAAGAAGGGAAGGAAAGAAAAAAGAAGGGAAAAGGGAAGGAAGAAGAGAAGGGAAGAAAAGAAGGAAGGGAGGGAAGGGAAAAGGAGGAAAGAAGGGAGTTAAGAAAAGAAAGGGATAAGGAAGGAGGAAAAAAGGGAAGGGAAACACAAAAGAAGAAAGGGAGATAAGGAAGAAGGAAGGAAAAGAAGGGAAGGAGGAGAGGAAGGAATAAGAAGAAAGGAAAGAAGGAAGAAAGGAGGGAGGAAAGAAGAGAGGGAAGGAAATGAGGAAGGAAGGATAGAAGTAGAGAAAAAGGAAAGGAAGAATGGAGGGAAAGAAAGAAAAGTGGAGGGAAGGAAGGAAGGAAACCTATTACTAGGTGTCCGACACTATGCTAAGCAATGGGGATACAAATATAGCAAGCAAGCTAGCTCCTGCCCATAAGGAGCTTACATTCTAATAAGGAAAAACAAAAGTGAAAAGTACCCCATGTAATAAAGACATGGAAATACCTTGATTATAAATAATTCATCTACATGATAGCATTGATGAAATGGAATATTAAAGAGAAGGTTGGTCAGTCTTTTGGAGATGGTGTAGGGGGAACTCTTGCATTGGGAAGGGACTAGACTAGATGGCCTCTGAAATTCATTCCAAAAAAAGAACACTCTAGGATTCTATGGTAGGAAATGGAATTATTTCTTTAGGTTTAAAGGAACTCTTCCCATCGCCTGCACAGAGGAGCACAGGTTCGTACTCAGAAGACCCAGATATGAACCAAAGGGAAATGTTTTTGCCAGAGTAATTCTGATTAGAGTCAAAGTGCAAATGATTGATGTGTCTTTTCAAGGAATAACAGTGTTGTGTGGAATTAGTGATAGTAAATTGAAGAGGGGGGAGGGGGAAGCATGTATACGGGACCTACTTTGTACCAGACACTGTGCTGAGTGCTATTTACAAATATCTTATTTGTACCTCACAACAACCCTTTAAGGTAGGTTTGTTTATTATCCTCATTTTTCAGTTGAAGAAACTAAGACAAACTGGGATTGTGATTTTGCCCATTGTCATACTAAAGGTGAGTGATATAATTAGGATTCTAGTTAAGGTCTCCTGATGCCAAGTCTTTTGTTCTTGTATATTGTGTGTGTGTGTGTGTGTGTCTGTGTCTGTGTCTGTGTCTGTGTGTTATTTTCAAAGAGGCCATGCAATATAATGATTTGGAAGCAGAAATCCTAGGTTTCAATTTTGACTGTTTCTTGTTTTTCTATAACCTTGGGCAGATCAGTCAGTCATTCAATCTCACCGAGCCTCAATTTCTTCATCTATAAATGAGGGAGTTGGCATAGATGATCTCTAATCCCTTCTGAGATTCTAAGATTCTGGGTTTCACCTGACCTGTGACCATGATGCCTTTTTTCTCCTGGGAGAGGCAACCTATCAACATGCTGGCAAAATATGTTATAGGGCCATTGGTTGGAGATATCTTTGAAATTCATTTATGTACACAGGGCAGCCTATGTACATTCATGAAAATAAATCAGATTCACTGTCTCAATATTAGCAGTATACTTATTTTTAGAACTTAAAGATCACATAAATTCATAAGTTGAGACTGTTGAATGTTTGTCTATTGTATATATCTATTTTGAAGAAATATGTTTATTAATTGAACAATTAGTGATACAATTAACATTCTATCAAGATTACTTCTTAGTCAAGTTCAATATCAAAAACTCAAAATCTGAAATAAAACCCAGAACCAGGGACTCAAGTTAACTTTTAGAATCATCTTCAGCACATCTGTATCATTAAAAAAACAAAGAAATATTAGATTATAAACTGTATTCTGATTGCTTCCTATCAGATGTTATTGGCCTTTTTTAAACAGAAGCTAGGGCAGCAAAAGAGCTTGAGAGATGGAATAGAACCAGTTTTCTTTATAACATAGGATCATGAGATGTCATCAGTAGAAGATATAGGATGTTGGGATTGGAAAGGATATTGGAACACAGGATGGTAGAAATGGAAAACTTAAGAATTAGAAAGAATGTAAGAGGTTTTGTAATCTAACCCCTTTTGTTTTTACAGAGGGAGCAAACCAAAGCCTACAGGGTTGATGTGGCTTCTCAATGGTGATATAGTTACTCAAAGGGGGAGCTGAAACTAGAACCCATATTTCCTGACTTCCACTCCAATGCTTTCTGTATCCTTCCCCTTGGGAATTTAAGATAATCATTTATGAAAAGGGAAAACGGAATCCCAGAGAGGTACTTGACCAGGAAAATGGAGTAAGAGCATAGAACAGATGAAATTCACTCTCTGACCCCCGGCCACCTCCTTTCATTTAAACTTTGTTGCCATGGGCAACTGTTTGAAAGCTAGCGTGAAATAAAGATTGACATCTCTTATGGGTGTAACAGTCCCAACTCTGGAGACCTATAATAGCAGAAATAAATTTATCCTCACCATGATCACACAAAATGATGTATATAAAAGCTCTTTTTAACCATAAAGCACTATATTAAGTTGATCTATTATTATGAACAAAATCCAAAGACAGGTAGAGTTGGAAAGAGACTTTAAGACAGGCAAAGTAAAAATATAGAATGTTAAAAGTCAATGAGGACCTTAGATACCTCCTCCCCCATTCTTGGAAGAGGTAGGGGTTATGGGTGTAACAAACTACATATACTATTGAGCATTTTTAATATCTTGTTGAGTTCTGAGAAATTATATTCCCCTCTTTAAAAATTTTCATAATTTATATTATTATATAATAACATAATGCTATATAATGTATAGTAAATTTTAATAATATACTAATTTATATGATAATTATATTATATAGTATATAATAATCATCTCAAAAGAATAGCCTTCTGAGAAGGTGAAGATAAAGGGATTCAACAAGCAGTTGTAATAACAAAAGATTTTAATAAACTATATAATAAAAAACAAAGCCTCAGAAATCACATAGTCTAACCCTCATTTTTATCAATATGTTCAAGGTCACATTGCAAGTTAGTG
This sequence comes from Macrotis lagotis, assembly GCF_037893015.1. Classification (NCBI taxonomy): domain Eukaryota; kingdom Metazoa; phylum Chordata; class Mammalia; order Peramelemorphia; family Peramelidae; genus Macrotis; species Macrotis lagotis. Next base: position 806,152,840 of record NC_133658.1, on the reverse strand, counting down.
GTAGATCCGGTGTATGAACAAAAATCTCTTAACTCCTAATCTCATTTGATTTTCTTTTTTCTTTTAAAAAAATTGTTATTTTTAACATAATCATTTCTGATATGCTGCCAAATAAGCCTCTGGCATCATTTACTAAGATCTCAGACTGTTAAGCAATGTAGACAACATGCACACTCATCTTCCATTTTTTTTTCAAGTTGAGAATTTGAAACAATACATTAATATAGATTTTAAAATATGCAAAACAAAACAAATCTGGATCAATGTGTACCCACTTTGCAGAATCAACCTATTTTCTCTCTTGTTTTGTTGGGGCTTAATGGTGATAGTCAATCCTTTCTTTGGGGGGAAGATAGAAGGAGGGAGACCTTTTTAAATTCAAGGAAAGCCTCCATCTTAGAATTTACTCTGTCCCAATGTCCTTTTACCAAGTTACTTCCAACTGCACCTCATGCTACTGGTGCCAATTTTTCAGTCTGGTAAATACAAATGTTCATATTTTGTGTTTGTTCAAATAAGATCTGCACATAAATTTGACAAGGGTTAATTAAAATAATCCTCCAGTCAGAGTAATACCTAAGTGGGGTTATAAGACCCTCCCCAGGAAGACTGCTTGCTTAGTTCCCAAAATACAGGTTTTAGTCCTATTAGCTTTTGTCCATTTGTATATTTCCTGCTAAATTGTGTTTATTTGTATTCAGAAAGAGCAAGTAATTAATGATTGAAATTGTTGTTTTATTGAATGAATAAATGAGTCAATTGATGATTAGAATTCTTTCTGTAAAAAAAAATCTGAAATAACACATCATCAAGTTGTTAAATAAATGCTCTTGGACTATTAGTTGGCCTATGCCTAACCAGTCTATATAAGCCAGACAGGATTTTTTTAAACTCATTTATAGGAAAGGGAAGGATTGGTTTACCCAAGGGGTCGTTTGAGCATATGATCTGTAAGTCTGAGACACAGGACTGGACCAGGAAACCAAACTGGTTCTCATCTAAGACTTGACATTGATTTGTATCAACATTCCCCTTCCAAGATTTGTTTCCTTTTTTATACATGATAAGATTTAAATTAAAACATCTCTATATTCCCTTCTGCCTCTGGCATATTACATTCTCTATATGATTATTCTGTATTCTAAGGACCCTTCTAATCCAATGTTCTAAATTCTCTACTCATTTCCAGTTCTTGCTATCTAAGTGCTATGTATACCTTCCATATTAGAATATAGCATATTGTCATGTCATTTTTTTTTTCTTTTGAGATTTAATGTGTCTCATTTCTTCCCCTTCTTCTAATTCATCCAGCAGGTTAAGATCTGTCCTGTGATTTCTGATATTCACTTTCCTCAGTGAAGCGTGAACCTTATTATGCCCCTGACACATCTGATGGAACATCGTTCAGGGCTGCTAGATGACTCTGTGTGTGGTTCTGCCTAACATTCGCCCCCAGACCACCTGACATTCAGGAGAGAAGCGAACAATGAAAACAGAATGTTCTGCTGTGAGATGATCATTCCCTCTTGTTTGGGAACATTAGGAAGTGACAGTATTATAAAGACTCAATTACCTCCATTATGAGAGTTGTATATTTGGAAAGTAATAACATGGCAGTTATAAACCGGAGTCTGCATTTTAGGGGAGATGAGGAGATTGTATTTTAATTGCTCCTGAGTTCTGACTAAGCAATGATTAGTTACTTCCAAAGCAATAAACACTTACCTGAATGGAAATAGAAGAAAGGCAAGAAAAATGCAAACTGAATTGTTTCCAGATTCCCAGCAGGCTAAAAGAACAAAATAATGTAGTGTCAGATACTGTAATGTAGTGGAAAGAGTCCTAGGTTTGGAGTCAAAAGAGTGGAATTCAAATCCTGGTTTTAGCTCTATTTATCCTTTGATCTTGAGTCAGTAATTTCATCTCTCTGCATCTTTGCTTCCTTATCTATAAAATGAAGGGGTACAAAAATACAAAGGTCCAAAGAAAGAGAGCTGTTGTGGACTTAGGTTCAAATTCTGACTCTGCCCTCTTATCTGCATAAAACTTTGGACAAATCACTTGACCTCTGTGGGCTCCTATGACATCTGTAAAATGGGGAGATTAGACTCAGTGGCCTCTTTAGATGAAAAGTAGGTAATCTCTCCCAGTAGCAGTTACTAACTCTCTGAATTCATCCTTCCCACTTTCATCTTGAAGGGATATCTGAGTTTCTTTCCATCTCTGTATTTTAAGATTAGAAAATGCCTTCACCAATTTGCCATTTACAATTTAACTCTTCTTCAAATTCCCTGTTCTTTTTTTCAGCCAAGAGGCTTTTTTTCATGAGAGACTCCATAGTTGGTAGTTCTTCCTTCCTTATCTTTTCTTTACCTTTTTCAGCAAAATTAAATTGATTGTTATTAATTTGCTGTTTTTTTTCATTTTTTCATTTTCTCTCTTTGTCAGACCCCATTTGCAATTTTCTTGGCAGAGAAACTGGAGTGGTTTATCATTTCCTTCTGCAGCTCATTTGAAAACTAGGGAGTCTGAGACAAATAGGGTTAAGTGACTGACCCAAAGTCATACAGCTAGTAAGTGTCTAAAGTTGGCTTTGAACTCAGATCTTCCTGATTCTAGGCCTGCACCTATAAACTGCACCACCTAGCTGCTTATCCTTGAAAATATCCTTTCATACATCCTCAAATTGCTAGGAGCCTTCCTCGGATTCAAAGAATTATAGGATGTTTTAATAACCCATGGGCATCATAATGTGAGAGACAGTGGGTATAGTTGTTAGAAAACTAAGACTAAGCAAAATTGAGTTCAAACCCTACCTCTAACATATATAGACCATATGTCATTTAATTTCTCAGCATTTCAAATCAGTTCTCTAAGACAGTGGTTCTTAACCTTAATTCTAATATAGATTTCAAGATATCCATGACCTAGAGAAGGAAAAAAGATACATCTTTATTTTCACTAACATAATTGAAATTTAGCATTTCCCTCCATTGTAAATATAAGTAACAAACATGATTCTGAGAAGGGTTCCATAGACTTCACCAGACCACCAAAGGAATCTATAATACAAAGGTGGGCAAGAACTACTCAAAGAATACAACTTTAGAGCAGTATTGACTTGTATGGAATTGTCCTCACCATTGAACTGGCAAGTCCAATGCTAAACAGTTAGTGTAGCCCTCATGTGATTTGTGTTTTCTCTCATTCAGTTTTATTTTTCTGTTTTCAGTGTTCATTGCTAAAGCACTGGGGTATAGTTTTCTTGTTTCTGTTTACTTCACTCTTCAGTTAATAGGAGTTCTCCGATGATTCTTAATGTTCATTTCTTCTTATTCTACCATGATATTCTATTACATTTATGTACCACAATTTATTTAGCCACTCTCTAACACCTATTGTGTTTCCCTTTTCTATCAAAGGAGCTATGAATGAAAATATTTTGATACATACTGGGTCTTTCAGTCTTTGAACTCCTTGGGTTATATGACAGGAGTAGTGTCTGTGGGTCAAAGATATAGGTATTTTAGTTATGAAATTTAGCATAGTTCTAAGTTAATAACTCACTTTTCTATAAACCATGAAGATTTGTAATGTACATTACTCACTAAAAACTTATGGAGACAATACAAGTAATAATATCTATGTTGCATAGGCTGAATTAACTGAGTCCCAGGGAATTGAAGGGATGTGTCCCAAGTCCAACCACAAGTTCAGGCTAAGGTCAGAACTCAATTCCAGGTCTACTGATACCCCATCCCAGTGTTCTTTAAATGTTGTTCTTCCAATGTCTTTCCAGGATTGCTGAATTGGCAGATTCTGTGATAGCAGTATTAATCCAGGACTATACGTAGCACTATCCATTGCCATTGTGGGCCCCCAACACATTTAATAGTCATTTGTGTTAATGTATTTCCTCATTTTTAGTTCATCCAGCTAGCAGTCTGATCATTTTTTCTATATTTTTCAAAGCAAACATTTAATTATAAACACAAATAAGAGATTATTCAGTGATGAGTGGGTAATGGAAGTCCAGTCCAAAGTGGTCGTCAAAAGAGCCAACTGGGAGATGAAAATCAGCAGATTGAAAAGAAATTCATTTTATTAAGAAAGTTAGTTGATTAAAAAGCCTTCCAGATTACTGAAAATTACTTGCAAAATGTCACAGAGAACTACAGAGAAAGACCAGTGATCTCAATATGCTGATATGATGATAGATGAAGATAGAAAATATGGAGGAAAGACAGTGTCAGTCCTTGATAACCTACTAATCTTTTCCTTTAAACTCTATCATAATAATAACAGATCACATTTCTAGAGATAAGCTATGGGTATAGTGGATAAAGAAGCATCCTCAAACCCAGATAGACCTATAGTCAAATCCCATTTCTGACACACACTTGCTGTGTTGCATTGGGTGAATTGAACAACCTCTCTCTACTCTAACCAACTCTTAAACTCTGACCTGCATTGGTAGAGGGAGTCTCCTCACCTGGGAGTCCTATATACCAGTGAAATAGTGTAGATTACATGCCAAATGTTTTACAACATATTACAGTGAAAATATTGAAGAAATATGAATTCAGGAGTCTTAGATTAAAATCCCAGCTCTGATAATTACTAGGTGTGTGATTATATTTCACTATGGCCTTTTTATTCACCGTTTTTAAAGGTATAAACACATTACATCACATGAATATATTACTATTTTTCACCATTCCCCAATTATTGTAATATAGATTTTTGTGTTTTGATTTAATAAGATTTTTTTACTTTTACAAGCAAAGGAGCTATGAATGTTATTAAGCAGAAAGGCAAATTTTTATCTTCTTTTAGTGTCACCTTTAAATGTAGAACCAGTGGTGGAATGATGAGGTCAAAAATAAGATCAGTTTTGTCCTTTTTTTAAAAAATGTGTCCAGAGCTTTCTCAAAAAAGATTGCACCAATTTACAGTGATAGCAGCAAAGCAATACAATAGTCTTATCACTTTCTTCACAGCCCCACCAATATTGAATTTTATGGTTTTCAAATCATTTTGTCAGTTTTATCAATGTAGCTCAAAGTTGTTTTTTATTTGTATTTTTCTCATTACTAGTTTGAACATTTTAAAGTGATTATTAATCATTTGTACCCTTGAAAATGAACATTTCTTGCACATGGCCCATTTATCTTTTGGGGAGTTTTAATTACTTGTATAATCAATTTTGGCCATTAAACTTTATCAGATATATTGACTGCAGAAATTTTTTTCACAATCTGTTTTTTTTTGTTTTAATTTTGAGCTTTTTGTGGTACAAATTATTAGAATGCTATGGGGTTGAATCTATTGACTTTGCCTCTGACAATGTCTTCCTTTTTATAATTAAAAATTTCTCCTTTTCAAAAGCTGAGATAAATATATTTCATTTTCTTCCATTCTGTTTACATATTTAGGCAATTAGTCTAGTTAGAATTTCTTTTAGTATGTAATGTTTGAAGTACAGGTCTGAACTCACTTTTTTCATCCTGTTTCTGGCAAATTTTCCACACTCTCATTAAATAATGATTTTTTTCCTCTCTGTTTTATAATCCTTAGTTTATCAAGTACTAATCTCTTATGTAATCTATATACATTACATTCATATATAGATATATATGTATATACCATGTACACACATATATAACAACTCTGTAAATATATTTCCTTATTTTCAGTTCACCCAGCTAACAATCAGATCATTTTTTCTATATTTTTTTTCAAAACAAACATTTAATTATAAATACAAATAAGAAATGAATTGGGTAATGGAAATCTAGTCAACTCAGAGGTGGACAAAAGAGGCAACTGGGAGATAAAAATCAACAAATTAGAAAGATATTCATTTTGTTAAAAGAGTTAGTTAAAGAGCCTACGTATGTGCACGCACACACACACACACACACACACACACACACACACACACACACGCTTATACATCATATATTTCAGGGTCCAGAGGTCATATATACCTATGTATGTCTAGATAGATATAGATAGATAGGTAGATAGATATTTAGTTCTATTTTTATCCAGTAACAGAAAATGTTGATCATTATAACAATAAGCAGAATTATGTTTTATGCTATTAATTCTCTCAGCCTCAATTTCCTCTATCTATAAAATTCAAAAGATAATGATATAGGTTTATTGTGGGGATCAGTAAGATAATGTGTTTTTTGCCAACCTTAAAGTACTATTTAAATGGTAACTTATTATTATTACACTCCTTTTTTCTATCTGCAATAGACCTTTAAGTATATACTTCTGTTTCTTTATATTCTCTTTGCCCTTGCATTCCTTTATTTTTAGTATGTATATCATCAAAACAATACTATATCACTCAATTAAAGTTCACCAACTAGTGAATTAAACAGTTATAGGATCATAAGATCAGTTGTCTATCTGAGTTGAAAGGGATTGCAACTCCAAACCCCACAATTATTCAAATGAAGAAACTGAGGATCAGGAAAGTTAGGTGACTTGTTCAAAGTCACACAAATAGTGAGCAGAGGTGTCATATGAAGCTAGGTTCCTTAACTCTTTGGTTTTTTTCCACTGCTCAATTCAGCCTCTAAACATTCTGAGGGAACTTAGAAGTCAGCTACTTGAGGCGGCTTAGGTGGTGCAGTGGATAGAGCACCAGCTCTGGAATCAGGAATACCTGAGTTCAAATCCAGCCTCAGACACTTAAAAATTTCCTAGCTGTGTGGCCTTGGGCAAGCCACTTAACCCCATTTGCCTTACAAAAAAAAAAAAAACCTGAAAAAAAAGTCAGGTACTGCTTCCCATACCTGAGTAGAAATCCACCTTATAACTTCACAAAATGCTCATTCAGCTTTATCTTGATGAGGTTCCCTCAAATGTTCCTCTACCTCCTGACAGAGGAGTAATGGACTTGGGGTTAAAATGAGACAGATGTGTTTTGAATATGACCAGTGCTAGAAACTGTTTAGCTTGACTGTGTATTTGTTTCTGTGATTTGTTTTAATGAGAAATGGAATGAAAGAAAGAAATTATTTTTGTTCATTTTTTTTAACAAAGGGAACATCTGTAAGGGGTAACCCATTACCTATGGTATATCCATTCTAATTTTTGATAACTTTATTTTAGAACATCTTTTTACTAACATAAAAAATCTGTATTCCTGAAATTTCTAGCCATAATTCTTTCTTCTCTCAGGGGCCAAGCAGCACAAATATAATCTCTCTTCCATGTAACATCCTTTCAAATACTTGAAGACAGCTATCACGACCTCTCCAAGTGTTGTCTTTGTATACAGGCTAAACATCACTGATTCCTTCAACTTAACCTTATGCTGCATGCCCTCAAGGTCCCTTGTCATCTTACATGACCTTCTTTGGGCTCTCTGTAGCCCATTTTTGTTCTTTTTTTTTCTTTATTTTAATGCCCTTCTTAAATAATGATGCCAGTATATGGACGTTTTCCAGATAAAATCTGACCAGGACAACACACCCAAGGTTATCACTTAATCTTAGATAAGTTCTATTGTTTTTCCAGTCCTTCAAAACCATATTTGGGGTTTTCTTGACAAGATATTGAAGTAATTTACTATTTCCTTCTGCAGCTCATTCTACAGATGAAGAAACTGAGGCAAGCAGGTTAAGTGACTTCTGCAATAATACCTTGCTATTGTCTAAGAACAGATTTGAACTCAGGTCTTCCTGACTCCAAGTTCACCTGTCTATCCACTGCCCCATCTAGTTTCCCTACAAAGGTGAACAATATTCATCTCTTAATGTAGTATAAGATTTCATTCTTTTTTGTTGTGTACTGAATCAGATTGAGTTTCTGGTCTACTGAGATCTTTTTCAGCACTGTTATTTAACCTTGCCTCACCATACTAGATCTTGTGAAGATAATTCTGATGACTTCATCAAGAAATTTACCTTTATCTCATTGCAATTACAGTTGCATTGTAGATCACCATTGTAGATTATCAAGACTATTCTCTCTCCTGAGACTATCATTTAGTAATGGAAGCTTTCCTTCTCCTTAATGTTTATTCATATGGCTCTGAGGTCATATGGCTAATATCTTAAATGAACCTTATCCCAGACTTTTGCTGCCTAAGATTTTGATTTTTTTCTCAAATTTAATTTTAAAAAATAGCTAGAAAACATGAACTAGTAAGTTATTGGAGAATAGCCACCTTTCTTCCGTGCCTTCCATTAGCTTGCTAACAACCACTTAGATTATTTAGTAATTGTAATTTTTAAAAATTCATGCTGCCTGCCCAAAATGGATTTCTGAATATCTGATTGATAATTCCCAGTATTGAGAAAATGTGGATGTGTCCATTTTAATTGTTGTATCCCTCCTAGGAAGAAAAGAATATATATAGATATATATATATAGATATATAGATATATATCTATATATATATTGATTAGAAAAAAACAAAACTGGGGACAAGCAATTTCCTTAGGGGCTGGGGGACAAGGCTTTATTAAGATATACTAAGTACTTTTCAGTTATTTTCCCATTTGATCCTCATAAAAATTCTCATTGGTAGATGCTATCATCTTTCCCATTTTATTTAAACTGAGGTAAATAGAAGTTTAAGTGACTTACCCAGGCAGGATTTGAATTCAGGTCCATCTGACTCTATCTATTATACCACCTTGCTTCTCCTTCTTCAGGAAGAGAAAATAATTCTGAATTAAATCACCTAAAACCAAAAGAACCATCCAGGCTTGTACTGGAATTTCTTTAGCACTCCATCATTTTAGTATGGAATGTAATCAAAGTCTTGTGAATACAGAAAGGACAAAAGAAGGAAGATAAAAGCAACTACAGAGGTAGGGATCTGATTGAGGAGATATCAGCAGATCAGGAAGAAGGACTGTCAGAAAGCTGATTATTTACCAGACTCAACATGTACCCCCAAATCCTTTGCTTTTAATGGTAGCTATGTCCTCCACCTTCTCAGGATTGAATTGATATGAATATGAACTTGGGTCAGGTCTGCCTTGTCTTGTTCAGATTTACTGACATTAATAAGACAATAGTTTGAGCCCTAACTGTATACTCAACCTTGTGATTGCTTCTCCCACAGTTTTAGGGTCTTTTTGAAGTATGGTTTTTATGAATTCCTAAGATCCTTTTGGTATTAAATGTCTTTCTCTTTCTGAAAAAAAAAAGAAGACTTTAATTTTCGATGTCAAATTGATTCTGGAATCAAGGTCCATGTTTTTTTACATATGTGAGTTTTTTTTAAAAAAACTTCTTTAATATTCCAATTTCTGTAGAAAAATTGTATGAGTCCCTAATTGACAATCTTTGTTAAAGGTAAGCTTTCTCCCTTCAGCAGTCAAAATGATTTTTCTTTGTTGCTGTTTTTGAGCTTGGTTAATGCTATCCTTGAATGAGATGTATTTTGAGTCCCTTTTTGTTAGAAGTCTTGAAAAATCTTTCCATTTGCAGTATTTTACTTGTTTTCTGATATACCTAAAAAATCAAAACACAGTCAAACCAACCTCTAATCCAACTTCCTGTTTCATCCAAGAAGCATCATTCACAAAAAAAAAAAAAAAAGATATGGGTTCTACCTCTCTGCCATTCTAGCATTCTAATATTTTATGGTTCTGGTAAATCGAACCACAAACTGGAAAATCACCCCTATTCAGTATCACATATTTAATGGAGTAGCCTAAGGAATTTGGGGTCCATGTAGTTTTATATTTTGGTAAATAAAGGGAACAGAAACCTTTTTCAAAAAAAAGTGCCAATATATGGTAAGCAAGTCTGTGACATCTTTGAATTCAGCAATCATGAATAAGTTAGATAAGAATAATCCCAGAGGTTAATAGAATTTCCTTAGTAGCAGGTATTACAGCTATAGATTCATCTATATTTCTGACTGTTTCTATCTCCAGGTCCCTCCTTTCCCCTTTAAGAGAAGGGGTCCATTCTAAAAGCCTGCGTCAACCTTAGGTGAGGGAAGTTTTCATATGTAATTTCCTGAAATTAAAGTATTTGATTCTTTTGTTTTAGGATATTTTGGATCCCCAAGTATTCTGAGACTTTTTCCCCCTATTTGATCTGTCTTCCAACTTCTTCGATTTATTCCCTATCTCATCGCAAACCTCAGTGGCACCTCACCTCACTGACTTAGCTCACTCACTACAATTCTGAACTCCCAAGTCCAAACAATCCACCAGTTAGTCTCCTAAGCAGCTAGGATTTCAGCAAGCACCTGCAACCCAAAACCCACCCTACCTCCAATCTCCTGACTTGTTTCTTCTTGATCGGTTTCTTTTTTTTAATTGTTTTATGATTCTATTTTCTATGTCAGTATTTTTGCCATTCAGTCTTGTACTGTATTACAATATTAGTTAATATTGGTTTATTTAGCTGCCTCCATTGATATTTTCAAAATATTTATACTGTTTTCTGGTCTTCTGAGTTTCATCATCATCTCTTACTGACATTTTGCAGTTTTATTGAGATTTTTTAGTTATTCTCATGATTTTTTTGCTATTTATTTTGATTACTGAGAGAAAGCATAATACAGTTGAAAGAATACTGGATCCAGACATGAGACCTGGATTCAAAACCCACTTGAGTGATCTAAGACAAGAAGCTTACCTCTTCAAGTCTCACTTTCCTCATCTCTCACAGGAGGTGTAGTCCTCCTTCAGAGAACTAAATATACTCTGTAATTCCTTCCAGCTCCTGATCTAAGATTTCTAATTTTTAAATCAAAACAATCCTCTAATTTCAGAAATTCAGTTCCTTGGAATTGTCTGTTATATACTTAATTAACTAAATAACTAGCATTTATGTGGCAGAAATCCATTTTGGGCAGGCAGCATGAAATTTTTTAAATTACAATTACTAAATAATCTAAGTGGTTGTTAGCATGATAAGCTAATGGCAGGCATGGAAGAAAGGTGGCTGGCTATCCTCTAATAACTTACTAGTTCGTGTTTATGTGGAAAATGCTTTAGAAACTAATTTTATCCTAACAACAACCCTCACAGGTAGGTGCTATTATTGTCTACATTTTACAGATGCGAAACTGAGGCAGCCAGCAGTCAAATGATTTGCCTAGTGTCACGTATCTAGTATTTATTAGAGGTCATCTTTGAACTAAAGATTTTCCTAATTCCAAATGTCTGGCTCTATCCATTGTGCTATCTAGCTGTCTCTAATTGTTTTGCTGAAGATTTAATCATATCTTTTTTTAAGACAACTATATTTTTGCTACTTCTGGTGTTTTTCTTATATGCCTTTCACCAGATGGATCCCCCACCCCACTTTTTTTACTCTCAGTTAGCGTATTATTGTTTCAGAGATCTTCATTTTGATTATTGTCATTTTAGTGAGTTTTAATTTTCTTGTGAAAAGTTGTTGCAATTCTGTTTCTACTTGATGTGTCTACTATGATTACTGAGAGGAATTATGAGGGGCCAGGTTCTCATGTAACATCTCACTCTACCATTCAGTCAATTAATTGAGTATTTCTTATGAGCATATTATGTGTCAGACACCATATCATTCTCATTTAATCTTTGAGATGCCAAGTTTAGGTAAGACACAATCTTTATTGTCATCTATCTCATAGACTGGTCATAGAATATCTCTCATCCACACAAATAGCATTATTATAGAGTATTACATCAATCAATCAACTAATATTTGTTGGGCAGATGCTATGTGCCAGTTAACTGTGCTGAACAATGGCTACAAAAATACAAAGAATGAGCATATCTTTAGTTTTAAGGGGCTTACATACATATGTATGTATACATGTGTGATTTTATTCTAATTATATACCATTTTATTACATACATGTAATTTTGTGATTATATATTAATACACACAGCATAATATAGAGCTAAAAATACATACATCCATATATAAACAAAGTTAAATATAAGGTACTATGGGATTGAGAGTACTAGCAACTGATGGGATCAGGTAAGACATCATGCACACTTCAGAGAGTGTCTATTCATTGAGAAATGGTTGGAAAAATATGGGAAAGAAATTTAGTGGGATACTATTGTGCCATAATAATTGATATAAAGGAACTATTACAGCAAAAAGGAAGAAAGGAAGATTTGTCTGAACTCATTCAGAGTAAAGTAAGCAGAAACATAACAATTTATATAATAAGAACATCACAAAAACAAATGGCTTCAAAGATTTGACTCTGATCAGGCAGTGAAGAACCATCATTCCATAGGACCAATGATGACCAGTACAATCCAGTGGAGTTGGATTAGATGGCCTCTGAGGTCACTTCTAGCTTTGGATGTTATGACCCTCTCCTAAGCAAGAAAGAACTGCAACTTGAAATACCAAGGTAGTCATTACCCTTTTCCTATCCAAAGGCAGCTGTCTAGATGTGAAATTTCACCCCTAGCCCCACTATTGTGAAACTTCAGTTTATCAAAACTGAGAAAAGAATCAAACTTGATAGTTGGAGGAGGGGGGAGAAATCCTGAAAAAAACAAGTCCCTTATATTAAAAATATGTGATTGCCAACTCTTGTCTTTTTGGAGGTAAAAAGAACCCTAGAGGAAAAGACTCTGCTATCAGGAACTGGGGTCGGTGCCAGTCCAAGCCATGCCAGGTTCATTTTGCCTGGCCCCATTTAAAAGTCATTAAGGTTGTTTGGAGGTAGTTCAGCCAGGAGCTGGCCCAAGGAGAATACATACTGTCCTTGGCCAAGAAAACATTATAAAGTAAGAAGAAAGTATTATAGGAACCAATGCATTTTAAACTAAAGGTTGATGTTTTTTTCCTTGACTAAAGGTATAGGGACACAGAGAGAGAGAGAGAGAGAGAGAGAGAGAGAGACAGACAGACAGACAGAGAGAGAGAGAGAGAGAGAGAGAGAGAGAGAGAGAGAGTTGAAGGATTAAGTTTATTCTGTGAGTGGAAGAAGGATAATACAAGAGGGAAAGATTGAGACCACTGGAGGAAAGTTCCATACATGAAGACTGAATTTCAATTAATCAACAAGTCAGGAAGCTAATATTCTAATGATAGAAACAATAAATGCAAGATGAATAATAGGAAGATTTGGGATAAAGGACTACAGCAGAAGAAGTGTTGAGAAAAGTATCTTATAGAAGATTGACTTGAACTGCTTGCAGAAAACCAGGGATTCCAAGGTGAGGAGGAGGAGGATTGCTAGGAATGGAGGATAGTGCAAATGTGTGATATATGTGTGAAAAGATAAGTAGGACACTACAGCTGAACTGGAGAGTACTTGGAAAAGAATTGTCTGTAAGAGGACTGGCAAGGTTGAAAGAAATCAGGTTGTAAAGAAGTTTAAATGGATCCAAGGCAATTCAAATGACCCCATGATGAAAAATGCTATCAACTTTGAGAGGGGAGATTGATGAACTCTGAATGCAAATTGAAGCATACTCTTATCGCTTCCTTTATTTTTCTTATGGTTTTGTGTGTTTTCTTTTGCAACTTGGCTAATATGGAAAAGTGCTTTGTATGACTTCACATATATAATTGATATGTTGCTTTCTCAAGGGGTAAGAGAGAGAATTTGGACTTTATAAATTTTTAAACTCTAACTGGGAAATATTTAATGAAAATACAATAATATATTTTTAAAAGTCTTAATGCCAAATAGAAAATATATTATTTGATCTTACCAGTAATAAAGAGCAGTTAAATGGTACAGTAAATAACATGCTGGGTCTGGAGTCAGGAAGATGAGTATTCATGGATTCAAATTTGGCCTCAGATACTTACTAGCTAGATGACCCTGGGTAAGTTACTTAACCCTCTCTGCCTCAGTGTCCTTATCTGTGAAATGAGCAGAGAAGGAAATGGCAACCCACACCAAATGGGACTATGAAGATTCCAAAAAACAACTGACTTAAACTAGTAAGGATACATGGGATTTTATTGCGTTGGTGGCTATTTGGAGAAGAGATTGGAGTGGGGAGAAGTTTAAGATAGACACATGGAAGGTTCTTGTAATAACCCAGGTGAGAGATGATGAAAGCTTAAACCAAGATGACTGCCTATGTGCTTAGTGAGAAGACAATGAATCTGAGAATTGTTAAAGAAAAAGAAATGACAAGATTTGATGATTTCCTGGACATGTGAGATTATGGGAGTTGAAGACATCAAGGTTTTGAGCATGGATGATGGAAGAATGCCAGTGCTATTATTAATAATAATAATAGAGAATTTCAGTAGAAGAGTAGGTTTAGGGTTAAGGGTAATTAGTTTTGTTTTCAACATGTTGAATTTGAGTCGACTATCTGATGCTGTTCATAAATGTCCAATAGCCACTTCATGATTTAAGACTAGACATTAGAAGAGAGACGGGGATTAGATATTTTGATATGGGAGTCAGTCATCTGCATCTAGATCAGGGGTAAGGAATATCTAGCCCATGGACCATGTAAGACCTGTGAAATCATTTGTCTGGTACTGCCAAGGCAAATTCAAGCAGGACTTGAAATTCAATACATCTAGGAACATTTTAGAGTTAGGATTTCATATGACCCTAGAATGATGTTGTAAATATCCAAATGCTATTTGGCAGTAAAAAAAAAAAAAGTTCCCTACCCCTGATCCTACATGATAGTTAAACTCATAGAAACTGATGAGTTTATCTTATGAAAGGATATACAGACAACTGAGGCCCAAGGATAGAACCATATAGTATCCTACAAATCATGAGCTTGATGTACTAGCAAAAAGATTGGGGAATCCATAGGTAGGAAGAAAAGCAGAAAAGAGAAATGTTGGGAAAATTCAGGCAAGAAAATGGGTCCAGAAGGAGAGAGATCATCACTTATGCCCATTTCAATTCATTCAACAATTAAGAGACACGCCCCCCCCAGTAACTTTAAAGAGAACAGTTTCAAGTGAAGAATAAGGTTGGTTGGAAGAACTCTGCAATAATCTGTCCAGTAATGCAGTGATCAAAAAATGAGCTTCATCTCACTAGAGGTATTTGAACCAAGGATATATGGTCCCTGGTCAAAGACGCTGCTAGTATGGGACTGAACGCTCAACCTGGAACCAAAGTGTAATCTTGCTTAAGTCAGAATCACTTGGAGATTCTATTTCCTCATATTTAAAATTAGGCAGTTCTATTAGTTGAACCCTTAGGTCTTCTTTCAGCTCTACATCTTAGGATCTCTGAAGTGCCTTTAAATTCTAACATTTACTGATTCTCTGAAAACCCTCATCCAACGGATTTATGAGTTATTTGAGCAAATCATTTTACCTCTAAAAGACTTCAGTTTTATCCATAAGAGAAGGATAATGCTAACTGTCTGAACTATTCCACAGGGTTGTTGTGAGGACTAAGTGAGATAACATAGGTGAAAGAGCTTTGAAAGTCATGTCAAGTGTCCTGCAAATATTGAGACAGGGTACATATAGTGTCTAGCGGGAGAACAAAGTTCTAGAAATGAAAAGATCTGGATCCAAATCCTGATTCTACCTCTTATTGACCACATGACCTTGGGTAAGTCATTTTACTAAATTCACCCCAACCCCCATTGTCTTCAATTTTTCATCATCCGGGACTACTATCCTCAAAGACTATTTTAAGGGTAAAATGAGGTAATGCATATGAATATACATAAATATTTTAAAATACTGTGTCCATATAAGAGTTAAGAAATGAATTAAATAAATAAGACTTTTTGCTCACTAGGAATTTATGACCTAAGTAGTCACAGAGGAAGGAAAGAAGAATTTGAACATTTATTAGAATTCACCCTACTGTTTGCCAAGCATTGTGCTTGGATTACAAATATTATCTCATTTTATTCTTACAACAACCCTAGGAGGTAGGTGCTATTATTATTATTACCATGTTGTAGTGGAGGAAAATGAGGCAGGGAGAGGTTAAATGACTTGCCCAAGGTCACACAGTTAGGCAGTATCAGAGGTTATATTTGAACTTGTATCTTCCTGATTCCTCTAGGTCTTCTAGGACAACAAGCTGCCTTAGAGAACACCAGAAGGTCAGAGCCTGGTGAGATCATAAAGCTCATTTAGTCCAGTCTCCATATTTTACATACTACTATTCTTCTGAAATTATTGTTTCAGTTTCTTTGATGATTATCTTGAGTTTTTATCATGACATTTATAGTTAAAATATAATTTTTTCTTTTCTTTATCATCATTGTTTATGTATTTAATCCCCTTTTTTTACTATTGTACTAGAAAATTCTGCCAATATATCATATAATAGTGAGGAGAGGGTCTATCTGTGCTTTACTATTTTATTTATTGGGAAAGTTTCATTGTCTTGTGTCTCCCCATTACAAATAATGTTAGCTTTTGGTTATTTGTGTGCATATCCACACAAAAATATGTATATATACATATGCATACATGTGTATATTTACATAAACATGTTTCTAGATATTGCATTTATTAAATTTTAATAATACAATGTTAAATATATCAAACATTTACTTTATCATGTTAAATAAAATATTTTTGCCATATTGTAATGACTTTTTTGCCATATTGTAATGTGTTAGTGTGGGGGCTCTTTTTGGTTTGTTGGGGTATTTTTGCAACCCTCTCATTTTAAGAATAAGAAAAATGAGTGTGTAAAGTGATTTCCCTTATGCAACATAGCACATTAGTGACAGAGTTCTAACTCAAACCCAAGTCTTCTCTTCCTAAGTCCAGTGCTGATTTTAGCCCTTTAAAAGGAAAACAAAATTACAGAGTTGTTCCAAAGTCAATCGTACTGCCTTTAAAAGGAGCACACTATCCATTATGGGAGGTCTTCAAGGAGAGAATGGAAGACCACTTGTGGAAATGCTGTTAAAAGGCAATCTTTTTAAGGTAGGGATTGCACTAGGTACCAGTGGGTGTTCTTCTAACTATTGTATTCTATGATTCTTTGAGTTGGGTTCAGATGAAGAATTAGTCTGGGACAGAGAGTAAAGTGCTAAGGGAAGACTTCCCCTAATTAATTTTTAAAAAATATTTAACTATCAAAATCAGACAAGAGAGGAAAAGTGGACAGGTAGGTGCAGGTGCAGAAGGAGAGGTACAGTGGACAGCCAGGAAGCTCATTGAGGTCATCAGAGACCTATGGAGGAACCAGAAATGCATCAATTGGGACTGCATAGAGGACATAATAACTAGGAGAAACTACAACTAGGGGAAAGTGAACAGTGCCCCAGGAATTTATGGTCAGAAGACCTAGAATCAAGTGTATATTCGTTGGACAAGTTAGTTAGTGACATGCACTTCAGTTTCTTTAATCACTAAAATGTGAAGAAATTAATATTATGCTATTATATTAATAGCTAACAGTTAATTTGTGAACCATCCTTTCCCTCCTACTTTTAAGATTCCACTCACAAAGATAAATTAATCTCTGAAGGGTGTGATTGTGTAAGGAATCACCTTCCAGCTCTAAGACATTTACCTGGGCAAGGACCCTTCCATTTAGTTTAAATAGTCAGCCTGGGCTAGATCTTTAAGGACAAGTCTTCTTGCCCTGGAACCCCTCCATCAGAATTTAGGTTGACCCAGCTCATCAAGGAGAAAACTAGCCGGAGAGGTCCAATGGAAATGGTTTCCTCTGTCCAGATTGTTAGAGATAATTGAGTGTTATAATCAAACCACATTCTCAACAGGAGGAGCTAAAGGTTTTTAGCCCACCTCCTTATTATATATTCACCAATCAGAGGTGAGTTTCACTTGTCAGGCGAGTTTCCTATCAGAAGCTACACACCTGATTGAAGGTGTTTTCAGTTTTCCTTGGAGTCTTTGGTTATGGAAAAAACTCCTAACCATCAATTTATTGATTATTGTCTAGCTTGATTAATAAGTTGATTAATAATACCTGAAACTTTAATTTACAACAGTGGAAATAATGACATTTGTTCTCCTGACATCATAGAGGCATTGCAAAAGTCAAATTAGATTATTGTGTGAGCACTGGAAAGTCAAAGAACCTATTATCTCACATATAAAACAGGATAATAATTGATTCCCTATTGTTGTTCGGTCATGTTGCACTCTTCTTGACCCTATTTGGGATTTTCTTGGCAAGGATGCTAGAATGGTTTGCCATGACCTACTCCAGATCATTTTACAGATGAGGAAACTGAAGTTAACAGTGACTTGCCCAGAATCACATAGCTAGATTTGAACTCCGGGCTTCCTGACTGCTATCCACTTCATCACCTAACTCCCTACCTCTTAAAGACCTATTTTGATGTTTAAATATGATCATGCTTGTAAAAACGCCATTATTACAAAATTTTATGGGAAGTCAGTTCTGCCTATACAAAGATTTTTTTTTTACATATGGTCTATTATTCTTTTCTTCCTCCAGATTGTCTCATAGGAATAATATTAGTGATAATTAACATTCATATGGTGCTTTAAGATTTGTAGAATCTCCACATCTAAGTATTTTAGGCAGTTCCTGTGATGTAGACATAGCCATTATGGACTCCATTTTACAGTTGAGGAAACAGGCTCAAGTTAAGTGACTTTCCTATGATCACACAATTAAAAATAAAATATACATAAAAATAAATATATTTATAAATATGCATGTGCACACACACACACACACACACACACACACATACACAAGAATTTGCAGGTAATCTTAGAGAAGAAGGCTCAGGCAACCAGAAAGGACCTCCTACAGAATAAGTCATTTGAACCAAGTCTTGAAAATCTTGAAGAAACTGAGAGGAAGAGGTAAAGGAGAAGAACATTCCATAAATGGAGAGTCAGTGGAAAGGGCACGTGATCAGTGGCAAATGGGCCGATGTAGTCAGATCCAAGAGTTTACGTAGGATACTAAAAGGTAAAAAAAAAAACAAAAAAAAAAAAAAAAAAAACTTTAAGGAAAGAAAAAGTTGTAAAAAGCTTTAAATGCCAAATTTTGTAAAAATCCAGTAATAAGTGTGGAAAACAGGATTGAAGCCCAGGTCTTCCTGACCCCAGATCCAGCACCCTTTATACTATGCCCTCACTGCCTCTAATTAGTTACTCGCTAATGCATGGAATGTCCTTTTAATGTGGACACCCTTAAGCATTAGCTGCTCTCCCGTTCAAATCCTTTCCTCACAATATTAAGAACAGCTCTCATTTGTACAATACTTTCAGGTGTAAAGACCCTTTTCCTCATTTTGTTATTGTTCAGATGTGTTCTACTCTTTGTGACCTCATTTGATGTTTTCTTGGCAAAGATCCTGCAGTGGTTTCCCATTTCTTCCTCCTCCAGATCATTTTACAAATGAGTAAACTGAGGCAAAACAGGGTTAAGTGATTCTATCTAGTAAGCCTCTGAGGCTGGATTTGAACTTGGGAAGATGAGTCTTTCTGACTTCATGCCCTGCACTTTGTCCACTGTACCACCTAAGTTGCTCTCCCTTTCCTTATGATAACCTTATAAGGTAATTGATGCAAAGATTTATCATCCCCATTATATAGATGAAAGAAATGAGACTCATAGCAGCAAACTTTCTTACCTAAGGGGTATATAAATAGACTATTAACTTGTCTCCTGACTCCACATCTGGCCCTCTTTCTACAATTTCTCATTGCCTCTCAGAAAGCTGCCAAATTCTTCCCATCTCCTCCAAACCTCACCACTCCCAGGGGCATATAATTGCTGTCATCAGTCTGTCATTAAGCCCCTAAATCTCCCGCCTCTCCTCTTCTTTGATTTGATAAAAAAAAAAGCAAGGCTTCATGATCACTCTTATTGATATACATCTGCTAATGGGGATGTCCCTTGGTTGGGCTGGAGAGAAGAGGAAGATAAAAGGAGAAATTGATGCAAATTTGGATCATAGAACGCTGAGCTCTTTGAAGCCAAAATCGGGGCTGTGGTCACAGGTGAAGCCTTTCTTATCTTTTGCTAGAATGGAAGGGAAGACCTTAAAAGAGAAAGCTGGGCATGATCTAGTTAGTGGTTGTTAATTAAGAAATGATCCCAAGGAAACCTGCTTCTCTTTCTGCTCTAATAAATCATTCCTTAAAAGTCTATTTCAGTGTGTACTTGTGGATATTTAAAGCCCCTAGTACTGCACTGGGTGGGTTTCAATTGGCTAGACAGGATGAAGAGTTGAGAGGTGAAAACTATTTAAGAGGCTCTTGTGGCCACAAAGCTCCAAGGAAGCTACCCTAAAGAACCTCAGGCTCTTCTGATTAGATTCTTGCTTTTCTTAGAGGTATTTCTTTATCTCATCCCTTTAAGGAGAGAGCTACCAGTACTGTGAGGTTCAGCCTTATGTCTTAAAAAAGAACTCTGGAGTTGCCTGCCCAGTTCCACCCTGGATTTGAATATCAGCTCTGACACTAATTAGCTATGTTGACCTGGAGGAGTCCTAGCTACTGAGCCTCAGTTTCCCCATCTGCAAAATGAGGGAGTTGGACTAGTTCCAGGGGGGTTTAACCTGGGATCTATAATCTTTATGGTATTTTAATAACTGCATTTCTTTATAATTGGTCCCTTTTGTAATCCTATGCAATTTTTAATATATTTAAAGATATTCTGAGAAGAACCTACCCAACAGTGTCCATGACATGAAAAAAGTCTACTGGATGAACTTCCTCCTTCCTCCCACCTCTGACTTACTGTGCTCCAATGAAACAGCTGTGTCTGAATGGAACCAATCCCAAGTAAACCTTGGCATTTCCTTAGACTATCTTCAGCTGTTACAGAAATGGGGGCATGAGCCTTTAGCTTTCCTTTCTTTTCATTCTCTGCTTCCAAATAACAGAATCACAGTTTCAGAGATGGAAGGGACTTCAGAAATCACCCAACCCAACTAAAACTGAGTAAGAATCCTGCCTTCACTAGCTTTTTGAAAGTATCCTTCCCTTTACCAATTTATAATACTTATACTATTACATTTATAGAAGCACTTTCCTATGCCCATTTGAAGGATGAGCAAATAAGGCTCAGAGACTTACCCATGGTTACCCATTCAGTTGGTTTCCAACCCAGATCTCCTGATAATAAGCACTTAACACAGTGTCTGGCATACAACTGGCACTTAATAAATGTTTATTGATCATTGATATCATGCTATCTCTAATGTACTAAATCTGCTCAACAGTCATAGGTTTCCTCTATTGATACAGTCATCAGTCTACTTAATCTACCCTTAATCTTGCAGACTTTTAATCACAATGGCACCTACCATGCAAAATCCAGGGTATTATATATTGGTCCATTTATCCTACCATTCTAATAAAATTTCACTGATTGTTGGTTCCCTGTTTAGTACTGTGGGTAACATTTGCTCATCCTTCCCTCTCTTGTGTTCATCTTTTGGCTCACACATGCCTTGATCTCCCCTCCCAAATCTCTCTCCAATTTCATGTGGACTATATTCTCCCCCACCCCGTATGTCTACATTGAAGTCCTACAATTCTTTCAAGAAAAAAAAACCTAGGTGATGCCTACTCAGGGTTCCCATCCTGATATCCATCACCAACAAAAGAATATTGTCTTTCTTCAGAGGTCTCATGACATTTTGCCTGTAAACCCATCTCTTTATAGACTTATTGCTCATTTATAATAATAACTACTATTTCCAAAGTGCTTTAAAATTTACAAATAATTTTACATATTAATGTAAACTACAACCATGTAACATATTATTATTATCATCCCTATTTTTACAGAAAGCAAAACTGAGGCTACAAAAAAGTTAAGTGATTGCCCAGGATTATATAGCTTGTAGGAATCTGAAGTAGGATTTAACCTCAGAGCTTCCAGAATCCAAGTGCAGTATTCTATCCACTGAGACATTTAACTGCTTGTTAATTGAAATTGTAAGTTTTTTTGAGAACAGGACCTGTCATCTCTATTTTTGTATTTTTCAGATGAAAAATATTCATTGTTATTGTTCAGTTGTGGCTAATTCTTTATGACCCCATGAACATGGGATTTTCTTGGCAAAGATACCAAAGTGGTTTGTCATTTTCTTCTTCAGTGGCTAAAGGAAAATAGGGGTTAAGTGACTTGCCCAGGATCACATAATAAGTGACTGAAGCTACATTTGAACTCAGATCTTCTAGACTCCAGGCCCAGTGCTCTATCCACTAAGCCACCTAGCTGCATCCTGGGTAAAGCTTAAGTGACTTGCCCAAGGTCACACAGTTAGATAGTAAGGGTCTGAGGACAGATTTGGTCTTCCAGGTCCAGTTCTCCAACTATGACACCACCCAGCTACCCCAAAAGGACCATTAATATGTGTCTTGTTGAATTGGAAGCCCCTTCTGGACTGGAAGTCAGGAGACCTATGTACCAGTTGGACTAACTAGTGTGACCTTGGTCATGCTTGACTCTCTGGATCTCAGTTTCTCTTATCCAGTGTCTAACAGAATGCATTGCAAAGACATGTTGCAAAATGAACATTTATTCCACTGAATCAAATGTGTAAAATAAGGTGTCTTCTAAAACCCTTTCCTAATCCAACATTCTTTAAATTTCAAAGATATCTGCACTTAAACATTACCCTCCCAGCCCTCAAACAGTGTCCCAGTAGCTTTCTGCAGAGCCTTCATTTTAATGGGGTGAGCTCATATACTGGAACCAAAAGGGCCTTTAGAGGAAGGGGTAGCTCCATGCAAGGCAGAGAAAAAGATGCAACAGTCTAGTGGGATAAATGACATCCTGGGAGCTCTAAGGATAAAACCATTATGGGAACTAGGTTCAAATTCAACTTCTTCTACTTACTACCTATATTGTCCTTAGGCAAGTCACTTTACCTTATAATCCTTAGTTTTAAAAAATTATATTTGTTGGATAAGATGACCTTCAAAAACTCCTTGGAGCTGCAGATAATATGATCCTATGACCTATTTCCTAAGAAACCTATACCCGAATCAAGAATCTTTCCTATAAAATCCCCTACATCATTCCACACTCTACTTCTGCACATCCTGAAAAGAATTCACTCCTTTATTAACAACTATATTGAAATTAAGTTTGAGCTGGTTCTTTTCCTTATAGTGAATTTAGAAATTTGCCTTCTGATTGCTGCCTTCCTTAGATCATCAACCCTAATTCTGCCCAATGGGTCAAGAAAAAGAAACCTTTTGGTTTCTTTTTGGTAGCCTTTTAGAGCAAAATATCTCTCATAGCCCCTCAGGTATCCTCATCTAAAAATGAATTATTAATGAAAAATCAAATTATATTCAGTAAAATTGTATTTTAAGTATTTTCTTAGTCTTTGAAAATCAGTGATCCATGCATGGTCTGCATGGTAATTGTCAATTAACTAGAATATTCAATTGACCAGAATATTGTATTCCCACATTATTTTCTATGAACATAAATTTATTGTTCATCTCACTTGTTTGTACATAAATGGATGCCTCTAAAATACCTTTCCATGCTTAGTAAACCATATCTTTTACAATAGACCTCAGAAATGGATAGTGGAAAGAACAATAGGTTTAGAATCAATAAATTTGAGTTTTAATTCTAATTCTGCTACTAACTAAATATATGACTTTGAACAAATGACTTCATATCCCTGGTTTTCAATTTCCACCTATCTAAAGTGAAGAGACTGGATGTATTGGTTTTTATATGCCCTTTAAGCTCTAAAATTCTATGCATGGGAATTTCAGCCCATTTTCACCCTCCATTCCACCCGATATGATCACAAATTCTTGATGAGCCCAGATTAGAGCATTTCTATATTTAATCTTAGGTTATTTTAAAGAGTATAATTTACTTTATCTGTAAAATGAGTGGGTCATACTAAATAAGGAGTTCTTCACTTGGGATCTGATGATAGTCAATAGGTCTGCAGATAGATTTTGGGAAATCTTTGAACTTGAAAAACAACTGCTTACATATAAGTATATTCACATGTGTACAACATATATACATATTTAAACATGCATGCATACATGCCGTGCAAACATGCATGTTTACTAACCACTAAGCATTTTCTTCAGTTATTTAAAAATATTATTCTAAGGCAGCTTCACCAGACTTTGAAAGAGGTCCAAGACATATTCATACAAAAAAAGGTTAAGAACCCTGGAACTAAGAGAATTTCTGAGGTACATTCCAAGTCTAATATTCTAGGGTGTGTAATCTACCATTCTGTTTTCTAATGTCCCTTCCAATTCTTATAACCTATTCTCCTGCTCTGATATCCTGTGTTCTAAGATACCTTTCGGTTCTGACACTTAGTGTTCCCTATGTCCTTCCACTGTTAATAATCCATCTCTGGCTGTCCTTTCCAACTCTGATCTTCTACCTTCTGGAGAACCTTCTTTCCAACTCTGACATTCTCTAGCCTATTTTCAAATGTTCTCTCCCAACTCTAACTTAACCACAGACCTGCCTATGCTATTTCAGGCTTCCACTGAAAACTCTCAGGTCTCCAGAGTGAACATAAATGGTATTTCCATGTTCCAAAAACCTTTATTATAGTTCACCAAATTAAAATAAACATTTGGTTGAACTTGTACTAGTTATAGTCCCTAAAGTGCTTGGCACCTTTAACTTCACAAAGTGCTTTCAAAACAAAAGATGATTTCCCACAAGATTCTTATTTGGGTGTTGTAAATGACATACGTATTTGTACATGATATTATAAACTCGGGAGCCAAGATGCCCTCAAGCCAACTTTAGAAATAACAACTCACATTTATACAGTACTTTGCAGTTTACAAAGAGATTTACATACATAATCTCACTTGAGCCTCAAAATAGCCCTATGAGGTAGGCTGCATAAGTAATATTATCCCCATTTTCACAAATTGGAAGGTAAATGAGTTGCTTAGTCACACATCTACTGAGGGTTGGAGCCAAGATCTGAGCTGAGGTTTCTGATGTCAAGTCCTCTGCACAAAAAATCAAGAGAAAGAGAATGTCTTTCCTGCCTTAGCTTATCAGTGCTTCTCTATTTCTCTTCTTCTAATTTGGAAGAGGCAGCTTCTTTATTTTATTTTCTTTCTAGGAAGCTTTATTTTCCTAGACTCTAGGTCAGGGCTTCTCAACATTTTTGTGAGTATCATAGACCCCTTTGACAATCTAATGGTGCCTAGGGATCCCTTCTCAGTATCACGTTTTTATTAAGTAAAAAGAAAACATTTATATTTTATATTTTTGTATATATTTTCATTTATCTCTAACTGAAATTAAGCATTAAGGGGAAAACTAAATTTCATTAGAAGTTAGTAAAAACTAAAATGTCTATTTTTTTTTTCATCTAAGGTCATGGACCCCCTGAAATCTAAATATAGATCACTTGAGTGGTCCCTGTACTGCAAGTTAAGAATTCGGCTCTAGATGAATTGCAGATTTTAGAACTAGAAGGAACCAAAGGTTTCAACTAATTCAGCCCTCCCAATTTCATGAACTCAGAAGTTTGGAAAGCTTATGACTATAGCACCCTAGTTCCATAGCTAATAAATAGAAAATCTAGGAAAAGAACCCAGGCTTTCTGATTTCCAGTCCAAGTCTCTTCTGTGGTTTTCTTCTTCATAAGACCGATATGTAAGTCAACAAGTATTTATTGAGCAATGTGCTAAACAGTGTGAGTGCAAAGAAAGGCAAAAACAAATTCCTGTCCTGGAGGAGACTGCCATTTAATGGAGGAGTTTAGATACTAATAACTAGGTACAAATAAGATACACAGAGATATATTTGTTTTTGAGTTGTTCCAGCTCTATTCAATTCTCCATGACCTCAATCGGGGTTTTTTTGGCAGAGATACTGGAGTGGTTTGCCATTTCCTTTTCCAGCTCATTTTACAGATAAGGAAACTGAGGCAAACAGTTAAGTGACTTGCTCAAGGGTCCCACCTCTAGCAAGTGTCTGAAGTTTAATATAAACTAGGCTCCTTCTAAGACCAGAGTTAACACTTTACTGTATCAACTAGCTGCCCAGATGGATATTAATGAAAGGTAATCTGAAAAGGAAGACTTTAGCAGCTGAGGAGAGAGAATGAGACAAGTATGCAAAAGATGGAATTTGATCTGAGTCTCACAGAATGCCAAGGGGTGATGGGAAAGAGCATTTTAGGTAGAGGCCCTGTCACTGACTTTAGCTCTGGACTCTGAACGTCTTCATTTTTCTAACAACAAAAGTAGGGAGATTCCTGCCCCAGCTCAGTACAATTCAGTAAATATCTATTAAGTGCTATCTACATGCAAAAAACACTGAGCTAAGACTAATTAGAGCATAATTAGAGCAAAGAATATTCCATGGACCCCAATGAATATAATACTAGGTAGAAAGATGACAAGGACAGGGGGAAATCCAGACCAAGGACTATGAGAAAACTGAGAAAGGACAAGATACTTTTGAGCCAGAATGTCCATGGGGCCAGGCTTTTAAGGGAAAGAGAGAATACAGCAGAAGATTCAGAGGAAGAGTAAATGGGCAGGAGGAATTGTCAGTTTATTGTGGTTCCACAGGCCGGGTCAGCTTGGTAGAGATGGATGACTTCTCCACAAAGGGTGGGTGGCCAAGACCCAGTTGAGAAGAATCCTGCCTCTCCCCCTGGAAAACAGGGTTATGCTCTCTAAGGGGAGTAAGTACAAGTGACATTGTGGGAGTGCAGATTCCTCCTCACCCAGCCACATCCAGATCAAATTTTCTCAGTTTACAAGTCAAAAGATGTTTTCTCTCCCTCCTCGGGAGCCTGAGAGTCATGCTGCGCTCCCTCTTGCCGCTTCCATCTTCACCGGTAATAAAGATTCCGCAATCAGAGACTGGCTGACAGTCCTGTTGATGATGCACGACAGAAGCTAGACTCTCATCTGCCCTTCCGTCCTATTAACTCTGCAGTTGTTACAGCTGTAAAGACTCAGCTGGATCAGCTCGACAAGTGACTGTGACTCAGAGCCACGCAAGAATAGAGATCAGGGGAAGGGAACGGGCTACGCATTCTCCAGGGTCTGGTGGTCTTTCTTATCACCACCTGGGAAACAGAGGGGGTGGGCCTGGATCAACAGGGCTCCAAGTTGGGCAAGAGAGATGGAGTCCTATGAAGAGAGCCCATAGACAACCACAGAGGGGATGTGAAAGTTGTTATACAGAGAATACGGAGTTTTTAAACGGGAGATGCTTATTCACAGAATAATAATAGAATGTAAGACCTGGAAGAGACCAAAGAGTCTAATACATTGGGGTAGTTTTAAAGGCCTAGAATGTCAGAGCCGGGATGGTCCAGAGGCTCTAATGTCAGAACTGGGACAGTCCAGAAGGCCTAGAATGTCAGAGCTGAGAGCCTAGAATATCAGAATGTTAAATCTGAGAAAATCAGAGCACAGACCATTAGAGATAGACTAATTAGAGCATAAAATATAACTATATACAAAGCTAGAGGATGAAGAGGCCTTAGAACAGGGACAGGGATCATTAGGATCCCAGACTGTATCCTAGTGCTGCCACAGCAACCACAGGCAGGACCCAAAATTTAATAAACCTATGAGCTTTTTAAGGTTGAATTAATTAAATATTTGATTAAATATAGCTGACCAAATGACCTTTGGCATAAAAAAAAATGATTACCAACCCTGCCTTAGAATATAATACATAGAATGTGAGGGTCAGAAGAAACATCATAAAGATAATCTAATCCAATCTCCTCTTTTTTTAGAGATGAAAGAGGAAGTTGGAGCTAGGTAGCAAAATAGAACATTGGACGTAGAGTTATGAAGACCTGAAATCAAATATCACCCTAAACATTTGCTAACTGTGTGACCCTGAGCAAGTCATTTAACCTCTGTGTTCTTTAATTTTCTCATCTGTAAAATGGGGCAACTTTCCTCCTAGGGTTGTTTTGAAGGTAAAATATTTGTAAAGCATTTTGTAAACCTTAAAGCACTATGTAAATGTTTTATCATTGTTGTTATTGCTATTGTTATTATTATTATGAAAAGGTCTGTACCAAACTATTTTGTATAAAAGTTTTATCTTTGCACAGCATTTTTCATCTACCATTTGCTGACTTCCTCAAAGTAATCCTAAAAATTCTGGTTTGTAAAACAATTTTTAAAGCCCTTACCACAGTATTTGCATAGGTCTGTGCCAGATTTTCAGGGATATGCACACATAAGTGATAGGACCCCTCAAGAAATTGATAATCTAACAAGAAAGAAATTATGTGTGTGTGTGTGCAAATAAACACAGTACAGAACAAATTTTACATATATCAGAGAAGTGAGAGTTCAGAAGAAATAAAAAGCCCTTGCTGACAAAAGGAAATCAAAAACATCTTCATGGTGAAGGGGGCCATGACTCCCAATCCAGTCCATATTAAATATCTGCTATGCCAAGAGAAGACAATACTAAGAATGAAATAATCCCTACCCTTGGGGGAAGTAGGATTTCCTGTGAGTAGGCATCTGGAGGGCATGCCATATGGAAAGAATGATTTAGCAGAGGCTTCAAAATGACTTATTGGAACATCTAGTAGCCCACTTCTGTCTATAGCTCAGAATTTTTGGAATGGCATTAGATAAATTTGTTGAGAAGTCAAACCAGATTGTGAAGGCCTTTGGATAATAATGCAAATGAAACTTTGGTCTCTAAAGGCCTTTCTAGCTCTAAATTAGATGATTATTCAATATACCTAACCTCACTGGCCATTCTCTGTGCATTGGGGTCATTCATCTCCTCCTCCTCTTCATCCCCCCCACCCCCATCACTGGGGGGAGGTCCTAAGATAGCTTATATGTTATGCAGTAGTCGGATCAGACTTGCTTAACTGGAAGCTCTTATCTGAGGCCTTGAAAGGAGCAGCTTGGAGCAAAATGAAATCAAGAAAATAAGGCAGGCCAAAAATATAGTGGCCAGAAGACTGGACATGAAGGTGTACACTGTAGATTTATGGCCCAATTCTGTTACGTATCAGTCCAGCATCCCTCCAGCTCCCATCTCTGTGTCTTTGAACTGATTGTACCCTAAGTATAGAATGCTCCCTCCTGGCCTCCACCTCCCAGTATCCCCCCTCCTCTTTCAAGTCACTGCTCAAACACCCCCTTCCACATGAAGCATCTCCTGATACCCCCAATGACTAGTTCCCTCCCTCTTTCACTATCTTGTTTTTTTATTTATATACTGTCTATTTTACTTTCATTGTCTGTATTTATTCTGCATATACTTATATGCATACACATTGTCTCCAGGAAGAGAAGGGATTATTTCATTCTTTAAACTGTCTCCTCCTGGCATAGCAGATATTTAATAAGGGCTTATTGGTCAGATAAATGTCCTATAAAGGAAGGGAAATGGATTGGGGGGTCAAGAGATCTGCATTTAAATCTCAACTCCTATGTTTATGTCATCCTGCACAGGTATTTAACTCCTCTGAGCCTCAATTTTCTCATTCATAAGATGGGAATGATTGTAGTAGGTAGGTGGTCTTTACCTATCCTTCTTCTAACGTCAATAGAAAGTCTCCTGTAGGAGTCCCATGCTGTTCCCAAGCACCATAGAATCCCCAGGCTCATTTGAAGAAAAAAGCTTAGTGTACCAATAAGTAATTATTACAAGATGTGTGACCCCAAGGATGACATCTTATCAGACATGTGTCCCATGACTCTCATCTCTTTGTCTATACAAAGGCACACATAGAATGGCTCTCTCCTGGCCTCCACCTCCCAGAATCTCTCTCCTTTTTCAATTCACCACTCAAGTACCCTTCCACTTGAAGCATCTCCTGATGCTAGTTCCCTCTCTTAGTCACTCTTGTACCTCTGATTCCTCATCTCCAAAACAAAGGGCTTCTCAAAGTCTCCATCAAGCCAGGTTGGTCAAAATGCTTGGGCTATTAAATGTTTCATTTTCGTACCTCTTCAGCTAAGTCCCAGGATTAGATTAAGAAACATTCTTTAACATCATCTTTTCCTCCAAATTTACAGATTAGGAATTCAAGTCCCAGAAAAGAGAAGTGACCCAACCAAGGTCACATAGTCAATAAATAACCAAACTGCAAGTTCAGGTCTCTTGACTCTATTTCCTCCCACTCTGTTTCCTCTGTGATTAGCCTTATAGATCTCTCTCTCCTCAGAAGGGAACCTAATATGTAGAGCTTGGGAAGAGCTTTGATTTGTAATAAATGTTGCCCTAGGTCTCTATAGAGGAGGTTGCCTACATAACTTCCTCCATAGATAAACATGCTCTGGAAGCATGAAGAAGCCCATAAATATTTTGTGGTGAGAAGACAGCAGGAGACTATATCAGATCCATGAAATTTTGTGATTCTTTCCTTATTTTGGCAAAATAATGCATCTGAGAATAAAAAGATCCTTTCAAGTCTTGTCCAGTCTATCCAAGATAGTGATGCCATGCAACCTGAGAATGGTATGAATCATCTAATCTTTTCTACTGATATTTGTGTGACTTCAGGCAGGTCTCTTATTCTTTCTACCAAAACAGACTGGCATGTTTTCTGCAATTTATAATCTCAGAGAGCTTCCTACAACAATCTTAGGTTAACACAGCCAATAGAATTTCAGCAAAACTTTCACTAAAACATTAACATTTGAAAAATGCTTGACCTCCATTATATTGTATAAACCATACAGTAAGCTTATAAATACAACTTTAGTTCTGAAGTCAGGAGGACCGGAGTTCACATCCAGTCTGAGATATTTACTAAATGAAGAACCCTGGCCTAATTACTTAACCTCAATTGCATACAAATAATTTTAAATAATAATAAACTTATGAGATATGTATCACAGATTTAATTTCTCCCACTTTATATATGAGGAAGCCAAACCGCAGGTAGGTTATAGGACTTGTCCTTTGTTACCCACCTATTAATTTTTAGAGGGAGTCTAATTCTTCATTTTTCATAGCTTTAGTCCCATTCAACTTGTTCTTCAGGTTTCTTCCAAGATCTCATTCCACTAATCATTTATCTGCCATCTTTTTGATACCTTTGCATCCCATGATCAAAGATGTCCAAACTAGAAGGATCATTAAAGGTCATCTAGTCTTACCCCCCCTTATGTTATAACTGAGGGAATTAGGTATTGGAGAGGTTGCAAGGATTGTCTGAAGTCACAATGTAAAATTCAGCTTCAAGCCAACTCACCTCCTCCTTATATGCTAATGCTTTCTTCCTTCATCATACCTCCACCTTACTTCATAGCCCTGGTTCTTTATTTTCTTTCTTTCTACTGCTTCTCTCATTTCACCTTCAGTTATTCAAATCTTTCCTCCTCTAAAAGTACTTTGCTTTCACCCATCTCTATTCTTCCATTTAGTAAATCCTTCACAGACCCCACCCTTGTTGCTTCCCCATTTCACATTTTCATCTCACTCCACAACTCCTTGAAATTTTATTCCCACCATCCGGTTGAAAACTACTTTCTCAAAGATGACCAATGATATACTTTCTACTTGTCAAATCTAGTGGATCTTTTTCCATTCCCTTCAATTGAGAAAATCTTTGGACAGTCTTGACTCTTAGGCAGCCTTGAGCTCCATGTACTTTCCCTTTCTGAAACCCTCTACTCCTTCTGCTTATATGACCTTTCATCCTCTCAGCTCTCCCACTGTCTCTCCTTCTCAATTTCCTCTTACAGCCCTGTTGTCCATTACATTATCTACAAGTTTCTGTCTTCAACACTGCTCTGCCTCATTCTCAAGACTTTATTATCAAGCCTATTCATGGCTCCCAGGACTATTATCTCCAAATGTGGCCTGGCTTTCCTCCCCCTCTGCCTGAGCTGTCTAACCAAAGCAACTATTCCTCCCAAACACCTTCTCTCTCTTAATATACTACCATGGCCCCAATCACTGAAGCTGAACATGTTCTCCTTCTCTTTCTCCACATCATTAAGATCCTGACCTCTTGCTATAAAACCTAAATCCATTCTCTTATCTCCTTTCCACTTTCATGGCCACCACCTAACTCTAAGTATTCATTAACTAAACCAATAGCTCTCCAACTTTTTGGCCTCAAGACCCCTTCACACCCTTTAAAAATTATTGAGGCCACCCACAAAGAGCTTTCGATTATGTTGTTTATAAATGTCAATATGTATTAGAAACACTATTAGAAACAAAAAATATTTTAGTCTGGGTACTAATTATTAATACTATTGGTCATAATGTACTAATACTATTGCATTAAAATAGTATTATTAAAATAGACTCACTAAAAGAGTCTCAGGCATTCCTTGGACACAGTTGAGAACCACTGACCTAGACCATTGTCAAAACTTCCCAATTTGTCCCCAAGTCTCTAGCATTCTCCTGCTACCACTGCCACCACCATCACTACTTCTATTGATAGTGATGATTGTCTTCTTGAAGAAGACCATAACATCAGGGAGGTGCTGCCAAGACAAGCACATGAACAGGATTTGAGTAAGGGGATGCTATGCCAAGTCACCAGCCTCACCTTCTCCTCCAGAATCATTTTAGTTCACTGGCCAGTTATAAATTAGGATGACTTGAGATGGCCCTGGATATGAGACAATTAGGGTTAAGTGACTTGCCCAAGATCATACAGCTAGTTAGAGTCAAGTAACTGAAGCTGAATTTAAATTCAGGTCCTCCTGATTCCAGGACAACTCATCATATACCACATAACTACTCCTGGAATCATTATCGTCCTCATACACAGATCATCCCTTCAGAGTCCATCTAGTTCACCACAAATGCCCTCCCTTATTTTCATTCTTTTTTATTAGATAAGAAAACTGAGGCCTTAAGAAATTAAATGGCATTGCCCAAGGTTTCACAGACAATAAGAATCAGAAGTGAGATTTGAACCCAGGTCCTCCAACTGTGCTATTTTGCCCTCGGTATAAAGGTGTTCCAAGGCCACAATACCATAATGTATCAGAATCAGAACTCTGCCTGAGATCTTCTCACTCCCAAGTCCCATATTTTTTCCCTATTGCTCCTGAAGGAGCAAGAACCACAGCAGATGTGTGATGAAGAACAGTGCTCTCTGATCCTTGTTAGCGCCAGGTCCCTGTTAGCACCAGGTCCCTTGATTTCTATGACTTAGAGGGATCTCTTGCCTTGGCTGTGCCTTGCTGGTAAAAGGGCAGTGACCTGGGATCCCCACCTTCATTATCCATCAATTTTTCTAATGCAGTTTGTAGCTTTTGGGGTACTATGGTGGAAGTTGGTCTTAGCAGGCATGCTCCAAGTTTAACAACCATTGCCATATGCCATTTGCTTTTCCTGGAGGTGTTCCACAAAATAAAGGGGTATTGTAGTTGACACAGACTGTCAGACATGAACACTCAAGGACACTTCACTTCAGTTTCAATCAGCTCCAGGGGTGATTCCTGCCTTGGCCGAACTCTGAGACCTGATTATAGAAGAAACCCAATCCTTTTTACCAGTCTCCTTCAATGCAACTTGATAAAAGGGTTGTTGGAAATATGTGTCTAATTCATCCTTTTATTCTGTTCTTGGTTTTGGATACTTTGAGATGTTTAGAAGGAAATGCTGTGGGGGAGCTTTAATTGGTGATGGTTGGTATGTTTGACTTTTGGGAGAAGGAGGGGCAACAGTATTTATATACAAATCGTAGTGAAAAAGTATCCCAGACATCAGGGAAGAAAATATGATACATATGCTGGTGGTCTGGGAAGGGAGATTATTTTTCTGCATTTATGGTTGGACCTAAACCATTCCCTAATAGCTAACAATTTGAAAAAATAGCACATAGTCAGTTTATCACTATAGATCATGAAGAGTGTGTTTCCAAGACCCTTGTTATGCTAAGATCAATGTGTCTAACATTCTTGGACCTCACAACTTGAACAGGGAGGGATGTCCAACAGAAAATCAAAAGTAAAGTGTCAGATAAATTCTTATTTTGCTTTGCCAACAATTTCAATTCCTATTTTAGTACAATCCAATTTAATCAAACAAGCATTTTCTATGGGCAGCTGTTACTTGGGGAAGACTGTATTGGCACCAGAGATAGAAGAGACATTAGAGGTCATTTATATTTAGATGACCTCATTTTACAGATCAGGAATTGATGCCTAGAAAGGTTGTGACTTTCCCGGTGTCAGATGAGGATTAAGTAAATGTAGAATCGGGATTTGAATTCAAAATATCAAAATCCAGTAGTCCCATATTATTAAGTGACTTATATTTCAAAGAACTACAGAATGTTAGAGTTGGATGTGATCATCCATCTAGGCCAATCAACTCATTTTACAGATTAGGAACTCGGGATGCAGAAAAATTTAATGACTTTCCTCAGATTACAGGAAGCAAGTAACAAAACTGAGATTTGATCTCAGGTCCTTTAGATTCCAACGCAGTTTTCCATAGCACCATGCTGCCTCCTGATGAAAAGCAACAGCGTTCCTATTCTTATGGAGTTTACAAAAATATATGTGAAAAAAATAAATATGACATAAAGGAGAAGATGATAGTAGTAAAGGAGGTGACACTTCTGATGGGAAGAATCAGACAGATTCATTGAAGGATGAGATGCCTCCTGAACTGGGTCTTGGAATGGAAAAAGATATTTTAACAAGTGATGATGAGGATTTTGAGAAAGGTTTTTCTGAATACAAGGAGAGTAGAGTAGAATGTAGAAGAAGCAATGTGAGAAGCTGCTGCTCTAACTTAATGCTATCCAACAAAGAAAGAGCTAGTTGGGGAACTAGGAGTAATGACTTCCTTAGGAGGAAGTGGACATATCATCTGGGACTTCATAGTCAATAGAATCAATAAGGATAGGAATGCTGGGAATAGTTAGACAACTCCCATAGATTTGAGAAAGGCATATTTCAGAAAGTTCAGAGAAAAGCTGATAGCATGGAAAGAAAGTCTCAAAGGGAAGATGCTTCAAGAGGATCCCTCTTCTTAAAAAACAGATTCTAACAGTAGATCAAGAATTAGTTTGAATAGTGAATTCCCTGAAGTGGTCAAATATTTTTGAATTTGCACTATTCAAAATTGTTAATTAAGTTGTTTTTCAGTTGTGTTTGACTCTTCATGACTCCTTTTGGAGTTTTCCTAGCAAAGATACTGGAATGTTTTACAATTTACTTCTCCAGTTCATTTTATAGATGAGGCAACTGAGGTCTGAGTGACTTGCCCAAGGTCATATAGCTGGTATCTGAGGGCTGGAAGATGACTCCAGACCCAGCACTCTAGCTACTGTGTCACCTAGCTGCCCTATTTGAAATTATAGCTATGTAAAATATGGTCATCATTCTAGGCCAATGGAAATACTTAGTACAGGTTATAATAATGTCATCCATTTAGAAGGTTTTCTTATTTACACTAATCAAATCCTAGCTATGATTTCAACTTAACAGAATTCATTTTCATTCAACCTAATTGTTGATAAAAGTATCTATTATGTGCTGACCTCTTAGAGACTTACAAAGATTAAATGAAAAAATGCTCCCTGTCCTCAGGGAGCTGGCAATCTGGAAGAGAGAGATATGATACACACATACACACACAAACAGAAGTAATGATGTATAAGACATAACATAAGTGCATAATGATGCTACAAAGGTCAGAAGAAAATGAAATCATTTAAAACAGAAGACTGAAAAAAATTTGGAGGCAATGGTGGAAGTGGGCCCCAGACTAAGCCTGGAAAAATAAAGAGGATTTCAAAAAACTAAAAAAAAAAAAACAGAATGTTGAGATCATTACATTTCTAAGGAACAGTGTGACCCAAGATTTGGAACTAAAAAAAAGCTGAGATATACATGGAATCCAAGACCAGAGTACATGGAGGGAAGTCCTAAGAATCAACTGGGAAGAGAAGTAGATAATAATTCAGGAAACAGTGTAGCTGCAGAGGGAGCACTTTGATGAGTATTTAGGTTTTATTTAAAAGAAGGTAAATAGGGGCGGCTAGGTGGCACAGTGGATAAAGCACTGGCCTTGGAGTCAGGAGTACCTGAGTTCAAATCTGGCCTCAGACACTTAATAATTACCGAGCCATGTGGCCTTGGGCAAGCCACTTAACCCCATTGCCTTGAAAAATCTAAAAAATAAATAAAAATAAAAAATAAAAGGTGAATAAATATCTTAAGGAAAAGCACAAAACTGAACAAGAAAAGAAGTCTGACCTCTAAAGGAGTACCCTGTAAACTCTGGTCTAGAATGAACTGATGCCTGCAAAAAATATTTTATAAAGATTTTTTTTAATTCTAAATACAGCAGAAAAAAAATATCTTTGTTAGGAGTAAGAGGACTCATATTTTGGGTAATAATAACAGATTAAAAGAAATGAACCTTAGTTAGAATTCTTTTATTGGATCATTTCCCATCAACCTTTGTTCAAACTGAGTTCTCCTATCTGGTTTTCTGATATGTAACCTGGGAGGGAACTCAAGTTTCTGGACTTTCAAATATTCTTGAATCAAGAGTGTTGAAGATATAGTGGTTTAGTGAAAAGATGATAGAACTAGGAGGCAGGAATCCTGCTCTGTCACTGACTTGTAGTGTAACTAGAGGCAGATTATTTGCCATCTCTGGACCTCAGTTTTCTGATCTGTAAAAGGAAGGGATTAATCTGGAGCTAGGTGGCACAGTAGCTAGAGTGTCAGACCTTAAGTCACAAAGATGCATCTTGAGTTCAAATCCAGCCTCAAAAACTTTCTATCTATGTGTCCCTGAGCAACTCACTTATGGATCATGAAGAGTTGGACATGAATGAAAACAACTGAACCACGACAAAAAAAAAAAAAAGTTGATTCCCCAATTGTGTTGTAGCAGAACTCTTTACTTTAGAATGAAACTCAGTGGGAATTACACATGTATAATCCTTTAAAATGATTTTAATGCCTTGGACTCACTTCCATTCTTTAAGGAACCATGATCCCATTGATGTAAATACTCTTGCCACCAATATAGATTGCAGATATTTTGTGTCTTAATTGATAAATTGCTATAATTGATAATTTAATTAATAATTTAATTGCTTCATTGATAAATTGCTATAATCAAAAGTTTTTTAAAAACCCAGATCTCACAGACAAACTTTCTAGTGATGGATCTTTTCACTCTTAGCTAAACTGGTCCTTAGATAAAACTGTCAATGAATCGATCAGTAAACATTAATTAAGCATCCATTATTTATCTTCAAAGATCTTACATTATTATAATAGGAGAGATAACATGTACAAATCAAAAAAAAAAGACATACAAAATTTATCCGTGACAATATTAGTAGAGGATGCCCTTCATAAAGAAGGTATTTGAGCAGAGACTTGAGGAGAAAGAAGGTTCATACACTACAGCTGGATGGCAGAATTTGAGAAAGGGAATAAACCATAAGAAGACTGGAAAAGTATAACAAAGCAAACTTGGGGAGATCTTTGAAGGTTAGATAAATTGGCAATTTATCTTCAAGTCACAGAAGTCATTGGAGTTTGGTGAGTAGGTCCATGACTTGGATTTTCCTCTAAGAAAGGTCATTTTGGAGGATAAATTGGATTGGGAAGAAGCTTGAAGCAGGGAGATCAAAGAAGAACCTCTTGACAATAAATAACATGTCAGAAGACATCTGGTGCTTGAAGCTCTTCCATTTTGATGGAATCTACCACAGATGCAGATCGAAAGGCAGAGCTCAAGGTCACCTCTACACCCCAAGGAGGCATCAGGGAAAGAATGAAGTAGAGGATGCTCTACTGCAGTAGAGTAATGACACTGACTTTAGGGAGTGTCAAATAACATGAGACTGATTCTGTAAAAAATCATGTAATTCAGATGGATTTTATTCCAAATGCAAACAAATTTGCAAGAAATATAATAATAGCTTTCATGTGCATGTTGCTTTAGGATTTGCCAAGCATGTTTCTAATAACAACTTTAGGAGATAAATAGTACAGGTATTCTGTTAGAGACAGACAGAAATTGTGATTTAATCAGGGTCATATTATCAGTAATTACCCAAGGCAGAATTTGAACCCAGTTCTCTTGATTATGCTTTCTTTGTTCTTTCCACTTTCTCCATAACTCTTTTTTCCAATTTAGTGAGGAAAAGGGTTTGTATTATTTTGTTTTATTTTTTAATGGCTGGATATGGTAGCTGATCAGTAAAAACATGGATCCATATGATCCTAAATTTAGGATAGGAAGGAACCTAAAAGATCATCTCATCAAACTTCATCATTTGACAGAGAAGAAAACTAGGATGCTTCATAGTTGTTTCTATTCTTTACTTGCACAGGTCAATCTTCTGGAGTATTGTTTTATTTCTCATCATATTTTTAATAAAATTGAGAGGTTTATTTCTTTAATTTATTGTGCTTTGGGGAAGGGAAGTAGATGCTGGTATAATTTTGTTGAAGCCATGAAATTATTGTCAAAACTTTCATAACAAAACACAGACTATATATCAGAATTATTGCAAAAGGAAATCAACCCTTAGGATAGCTAGCAACATATTTGTATTTCCTCTGGGGATTTGTTAATTCATCTTTGTCTTGGATATTAATTCTTTTGCTTTCTTTTCTCTTCAATCAAAAATATTAAGTATCTATGTATATGTATCCTGAATGTTAGTGATACAAAGAAAGGTAAAAAATAATCCTTGCCATCAAGGAGCTTAAAATCTAATGAGGAAAATCAACTTCTGAAAGGAAGCAGAATAGTGGGACAAGGAGGAAGAAGGTATTCCACGGGGGGTGGGGGGGGGGGGCATTATGGAGAATTGCAGAGCAGAACAGATAGGTTAGGAAACAGTGTCTCTAGAAACACTTTCTCCAGGAACATTGTCAAGATATGAATTTCAAGATTGATGTGATCTTACAGGATAAAGAAGTTCTTAGGACACATTGGAGGTCACTCCAGAAGAAAAGAGATGTATGACTTGAAATTCTCTCTCTTCAAGATTTCTAGTTTTACCAAACTCCCTATAATCAATCTTATTATGTATACTTATTTCTATATGTAAAATGTTAAACCAAGTATTACATTTGAATATAAATTATACTATATATGACCTCCCAAGACAGACTAATATTCCATCATATATTACCAGACACTTAGAGAGATGCTTCTAGATCAGTAAAATATCCTCCATTTTATTCATGATCTATTTTAAACAATTTCCAGTGACTCTCTGCATTGATCACACATACATGATACAGGCAGAATAACATCTGAGTTGTCTATGTGGCTGGTCTGCCATGACACCTTTTTTCTTCACAATTCTAATGAATCCTACAACTGTTTTACATAACCCTAGGGTTCAGTAGAACATGATTTAAGAATATTTGGTCTACTATATCTCAAAAATACTTCTAGCTCTTAAATTGTGTGATTTAACCTCTGTAACATTTTCCCTTTTCTGGCAATAGAATTTCTTGGACTTTTTTTCTACCTTGAAAGAAATGTCTGGAGTTGAAAATGACTACAATTAACCCCCAAAGGAGATCTGAACACCCAGTGCATGCGCATCTCAGGGCATGAAGGTTAACGAGGATTAAAACCTACATTATAAGCAGGAATAGCATCAGTAGTTCTACTGATGGGAAACAAAGTCTAAATTGCAAATTCTTTTTAAGTCAGGATGCACACTGGAAAATAAGCAGAACTCACCAGCTGAGATTAGTAAGAAATATTTCTCCTATTGCATCAGTAGCTTGATTTTTTTTTTGTCTTATTGGGTCGGGGATGCCCCCAGAAGAGGTAATCAAATCCAAGCTCACCATATTTTTAAAAGGAGCTGATATGGAGTCAGTTGGAGAAAGAGACAGTGCATATATCCTGACTCATGGTTAATAACAACTTAGGCGTAGCCCTGGAGTTTTCTCATTAATCACCATCCCTCCTTGAGATTGTGAACATTAGTCTCTCAAAACCAGCATCACAGATATCTTGGATTCTGGTAATTTGTGTTTACTCACTTCTTTTAATCTGACACAGGTAATACAACATGATGTGATATAATATCATGGTCAGAGAACTAGATCTGTATGCTAGTAAATCCTTCACCCATTGTGTGTTAGGAATTTTCCTGCTTAACTGACTGGTTTTGAGAATCTATGCATACCCCTCTTAAGAAATTAAATCACTTAG
Organism: Macrotis lagotis; assembly: GCF_037893015.1. Lineage (NCBI taxonomy): Eukaryota > Metazoa > Chordata > Mammalia > Peramelemorphia > Peramelidae > Macrotis > Macrotis lagotis. The sequence goes on along the minus strand of NC_133658.1, from coordinate 806,112,822 downwards.
GATTCACCCATCTGTGACTGTACTAGGGAGATGGTTATAGTCTATCTTTGTATTCTGTGAAGAGTAAAGTCCCCAGAAAAGAGGGACTTTTGTGTTTATCATTGAAAAAATAGGAAGGAATGGAATGCAAATTTGAACCAGTCACATTAGTGGGGTCTGTAATTGTCAATTGCACTTGCCCTAGATTGTTTGGGGTTTAGACTAATAAAAATCTTGTCTGAGGGCATAGTTATGCATTACCCTTATTTCTACCCTCAGGGGAAAATCTTGAGAAAAAAAGAAATCAGTACCCACATACTTGGAAAAACCCCTGTGAGAGCCTTCTGGTTATAAGTTTTCTTAACATTAAAATTACTTTGTTTTAATTATGTGTATTTTGTATTCCCTTATCTGTGTGCATGTGTTGTGGTATGGAAGCTCCCTGAGGGCAATTTTCTTTGCATTCTCTGCACCTAACCTAATACAGTGTCTTGTACATATGTGTGTATATAATAGAAATATATATGTATGTATATTATATGTATAGATATACATAAGCACAAGCAGCATATTATGGGAAAAGCACCTTAATATGAAGTCACAAAATCTGTTTCACTCCTGGCTATGCTACTGACTACCAATATAACCTTTTGATGAATCATTTAATCTCCTTGGACCTCAGTTTCTCTATCTGTGGAGGAAGGGAGATGGTCAAGGTGATCTCCAAAGTTCCTCTGAATTCCAAAACCTGTAGTTGAAAAATGGAATGTCGGAAATCCCATAATTCTGTAGGACATTTGTGTCAATAGCAGCCACCCTGCTTAACAACCTGTTTCTCATAGGATGAAGATATTCCCAATTACCACTGTCTAGAATTTTGCAATTTACAGAGTGCTTTGCATAAATTATCTCAAAGGATTATTTTCCCCATTTTACCAATGAGGAAAGTGAGCTTCCAAAAGATTAAGTGACATATACAAGGTTGTCCAGCGAGATACAATGCAATGTGCAGATATGAAAATACCAAAATGCATGCTAGAGAATGACTACTGAGATCATGCTAGATTAGGATGGTGAAGGAAATTAGCCTATTTAAGGAGACATGCTAATTGTTTTCAAGTAGTTGAAGGGTCCACCACAGGACTGTGCTAGAACCAGTTCATAATGTTTCTCCCTCTTGAGCTTATTGTTAAATTTAACAGTGTGAGAATATATATATCAGAATCAGCTAGTGCTACAAATCAGGGTTTGTTTTGCTAATTGTCTAAATTTAAGAAAATGCCAGTAATTGTGAATTCAATTTAAAATATATCAAGCAAGGGTCATCTAAGGGACACAGCGGATAGAGCACAGGCCCTGGACTTGGGAGGACCTGAGTTCAAATGTGACCTCAGATACATAATAATTACCTAGCTGAGTTAACTTGGGCAAGTCACTTAACCCCATTGTCTTGCAAAAAAAATTAAAAATATATTACGGGGAGGCTAGGTGGCACAGTAGATAGAGCACCGGCCCTGGAGTCAGGAGTACCTGAATTCAAATCTGGCTTCAGATACATAATAATTACCTAGCTGTGTGGCCTTGGACAAGCCACTTAACCCCATTGCCTTGCAAAAACTAATATATATATATATATATATATATATATATATATATATATATATATGTATATGTATGTATGTATATATATATGTACTTTTTTTGAGAGCTGGTTGTTAAACATTTCCAAACATACCCTTGTTCTGCTAGCAGAGGGATTTGATTAGTCTTGCTTGCTTGGAATATGCAGAGTTTGATTTTTAGTTCTCAGGAAGGAAAAAAAAAAGATGGAAAATGAATGCTTTGTAAGCTAGTGTCCAAAATTTTCGAGCTAGGGCTCAATGGTCACTTGTTGGGAATATTCTAGAAGGAATTTTTACTGAGGTAAGAAATGAACTAGAAGTCCTTCCAATTCCAAATATCTGTGACCAGTCCCTTTGCCCTAGGAACTGATGATAGAAGACAGAGGACACTGATTTATATGGTCTTAGGTCTAAAAATAAACAAATGTGTTTTCTATCTCCTCAGTTTATTTATATCCACAAAGAGTTCATACCTTGGTCCTGAACTAAGAGCTGTTAATTAATGACATAATATCCCCTCAGTTGTGAAACTTCCTTGAGCAGTGGGATCTGCAGTTGATTTCAAATAAAGTTGGATGGCTAGGGTCAGCAGGTCTCTGCCTCTAACCTCTGCTCACTCTAATGTATCCTTTATAGGAAGCCTTATGTCCTCAGGCTTTTTTGTTCAAGCTCCTTCACAGTCTGACCAAGCATGTCTCTTGAGGTCTCTATCCCAGAGCTCCCCAACAGGTATCCTGAGTCCTAGCCACAATGAATTATTCATCATAGTTCAACCATCCCCCCACTCTTTCCTGGCTTAGTGGTTGTCTATGAGATCTCAATCCTGTGAACTTTTCTTCAGTAAACTTAGCCTGCTTCTATTTTGTGTGTGTGTGTGGTTGATGTTTTAATCTATCCACCATGCTCTCTTTTGGATTCAAGAAAAGTCAACAAGCATTTATTAGGTGCTTACTGTGTCCTCATTCAAGATGGCACAGCCATAGGTTGCTATGTGGTGCAGTGGATAGAGCAAAGGATCTGGAGTCAGGAAGATTCAGTTTCATGAGTTCAAATCTGACCTCAAACATTTCCTAGTTGAATGACCTTGGACAAATGATTTAACCCTGTTTTCTGCCTCAGTTTCCTTATCTGTAAAAGGAACTAGAGAAGGAAATGGTAAATCACTATAGTGTCTTTGCCAAGAAAATCCCAAATGGGATCACGAAGAGTCAGACATGATTGAACAAAAATAGCAAAGCCAAAGAACAAGGTATAGCGGACAGAGAGCCACTTTCAAATTCAGGAAGTACATGATTCAAGTGTTAACATCTACTCTCTCTTCAACCCTGAATAAAGCACTAAAACTCTCCATCTCTATGCCTACAAGTTGCAGTGAAGGTGCTACTCTTCATTAGTAGGGGGAGTTTCCTATACCAATGAAATCACGGATACAGTAACTCCCCTATCTTGATGATGGATAAGGCACTAATACAGTTCCACAAGTGAAAGAGTCCCCTGCCCTCAGGGAACTTACACTCTATCTAGAAAGATAACATGTACAAATATAATGAGCAGATATAAAATAATGATGATTAGGGGGGGAATATCCATACTATCACTCTAAATCCTTGAGGTTATCCTCAAATGCTACCAGCTTGGCATTCCCTCTCAGAGTCTCAGCAGAAAACTTTTATGTATATACATATGATTGAATAATAATATTAGCAATAATGATAGCTACCCTCTCTAGTGCCTTCTATCTGTTAGGCTTTGTGATAAGCACATTTCAATTATTTTAGTAATTCAAATATCCCCATTTTGCTTTCTTATTCTTTACTTTGCCCCTCTCAGCTTCAGTGTCCTTTCATTTCTTTCCTCTCACTCTCTTCTAAAACCCTGCTTCATCATTCTATTGAAATTCCTCTCTCCAAAATTACCAACAATCTTAAAACAGCCCAGTCTTATGCCATTCCTCTCTGCAACATTTTGACCATAGTTTTCTCTTCCTCCTTGTCCAAATACTCCTCAATGTCCTTTGGTGGTTGTTCATCTAAGTTAAAATGATGGAAGTGGGTGTCCCCCAAAACCCTGTACTGGACCATTCTTCTCTTTTTTGATCTATGCTCTCTCACTCATTGATCTAATCAGCTCCCATTGGTTCAATTATTATTTATGCAGATCACTTATAAATCTATAAATGCAGCCCACATTTCTTTTCTAAGCCCTAGTCCTACATGACAAGCTGCTTATTAGACATCTTGAAGTCAGTTTCCCATAGACTTCTCAAATTCAATATTTCCAAAATAAAATTCATAATCTTTAGCATCCTTCCTCTCCCCACAAGACCCTCCCTTCTTACAAATTTCCACGTCCCTGTCAAAATTACTACCATCCTCCTGGTCTTCTCAGCTTACAACCTGGGTTTCAGGTTTCATTCATGACTCTGGCATCCCACATATTCAGTCCACTGCCAAAGTTTGCATTTTCTACCTTCACAGAACCTCTAGTAATGTTCCTTTTTCTCCAGGCAGCTCAGTTGTACAATAGAAAGAGCACTGTGCTAGAGACAGGCACAGTCTGAATTTAAATCCAGCTCCAGACAATCACTATGACTCTGGGCAAGTAACTTAACCTTTATCAGCCTCAGTTTTCTTAAAAAGGACATAAAAATAGGATCTACCTGTCAGAGGTTGAGGAAATTGTCTAGCACATAATAGATGCTTGTTTAATTAATATATGCTTATTTCTATTCAGCCATGTTCCCACCACCCCTGGTTTATGCTTTCATTACCTCTCAACCAGATTATTGCAATTGCTTCTTTTTTAAAAAATTGCTATTCACTTTCCCTTCTACTTCCTGCCGCCTACTACTACTACTACTACTACTACTACTACTACTACTACTACTACTACCACCATTACAATAATTATTATTATTATTGTTATTGACAGATCCTACCTCTTGTTCTCTGCCTATGTATTTTAATTTTCATTCTGAGTGAGTAAGACCCTATAATGCTGTCCTGAGGCAGTTCAGTAACAGCATTTTATCATCAAAATAAATTACAGGGGCCAAGGAAAGAAACCACAAATATCAAAAGCCAAATATCAATTACTATTTTTTGTGCTAATCTTTCTATTTCCTGGTACGACCCACCCTCGGGGTACTAGGGAGGGAAAGAAAAAAAGTCCTTAAATTATTATAATGTCATCTGTCTGTTTGGGTTCCCTTCCCCACCCCCTCCTTACAATCTCTTTAAGGACATCTGCAAGGAATTACCTCAGTGTCTGAAATGAATTAACAGAAATACACCAGTACCTGCCCCAAGCAAGCCTGGGCCTGGGTGGCTGCTGTCTAATAAACAATGGTCTGCCAGTGGTGAGAGGCGATGGAGTCTATGAAATGCTGGAATGCTTTTAGTGATACTGGATCACTGTTTGCACATTCATTCATTCAATAAACATTTCTTAAATGCCTACTGTATGTAAAGTTTTGTGCTAGAGACTAAGGAAAAATGCAATAGTTCAGTAAATTGATTTATTTTAAAAATATATACATTAAAAATGATGACCAGACAAAGTTAATGTCCTCATATGCTCCACAAAAGTTGTATAGTTTCTACACAGAATTTTGGGAAAGACCCTGGTCTCCAGCTCAATAGATTTGAATTTTTATCCCAGATCTTTCACTTACCTCCTATATATCTTTGCCAAATCATTTCATGTCTTAAAATTTCAGTTTCCTCAATTTCCCAAAAAAAGAGAAAAATGCTACTTCAGTACAAAAGAGGAAGAGGAAATGATGGCAGGGGGAAAAAAGAGAAAGTTAATATAGTATCCTCCTTCCCTCAAGAAGTTCATTATCTAGTACTACGAGAGAGCAGCTCTCCCTCATTGTGACTTATACCTTTATTTATATGAAGACTTGTAAGGTATAGTGTGATGTAGTGGATAGATAACTGAATCCAAAAGACTGGAAGACCTGAATTGAGTTCTATCTCTGATACATCTGGCTATGTGATTCTGGAGTACTATTTAAGATTTTTGTGCTCCAGATAAATCCCTAAGACTAAAAAGTTACTCAACTGGATTGTCAAAGGAGCCTTCCTTACCTAAGAATTCCTAAACCAATGAAATCACAAGGTCAAATCCTATCCCTTTGAAGACTCTGTTGGAGAGGACCCCAGATGAAAGAGAGGTCAGTTCTACTTGTCAGGATTGAGGGAGATTTCATAGAAGAAAATAACCTTTCCCTCTGCTAACAGCCCAGCAGAGAGGAAAACAAAGCATACACAAATAACTCTGACTGTGATTGGTCTAAGGAAAAATATTGTAGAAACATTTGAGAAAGAAGAGATGTCTTTTTCTCCAAAAGAACAAGAAAGTCATCAAGGAGAAGGGTAGTGCCTTAGAACCTGGACTAGGTTTTGACAAAGGAGAATAATCATAGCAAAGATATAAATAGGAGTAGATCAAGGAATAACTGAGCCAATTTTGCTTAGAATTCGAGTATATGAGGAAGGGCACTACAAAATAAGATTGGAAGGGAAATTGAAGGCAAAGGATGGAAGATTTTTAAAACTACCTATATCCATGTGTATAAAATATTTATAGCAGCTGACTTGGTGATGCCAAAGAATTGGACACTGAGGAGATCACCATCAAGCAGGAATGGTTGGATACATTATAATAAATGATTGTAATGAAAAACTATGTGCTGTAAGAAATTAGGAAGAGAATGGTTTTAGAAAAACCTGGAAAGGCTTATATGAACTGATATAAAATTGAGTAGAATCAGGGGAATGATTATACAACCAGACCAGAAAGATAAACTTGGGAAGATTTAGTAACTCTCATCAATACAGTGACCAACCATAATTCTAAAGGACTTCTTAGATGAAGCATACTATACATCTTCAAGATAGAAAAATGATGAACTCAAGGGGCATATAAAAGCATATTTTCTTCTCTTTCTGTTTTTGGACATGGCTAATGTGGACATTTGTTTTGTATATCTATAAATATTTGTGATAACTTTTGTCTTTTCTTGTCTTAATGTGTTGAGGAGAAGAGAGAGACTTTGGAACTAAAAATAGAATTGAAATTTTTTTTTAAAAATTCCATCTAGGAGCCTTGGAATATATGACATATTTCTTTTGATTAATAATAATGATGATGACTGTGCACAAGAACTGTGCTAATTGCTTTATTACAAATATTATCTCATTTGTTCCAAAGAAGCAAGGGACTGACATGCTCAGACAGGTCACTGTGTGACTGTGTGACCCTGGGCAAGTCATCTGATTTCACTGAGAGTCATTTTATCCCTCTAAAAAACTGAGATAATAATCCTCACATTAGTTACCTTGGAGGCTTATGGTGAAGATCAAATCAGATGATGTACATTGAGAACTTTATAACCATAAAGTGCTTTATAAATCTGAGTGATTATTATTATCCATCCTTCATAGGCTAGGGAGCCCTGAAGCAGTTCTTTGTCAGCTTCTCTTTGAGTAGCTAAAGTGGGATCTGCCTGCTGGAGTTCTGTGCTATTTCCCAATCAAAAACATATCATTCCATCTTCCTCTTAGTTGGAGAATTACGGCTGTTTAGGGGTGTCTGTGGAGGTGGCTTGACAGGAGCCTTCTGGGATAGGCAGTAAATAAGAAAGATCACTCCTTCCTTTCAATGGCAAGACTATATGAGAAACATTAATCATCTGTCTGAAAAACGAAGGCTGGGCTGCACGTGTGTCCACTCTGAACCTGGAATTCAAAGAAACGAAAAAAGATTGTGTTCACAGCCATAGAGAACCAAGGATCAGCTCTAGACAGGTCCCTAATTTGGGCAGAAACCTATTCCTATTCCAGAGTGGTGAAATGTAGCAACGCTCAATTTAAAAACCACGTCTCCTAATATTAAACCATCTTAAGATGTCTGGGTCAGTGGCAAATTTTCAGGTTTCACAGAGAAAAAACAGAGAAAAGTCAAAAGGTTCCCTGGTCCATAGATTCATAAATGTTTGTTCATTTGAATTGAATTAAAAGAGTGCTAAGTTTGGAGTCAGAAATATGGTATCTGACATTTTGTGATCCAGTGCAAATCACCAAACCTCAGTTTATTCATCTGTAAAATAGGTACTATTATATTTTCATTTTCTGATTCATAGATTTGTTGTTAGAAAATTAACTTATAAACTTTAGTTTATTGTTGTTCAGTCATTTCGGTCATACTCAACTCTTTGTGAACTCACTCGGCATTTTCTTGGCAAGCATACTGGAGTGAGTACCAGATAAGTACCAAGCATAGTGGATAGAGTCCCAGACCTGGAGTCAAGAAGATTCATCTGCCTGACAGCCTCTGACACTTACTAGCTCTGTGGACCAAATTAAGTCACTTAACTCTGCCTTAGTTTCTCATCTGTAAAATGAACTGAAGAAGGTAATGGAAAAACCATTCCAGTATCTTTACCAAGAAAAGCCCAAATAGGGTCATGAGGAGTCAAAAATGACTGAACATTATGTGCCAAACAATGCATTTGAAGTTCTGGTTGCAAAAACAAGATAATCTCAACTTTCAACAGGCTTATATTATACTGAACCAGGGAGGGGAGTACATCAGATACACAGGTCATTAAAAATAAAATATGCATAAAATTAACTCAGAGTAGCTTTGAGCGGGGGGAGTAGGGGAAGGTAACAACTAGAAGAAATCTGAAAAGACCACTCCCAAGAGATGGTAAATGAACTGAGTCTTGAAGTAAACTAAGGTGATAAGAGGTGGTGGTGGTTGTTTGTCCTTCATTCTGGAAGAGAACCAATGACATCAGAAGGCTTGTATCTTTCTTTGCAAATCAATTGGATTTAAGTGAGGCAAAGCTGTGCAAAGTCATCAGCCTCCCTCTCTCTTCCAGAATCATCAGAGTCCAGTGGCAAGACAAAATGCATTATAAGAGAATGTTAGTAGGAAATGAAAGCATTCTAGGCATAAGAAAATAACTTGTGCAGAACCATGGAGACAAGAGACAGAATATTGTATTTGGGAAACAGCAAATACACCATTTTGATTGGACCATATAGTAGATGAACAGAAATAATGTACAATAAGTCTGGAAAAGTGGAGGAGATAGATTGTGAAGTATTTAAGTACATTAATTCCTATTTTATCATAAGTCAATAAGGAATCACTAGAGCTTCTTGAGCAGGGGAATATGTCGATAGATCGATAGATACATAGATAGATAGATAGATAGATAGATAGATAGATAGATAGATAGATAAGGTTATCTGGAGAGGGGAGAAACTGAAGGAAGGGAATCTAGGAGGTAATTGAAAACTTTTATGTGAAATATGATGAGGACCTAATCCAGAGTGGAGAGAAAGGGGTGGATGTTGAAGAGGTAGATTCAAGAAGACTGAGGCAACTGATTGGATATGATGGGTGAATGAGAATGGAGACTTAAGGATGACTGCAAGGTTTAAAGCATGGGAAGCTGGAAAGTTGTACCCTTGATAAAAAAGAAAAGTTAGTAGGAATTCAGGTATTAGGAAGAAAGATACTGTATGCTAGTTTTGATATGCTGAGTTTGAGATGCTGATGATTTTGAATTGTTCCATTGGTAATTGAAAATATGGTATATGAGTCCAGGAGCAAGACCAGGGCTGGAAAGACATACCTATAAGAGCTGATGAAATCAACAAAAAAAAAACAGAAAGAGGAAGGAACTGGGGACAGATTCCTGGTATTTATTCACACAAAAATTCCTAGGATCACAAATTCATATCTAGAAGGGACCTCAAAGTTCAACTAGTCCAATTATCTCATTTTACAGATGAAGAAACTGATGATCAGAAGGTTAAGCCACTTGTCTCAGATATCAGAGATAATGTCAGAGAGGAGAATTTGAGCCCAGGCTCCCTAAATCTAGGCTCAGTTCTCTGTTCTTGAAAAGGAGCATGGGAGAGATAGTCAGATAAGTAGTAGACTCATGAAAGGGCAGTATTATAAAAATCTGGGGAGGACATAATATGTGGAAGAGAAAGGGTGATCAGCATCTGAGTCTCAGAGATACTTTTTGACTTTTGTATAGACACACATAATAAATATTAAAAACAGGGGTGGCTAGGTGGCATAGTGGATAGGGCACCAGCCCTGGAGTCAGGAGTACCTGAGTTTAAATCCAGCCTCAGACCCTTAATAATTACCTAGCTGTGTGGCCTTGGGCAAGCCACTTAACCCCATTGCCTTGCAAAAACTAAAATAAATAAACAAACAAACAAACAAATAAATAAATAAATATTGGAAACATAAATAATACCAGAAACTCATATATATATATATATATATATATATATATATATATATATATATATATATATATATATCCAGGAAGTCAGAGTTAATATAATCTGACTCTCCTAAATGAGTCCCTAAGAAAGTGACCAGCTGAGAAACTAATTAGTGACAACTTTATCTGGAATCAAGATCTTCTGACTGGAATTCAATCTTCAATTATATTATAGTACACTCGCAATCAGAATGTCTGTCAGTAGATCATAACCTTACCACTCTTAGGAGATGACCTCACCACTCTTAGAAAGCATCATTCTTAGGTCAGACTGGCTTAAATGATATTTTCATCTTCTTCTTACCTGATCACAAATTTTCATCACTCACCTATGATAGTGGAAAGAAGAGGGAATGAACTCAGATTAAGACCAGAATTCTAATCCTAGTTCTACTAAAAAGCCCACACAAACTTATTTGGGCAACTCACCCAAATCTTATTTCCCCATCTATCATACGAGGATAGAGGGAATCAGGAAGACTGAGTCCTAAATATTTTAACATTTAACTAGTTATTAATGTCCACTTTCAACAAATCACTCAACCCCCACAAACCTCCATTTCTTTATCTAAAAAAATAAGCTAATAACACCTGTAGTACTTACATCACAAGGTTGTTACGAGGCAAATAAAAAATTATTATTACTAACTCAGAGCTGTTTAGATAAATGTGTTTAGCAAATCATGAATTGTTATGTAAATTATACTCTCATCATCATTACTCCACAGCTCCCTGTTGCCACTCATGTTAAATCTAATCTATTTTGCCTGACTTTCAAGGTTCTCCATCATATGATCCTAATTTAGGGGTATATAAGATGGAGTCAGGTTATGCAATATACTCAGTGCCAATGGAAGAGTTGATATAATGTGGAAAAAAGTATTGAACTAAGGCCAAAAGAAGACCCAAGTGCTTATCCTAGCTCCCCCACTAACTTGCTCTGTGACCTTGTTCAAATTAGTTTCGCTTTCTGAAACTCTTTTCCACTTCTGAAAAATGAAGACAGTCAACTTAGCTCCCTTTGAGTTCAAATATTCTCTGACTCCTGACTTGCCCAGGGTCACTGAGTCAATTCCTAGCAGGACTGACACTAAAGGCTGAATTCTCCAGATATTAGCATTATCACTTAACCAACTTGAAAGAAAGTATCTCATTTAGGTAGAAATGACTATTTACTGGTAAATACTACATCCTTTGGTGTCTTCTTTTCCCCAAAAAAATATTTTTCTTTATCCAACTTTGAAAGCACTTTCTGAATTAAGACTCCAACTGCAAGGACCCCTGCGGGATTGCAGGGGAAAGAGAATGAAAAATGTTTAGACCAATTCTAGAGGCATTCTAAATCATATGGTACTCCAGGGTACAGAACTGCTCAGATACCCCTTGGGTTTCCAATCCAGCCCAACATGTTGGATTAAATAGGCTCTTGCACTTTGAAGAGAACAGTTTAATGATCCAGAAAACAAAGAACACAAACAGGAGCAATGCTAAATCAGATATATATACTTGGCCAAGACAGAAAGAAATAGATTGAGGATGGGATATGACTAATAGGTGAGTTCATAATAGTGAGCGTAAGCTCCTTTAGATTCTTCCCCAGCAAAACAAGCTTACAGTCCCCTGAAGAACAAAGATTGTTCAATTTCAAGGAAGCAGATTTTCATGGAATTAAACCTGGAATCATATAATTGCAGCATTGGAATAAATCCCAGGAGTCACCTCATCTAACCTATACCTGAATAACAATCCCTTGGAACATATCCCAAACATGACTTCCAGCCTCTGTTTTGAAGATTTTTAGAGACAAGAAGCTCACTTCCTAGCAAGATGGCCCATTCCTTTATAGAATGGCTCTGCATATTAGGAAATTTATTCTTATAGTAAATTGATACCCGCCTCCTTCAAACTCCCACCCATTGCTCCTAGTTATGCCCTCTGTGGCCAAGAAGGATAAATGTAATCCCTCTTCCTCATGACAGCCCTTCAAATATTTTAAGATATAGCAGACTAGAAAAAGTATCGCATGTGGGAAAGAATGTGGGTCTCTTCTAAGGTTAGGTCTATGTGGAAGAGACTGTAAGAAAAAAAGATGAAAAAACAGATAATTGAGGAGAGGGGAGGAACTGATTTAAGAGGAGATAGGCATGTATAACTTGGCTAAGCAAAGGGAGGAAGAAATCATCCACATGCATAAATCTACAAATAGGCTGACGGCCTGAGCATCAGGGCAGGGAGGAATAGTCTAGAGATCTAGGAGTCAGTGTGGGTGCAGTGAGATACAGTGACAGAGAGGGGAAGATTTATGCTGAAAAGAAGGCTGGGAATTTTCCTTCTTGAAATACATTCTTTCTTTTTTCTCTTTTTTTTAAGTCTACAAAAATTTATCAAACTCCTACTGTGTGAAGGCACTAAAGGAGATGCAAAGATAATTAAGATATGACCCTGGAGTCTTGGAGAAAAAAACAGTGGGAAGAACAGTGGTGTTGCAGTGAAGAAAGACATGGATTCGAGTCCAGTTCAATATATTCAATAATTGTGTGGCTTTAATACAGTCACACAATCTCTCGGGATTCCTATGAGGTTAAAATGAAACAATATATAGAAAATGCTCTGAGAGCTTTCCAGGCTACCCAAACACTGGCTTGGGAGGAATATTGGTAATTGATATTTATATAATGTTTTAGGTCACCAAACCCTATATTGTTCATTTGTTTCAATCCTGTCTGATTCTTCATGATGCCATTTGGGGTTTTCTTGGCAAAGTTACTGAAGTGATTTGCCATTTTCTTCTCCAAATCTGATTTTAAAAAAAACTGAGACAAACTGAGGTTAAGTGACGTCCTGAGTGACACAGATTGTAAGTGTGTGAGGTCAGGTTTTAATGCAGGAAGAAGAGTATTCCTGATTTCAGGTCTAGCTGTCTATTTACTGTACCACTTAGCTGACTCATGTCTTTTGCATCAACAATTCAAATTTTTTTAAAAAATTTAAGAATCTGTTGAGTGAAGAGCATTGTTTTAAGTGTTAAATATGGACACAATTTAAATGAGAGGACAACAAGAAGTCATTACAGATAATACACTCTCTTTTTATCCTCATATAATCTCTGTAAGTTAGAAAATGAGCTTTTTTTATGCTAGTTGTTTTCATTATCCCATTTTACAGAAGAAAGAAACAAGGTCTCAGAGAAGCAAAATTATTTTCTGGCCATGTGACTGAGGTTTAAGAAACAATTTAAGACCACCTAAATAATCTAGGACCACCCAAAAAAATCAATGGTGAATTAGATACATAAAAAACAAGTTACATGAGTTCCAGTCCATATACTAGAATTTACAATCAAAGTAGAGTCAGGGGATCCTGATGGCAATCTGGGAAAGCCTATGGAGTCCTTTTCAGAATAACGTTGCTTTTTTTTTAACAGACAAAACAATCACAAAACACCAATGTCATAAAGAAATGTTGAAATAGAGTTATAAAAATTTTTTAAATGAGTATGTGGACCTCAGGTTATGAACCCTAAACTAGATGATCTTTTCATCCTCAAAGTTCTAAGCTTCTACATTTAGCAAGAGTCTTTCAGATCATATACAACAACATTTATCAAAGATTCAACAATACAGTAGTGTACCTCCATCAGGAGACCTGATGCTGCCAGGTTTTAATCCTGACCCTGGCATTCACAGCTAATGTCACCTTAAGTAAATCACTTTGATGGACTCGGTTTTCTGTTGTGTTAAATGAGAGAATTGGAATAGATGATCTCCAATATCCCTTTGATTTCTGATATACTAGTATATTCAAGATTTCTGCATAGCATAAACCATCATTAGAAAGTGTTCATGGTATTAATGAGATCCTGGGCTATTACCCATCCCACCCCCTACCCCCATGCTTAGTATGTGCTAATAAGCAGGACAGCCCCTATAGTTAGTATCTGATTGCCAAGCTGCTTTTTTTTAACTGCCAGATTAATTAACATTGAAGCAGATAATTGGCATTAGCTTACAGGAGCCGAAAAATCATTAATCGTTCTTTTCACGTTGGTTGTAGGAGAATTTGTTGTGATAAATCTTGTTTTTAATGTAATTCCAACTCATTTGAATTTGTCACTAATGTGAAGATTCAGGCACTTTCTAGAAACATGTTGTCTAGAAGCATCCATTTTCTGCCTTAGGCAAAACTGGATTCAAATAATTGTGGACCCTTGAGCATTTTTTTTTTGTTTGCTTGTTTTTTCAGGGCTAAAAAATGTTAGAGCATCATTTTGTTCAGACAAGTTTTTTCAATTGTGTCAACTCTTTGTGACCCCATTTGGAGTTTTATTGGCAAAGATACAAGAGGGGCTTGCATTTTCTTTCTCCAATGTTAGAGTTACCTGGGACTCATAATAATAATTTTTATTATTTATATAACATTTCATGATTTGCAAAGCTCTTTACAAATATATTTCATTTTATCCTCAAAATGACCCTGGAAGTTAATTGCTATTATTATTCCTGTTGGAAACTGAGGCAAATGGAGGTTAAGCAAGTTACCTAGAGTCACATAGCTAGTAAGCATCTGCGCCAGAATTTGAATTCAACTCTTGCTGACTCCAGCACTCTATTGTACCATCTAGTTATAAGGATATTTGGATATAAATTATTAGATATGGAAGGCAACTTAGTGTCACAGAACTTTGCAACACATAACACTGAATTTCAAAGTTGGAAGGAACTAGATTTGAAAGATTATAACAGGTAAAAGAATCAAAATGTCAAAACTGGATAGGGTCTTGAAACATAGGCGGTTAGATTGACATATTTGGATAGGATTTTAAACCACAATATGTTAGACAACTTTGTGGAGTGAAGCTATAGAGAGTAGAAATTGTCCTGGTTTGAAAGTCAGAAGATGAATGAATGAAAGAAAAATAATTTATTGAGTATTTTCTATGCACCAGCCTCTGCTGGTTGTTCAAATATAGCCCCTGCCCTCAAGAAGTTTAGATTCTAATGAGGGAAGACAAAATAAAGCTAGAGTTGGAAAAGTGTGGGAGATACTGAAACTGGGATTTGATAAGGTGAAGGAAAGTTCACTAAGTCTTGAGTTATGGGGGTGGGAATTCAAATTCCTAGAAAAAGTGGTGGAGAAGGAGCCTGGGGCTGGAGGCAGCATGGCATAGATTAGATTTCTTAAAAGTGGCTCACATTAGGGCTAAATTAAATGGGAATTCACCACTTGGAGGCTAGAGTCACAGGGGTAGTAGTCTGACTTGGAGAAGGGATGGGAGGGGGGCTCAGTGGGGAGGGGAAATGATGACCTAGACTGTAGCTATATTCTGGTTCTGATATAGTAGCTTTGGAATTCTGACCAGGTTCAACTCTCTATCTCAAGTTCTGAATCTGCATATTGGGAACAATATCTGCACAATTCACCTTCTAGCATTGTCAAGAGGATCCAATGAGATAATTTTTAAGACATTTGGCAATTTGTATCACCTATTAATTCCATAGGACATAGAATGGAAATGGATAGGAATTCGGAACATAAAATCTTAGAAATGGAAAGAACCTTGGAATTACATGGTGCAGTTGTTAAATGGTGCAACTAGAAGAGAAACTTATGCATAAAATAGAACAGGAAGGGACTTTAAAGATCTAATACAAGGATTCTTAACTTTTTTGTCCCTTTGGCAGTCTGGGGAAGCCTGTGGATCCTTTCTTAGATTCATATTTTTAATTGAAAAAAATAAAATGCAAAGTGTTATAAAGTAAATCAATTATACTGGTACATTGATAAATTGATATATTGGTAATTGGTACAATTGTCAAATTTCTAAAAATGCATTGTTCAGATGCCAGGAGAAAAAAAAATTTTCTTGGCTACCCTTTCTTTTCTTCATTATTGTTGTGATCGTTATTGTTGTTGTAGTTGTTCAGTTATATTTGACTTTTTTGTGACATCATGGGCCATAGCATGCCAGGTCCTTGCATTTTCCACTGTCTCTCCAAGTCCTTCTAAGTCCCTATTTGTTGTTTCCATGACATTATCTATCCATCTCATCCCTTCCATCTTTTCCTTTCGGCTTTAATCTTTTCCAACATCAAGATCTTTTCCAATGAGTCTTGTCTCCTCATTCTATGGCTAAAGTATTTACATTTCCACCTCAGTATTTGACCCTCCAGTGAATAGTATGGCTTAAATTCTTTAAATACCCTTTCTTTTTCACATGAAGAAACTGATATCCAGAAAGAGAAAATTGATTTGTTCAAGGTCACTAAGTTAAAAAGCAGTAGAATCATAGAACCATAATTTGATCAGAAATTATTTTGCTAGAACATATATACCTACTTTCCCCTTAATCTGCATGGGAGGTATAAGTGTAGTTTCACCTTTGACCACTGTGTCTGGCATCATGTACCTTATCAACATGCATGGTTACAGTTCATCGAACTAGAGAGAATAATAGTGTTACTAGATTTTAGTAAAGCACTTGATAAGAAATCACTTATTTATTCTTTTAAGAACTATGGAGAAATGCAAGTTAGACTGTAATTAGCTTAGAAATTTGAAACTGGTTGGCCAACTTCAAAAACTAGGTAGTCATGAGTTATCCTGTGATCTCTTGTAGAATACCTCAGAGTTCTGTCTTTACTTGTATTTTTTCCACTTAACATTTCTCTCAATCACTTGGAAAAAGGCATTCTATCAAATGCTACTGAAATAGCTAGAATTAATAACTGAGAAATTGGATAAGAGGATTACAGAAGACCTTGATAGTCTATACCATTGGACCAAATCAAGCAAGATGAAAATTAATAGCCATTTAAATGAGAGTTTTTCACATGGATTCAAAAATTCAATATAATATTGGGGTAGGAACATGAATAGACAGTAAAATGTCTAAAAAGATATTAGTGGACTATAAGCATTAAATGAATCATAATTTGAAATCTTTGTAAGGAAGCTCAAACAACATTGGAGCCCATTGAGAGGCTTAGCATCCAGAAGTAAGGAGATGATGGAGCATTTCGCCTCTCCCCTGGTCAAGCTTCATCTGGAGTACATTGTTTGGTTCCAGAACCTATGTTGTAGGAACGGCCTTCATAAGCTATAGAACATTGAAAGGAGGACAGCCATGCTAATGGAGGGCATTCAATCAATGCTGTATCAATTGAAAATGGGGATGTTTAGGTTGCAGAAAGAAAGATTTTGTGAGATCGCAGTTTTCATCTGCTTGAAGATAACTTCTTCTTAGCCCTGCAAACAGAACTGCTAGCAGTAGAAGGCTATGGCAAAGAGGAAGATTTCAGTTTAAAGTATTAAAAGACATAACTTAAAAGTGATCAAAAGGGGCAGGTAGATGGCACAGGGGATAGAACACTGGCCCTGGACTCAGGAAGACCTGAGTTCAAATGCAGTCTCAGACACTTAATAATTGCCTAACTGTGTGATCTTGGGCAAGTCACCCTTAACCCCATTGCCTTAAATAAATAAATAAATAAATAAATGATTTTTTTGAAAGTAATCAGAATGGGCGACTAGGTGGTTCAGTAGATAGAGCACCAGTCCTGGAGTCAGGAGTACCTGAGTTCCAATCCAGTCTCAGCCACTTAATAATTACCTAGCTGTGTGGCCTTGGGCAAGCCACTTAATCCCATTACCTTGCAAAAAAAAAAAGTGATCAGAAATACCCAAATGTAAAATAGGCTGCCTGTGGAGGTAATGAAGAACTTCTAGGGAAACCAGAAACAGAGCTGGTGATCTGGGGAGATTTGGGCTATTCACAGGACCCTTATGCCAACCTGCCCATCAGTAACAGCTGGTCAACTGTTTGCATTGATGAAAGTAGGAAAGGATGACTCCCTTCTCCACAAAAGTCACTCCCAGAGGTATAGATGGTCACAGGAGAAGGCTGGAAACAGGTCCAGTAACCTGAGGGTTCCTGCTCTTTCCAGGGCTCCTTGGTAAAGGAACCTAGACTGGCCTCATCAGGATTCTGAAGGGAGGAGGAGTTGAGGTAGTGGTGCTGATTTGAGATACCTGGTACAAGCCTCTTCTTGTCTGTCCCTCAAGATGCTCAGCTGCTTCATGTATAAGTTCAATTCAATAATTCTGAGTCCTCTTTCAACTCTGAGTCAGCAGAATCTCACTTCAATAGTACATTTAAATCTGTCCTGAAGGAGAGGAAAAACAATTTTTACTTTACATACCTGGCAACAGAGAGTAGTGACTGTGGTCCAAAGAGACAGTAAATAGACTTGGCAAGATAAGTTAGGTTCTCAAGATAAGTGAGCAAGCTTAGGAGATAAAGTCAAAAGGTGTGAAGGAAAAGCAGGCAGATGTTGGCCCAGAGGCAGGAAGTCTGCTTCACATTCTCAACTCATAGTCCAAGAAGCAGTCATCATATCACTTCAATAATTATACAACTATGCTGTTGATGCCGCCACCCTCCTTCCAGTCACTCTGTCTGGAAACCTCAACCATCTCTGACTTTTCTTTCTCTCTCCCTTCTTTTCCTACCTCCTAACTAATAAAATCTAATCCATTATTACTCATCTCATTTCCTCTACCACTACTATCCCTATCACTGACATTTTCCACCAGTGATGCCCCCATCACTGTCATCACTGACATGCTTCACCAATGCTGTTGCCATTACCATCATCATCATCAACAACAATATGCATAGATCACTTTAAGATTTGTCAAAGTGTTTCATTATACATTACCCCTCTCCCTTTATCACTCTAGCTCACTGAAGTAGAAATTGCAGGTACCCCAATGTTGCCAAGAAAATCTTTGATTAAACTTGAAGCACCGTTCAAAGAGTCTGAGTTTCCCCATTAAGAAAGTGGATTAGGGGAAAAGAATTGAATGAGATGATCCTTTAACACTCTAACATTCCGTGAGTCTATGAGATTCATTTAGATATCACAAGTAAGATTATCTAATCTAGTCTTGTCATTTAGCTAGGATTCCCCAATTCACTTAATTGAAATTTTGTCTTTAACATATGCTATCTATGTGACTCTGGGTAAGTCACAGCATACCATGAAATTCTATGAGGCTATAAATTGTAGAAAAATCCAAGTTTATTGGCAAGGGATGTTTCCTCATTGGAAATTCCATTCAAAAATTAAATCATTTGTGAGTAACAATAAACAATAACCTTTTATCCCCAAAAATCAATGCCTCCACCTTAGGTATGCCATCCATGCAGCAGATGTAGTAGGATCTTTGTGATATGCTGCCATATATGCTAAATGTTAATAATCTGAAATTACTTTGTACATATTTTGTTATTTGAAAGGCAGGGTAACATTCTTCCCTGCCCCATCCTGGCCTCAACACACCAGAGTACAATTGGGAAGTTTTTAACAAAATTTAAAAATGTAACAAAACATAGATAACATTGCGTTTTTAAAAGCTAAATTAATATATGACCTATAGGCATCCTGGTATATAGATTAGTAGACTACCATAGTGAAGACATTTCATAAATGCTTGTTAAATGATTAACTGAATGAATGGATTGTAGCAATAAATACCAGAGGCAGTCATATAGAATCAACTTGATCCTGTCCTAGAGACTCAGGCTTAGTGTTCACAAAAGAATCAGCAGCCAAAATGTTTACTTGGGACTACTTGGGGGGAAAAATCTAAAATAAATAGCTCTCTAAATTCCTCTTAACCAATATGGCCACTAGTATCACAGCAGCCTTCACAAGCTATGACAGAACAAAGATGGCTTAACTGTTTTCTTCCCATAAAACAAAAGTTTATAAGCCAAGTTGACAGAAAGTTGGAAAATACCTCCTGTCTCACCACACTATTTGCCCCAACAGTTTGCATAGATTAACCTTCTTGGCAATCAGTTAACCAACATCTGGAGGAAGAGGTATACAGCTTGTCAATGAGATGGAAAATGAGAGAGGGAGAACACTTCAGGAAGATGAGGAGTCAGGATTCAGTACATATTTACTAAAATGCATTTCATATTCAGTCAATGATGAGCACAATGGCTAGAAAAGTAAGTGATTTTAGAATTAAGAAAGAGTACCTGAAGTGAAGGAAATGATCTGCCATAATCAGGTCACACAAGGTAGTATTATGTGAACTTCTGAAGTACATAGATTAAAGGATTTGGAGTCAATAAAGTGAAATTAAAAATCCTGCCTTAGCTGCTGCCTTAGTTTCCTCATCTGCAAAATGGGGATGGTAATAATAGCACCTACCTCCAGGACTGTAGTAAAGATAAAATGAGATAAATGAAAAGTGCTTTGCAAACTCTAAAGGACAATTAAAGCATTAGTTATTATATTTCTGGGCGCTTCATTTTAAGTTGAACATTAACAATTTGGAAAGGACCTAAATATCAGTTTACAAGAATTTTGGAGACTATATTATATGAAGAGACTCAGTTGAAAGGACTGTTTAAATTGGAGCAGAGATGTTATTTTCATTGTAACACCTCCTGTAGAGGGAGAAAGTTTTGCTTGAACCTGTGCAGAGAGAGACCTTTTCATGTTTCCTCTCTCTCTTCTTTTCCACATTCTATCCTTTCAATCCCACCCCAGCCCCAATTGGGCAATATTTTCTTGCTCAAAAGATAAGCTGAAAAATTCCAAACCTCAGAAGTCCATGCAATTCTCTGTCATTGGTTTTCCTTCTAGAAATAGCTTTAGACAAGTATTTGAAGGACCATCATGTACAAAAGGGTTTTGAACTTATCTTGTTTGGCCTTAAAAGCAAAATTAGAAGTAGTAGAGATGAGGACAGGGAACATTACAGAAAGGAAAATTATAATTCAAGGAAAGCAAAATTTCTTGACAATTAAAGTCATCCAGGGAAATATGCCATGTTAGCTAGTAGTAGCTCCTCTCTCACTGGAAATCAAGAATGTGGCATCAACTATAAGAGATTCTTGTTTAGGCATAAGGTAAAGTAGATGAATTCTAAATTGTCTTCTATCTTTGAGATCCCAATGCTTCACTGGGACATTTGTGCACATTCCCTAGGAATATAAACTAAATTTCCTTTCTCTTCAGGTAATGGGGTCATCACAGTCTCCTTCAGGATATCATTAGAACCCAGGCCCCTGGAATGGCAAATTGGGTCGAGTGTTACTAAATATTCAACAATAGTAACGCTCTCCATTGCAACTCAGTGGACATAAAGTCAAATCACCTAGGTTTGAATTTGTCTTTGAGCAGGTTACTTATCATCCATAGGTCTTGGTTTCTCCATTTGTAAAGAGAGCTCATGGAAAAGATGCTACCTGAGGCCCCTTTCACTACAACCTTCCGGAAATCCCAAAAGAGTCAGGATGCATGAACAAGCTATAGATAATATGGTTGTGTAAGGCAGATTTTTTTTTAGGTTTTTGCAAGGCAATGGGGTTAAGTGACTTGCCCAAGGTTACACAGCTAGGTAATTATTAAGTGTCTGAGTCTGGATTTGAATTCAGGTCCTCCTGACTCCAGGGCCAGTACTCTATCCACTGCACCACCTAGCTGCCCCTCAAGTAGATATTAATGCTATTCCAATATTACTATTATCATCAACATTAATAAGATTGACTTTTTGGAAGAATTAGAATTTACAGAAATGACCTCAAATTAAAAACACCAAGAAGCAAATCCCTTGGACTAGGCAGATTTCAGGTAAATTTTTTTTTAAAATAATGTCCATTAAAAGGTGGGTGGTAAGTTTTAAATAAGCAAAATTAGGGAGTTCTGAGGGTAGGGCTATATTCCAGGCCAGCTGTATGGTGAGTAGGTATTGGACTTGAATTAAGGAAGACCTGGATTTAAATCCTACCTTAAGTACTCACCAGCTCTGTGACCCCTGAACATGTCACTTAACCTTTGTATTCTTCACTTCCCTCCTCCATAGATTAAGGAAGTTGAATTTGATGGTCTCCTAAGATCTCTTCCAGCTTTAAGTCTGTGATCTCATGTAGTGAGTAATGTGAGCATTTTGAAAGCCCTCTCTTATCCCAAGAGATGGTATTTTAAAAGCAACTGTGCATGTTGCATAGGGGAATCACTATAGAAATACTTGGTCTCTTCTCATTTCCCATCTACAGGAAGCTCAACCTGCTTTCACAAGTTTGTTTCATATTCCTCTCCTTTTCTGCTCCAAACTCACTTGCAAGCTGATCTCCACAGATAAGATTTCATCTTTCCCTTCTCTGACCTTGCACAAGTAGCCCCCTTGTATCTGGAATGCACTTCATGCTCTCCTTTGTCTTGTTAGAATCTCCAACTTCATTCAAGTTAGCTCACTAGAAAAAGACCTTTCTTAAATCCCCTCCCCCCATCTCTCTGATTATTAGCACTCTCCCTTTTCAAACTACTCTGTAAAAACTTCATATTTATTCTACTGGAGTACACTGTAAGGTCTCTGAGGGCATGGACTATTTAGCTGTTTTCTTAATTGTTCCAACATCTAGTACCGCACCCTGTATAGGGTAGGTATTTAATAAATACATTTTGAAAAAGTTAAATGAGCTCTTTTGGGAACATGCTTGAGGTGAGCAAAGGAAACTGATTTGAAGAATTTGGTCAGGATGGGGAATGCATTGGTCTTTGGATTGTTAGAGCATCTTCTCCAGCCTTATCCTGTAACAATAGACAATCTAACCAAAAGACCCCATTTGAGAAGTGCTCAAGGCTGTGACTCTCTAAATTTGTCCTGCAAAGGAAAAAAAATGCAATTTATTCCCGTAATGGTTCAAAAGTTCATTTGACTGCAATCTAAGATAATGGACTTCCCTTGCTCTGTTTGAAATATTAAGCCAATACAGCTGGAAGGACCTCCTTCCTCCCACTTGCCTCTGGGTTGGTGGGTTTGGGCTTTTTTTGTTTTTTGTAAATTTCTCTTTTCAGCTCTGAAAAGAGGGGTTATTGCATGTTTTTGGATTTTTTGCTCATTTCCCTTTTTTAGTTCCAAAAAGAATTTGGGGGCTTGTTTTTGTTTTGGGGGGTTCTCAACAAAAAATTGTTGATTCTACACATTCTCCACATCACAACCTAAAGACATGGTGATAGGAGAAAGCATCAGAGTTAGCCTGGCTGTTCCTTAATCCAAGTCAGAAAAGAGCTATGCTGATTTTCAGTCCATTAGTGATATACATTTTAGAAATCAATTTGTTCCTGCATTACTGCATCTACTTCACTGCAAAAGTACATTAGTGTCATGGAAACAGCACTGGATTTGGAGGAAGAGATTTGCTCTATCATAGTCTTGGTTTTGCCATTTACCAGCTGTGGATCCCTGGGAAAATTCCTATTCCTGTCTCAAGAGACAATTTCCTCATTTATAAAATCTGTATAATAGGATTATTGTGAAGATTGAATGAGATAAGACAAATTAAGTCCTTTACAAACCATTGATATCATGGTCCTCTTCAAGAATGAAGGACAAACAACAATAACAAATGTCTGTTTTATTAATCACATTTGATGCTCAATACAACCCTGTGACATAGAGATTTTATTATTCTCATTTTAATATGAGGAAACCAAAAGGTTGTGACTCTCCTTTATATTATTCTGTCTTTTACAAATACCATTTCCATACTTTTCCTCCCCAAGTCTTTTGCAAGTCATTAGGATCACATATCCCATGTCTGGAAATACTAAGCAAGAGCACCATGAAATCACAAATCCTAAAACATGGAAGAAACTTTAGAGGTCATTCTTTCCAAATATTCTATTTTACAGAAAAGACTGCTAAGTTCTAGAAAGAAGAAGACTTATTCCCTTATTTAAAGACCTTTGACAATATTTGCATGACCACTAATTGAGTGGATTATTGGGTTTTCTTGGATTTTTTTTTTTTGCAAGGCAGTAGGATTAAGTGACTTGCTCAAGGTCACACAACTAAGTAATTATTAAGTTTCTGAGGTCATCTTTGAACTCAAGTCCTCCTAACTTCACCACCTGGCTGCCATCCTTGGGTGAATTATTGTTAAGAATTACATTTCAGGTATAAATTGAATTGGATGGCTGCTGGGGTTCCTTCCAAACTCTGTCTCCTATGATTGTGTGAAGGATTTTGCCTGTGGTCATTAAACAAGCTAATGGTCAAGCCAAGATTGGGGTTCAGGTTTCCTGGCTTCCAGTTCAACTGTCTGTTAAATATTCCTTTCACATCATAGCAGTAGATTCTTTCCTGGCTAAATGTGGTAATAAAAATAACTACTTTCTAAAAAGTCCCCATCCTATTGCTATTTTAAACTTGGAGAACCTAAGGGACTATGTGTTCACCACACAATGGTGACTTAATGTTTGTGGATGATCATAATAGATCAAAATATAACATTTTAAGGTTTTCAAAACACTTTGGATAGAGTTCTAGCCCTGGAATCAGGAAGACTCATCTTCCTAATTTCAAATCTGGTCTCAGATATTTACTAGCTGTGTGACCCTAGGCAAATCATTTAACCCTGTTTGCCTCAGTTTCTTTATCTATAAAATGATCTGGAGAAAGAAATGACAAATGACTCCAATACATCTGTGAAAACAAATGCCCAAATGGGGTACCTGGAATGACTCAACAACAGTCACAAAACCTTATGCATATCATCTCATTGATCCTTCCATTTCTTGATAGTAAATGTTATTAGGGTATCCATTTTACTGTGAGGAAACTGAAGTTTAAAAAAAGTTAAGTGTTTTGCCCAGGATCAAACAAATAGTAAGTAGAAGAAGGAAATTTGCAACTAAGAGTACAAAATAATATTTGCTGAATAAATGTGTATAGCTGGATATATAGATGTGTGTGTGTGTGTGTATATATATATATATATATATATATATATATATATATACATAGAGAGAGAATGAATGTATATATGTGTTTATAGGCATATATATGTATTTAATATAATTAAAATAGGTGTATATGTGCATATAGATGTATGTTTTGTCATTCAGTTTTTTTCAGTCATGTCTGACTCTTCATGGTCTCATGTAGTTTTTCTTGGCAAAGATCCTGGAGTGATTTGCTATTTCCTTCTACAACTCATTTTACAGATGAGGAAACTGAGTCAGACCAGTTGAAGTGACTTGCTTAGGACCACTAGTAAGTTGTCTAAGGCTGGATTTCAACTTAGGAAAATGAGTCTTCCTGATACCAGACCTGGTACTCTATCCACTGTGCCACCTAGCTGCCTATATACATATATATATATATATATGATTATATAGATATATGGTACATATATAATATGTATGAATATATACATGTGTTACATGTGTACATGCATGCGTGTGTATACTTACACATGTATGTATCCAGAAGGTCAGTGTTGGATATGCCCAGCAATTAGACGGGCAATCAGTTTCTTTTTCCTCAGCTGGGCATCTGAACATTATATGGACAAATTTCAAGATTTTCAAGATTGACTCCTTTGCTCATTTGGCAAATCATTGTCTCCCAGAAAGCAGACCAGTCAGCAGTTTTTGTGTTTCAAACAATTGCAGCACAGTTCTTGAATACTGCAAACTCTATAAAAATCAACAGTGTGACATGGGAGTAAAATAAAGCTAATGTGACCTTAAATTACATTAAGAAAAGGAGAGTGACCAGAATGAGTAAGGGGGAGGGTCCTGCTAGCCTTTGCTCTGGTCAAACACCCTCTAGAGGATGGATTCAGTCCTAGGTATTCCATTTAATTAAGATTTGGACAAACTGGTAGTGCCCAGTGGAAAAGCGGGGAAGATAATGAGGGAAGAACTTGAAAGACTATCGCTTGGCAGTTTTCTAAAGAAATTAAGGAAGAGAAGATATGAGGACAGTGACAGTTATCTTTAAATGTTTATAGAATTTTCATATGGAAAGTGATTTAGATTTACATTCACCTTCCTTGACCTGAGAAAATTAAAAGGAAAATGACAGGGGCAAGTTAGAGTGATACAGATTTTAATTGGATTTAAGTAGGAACTTTCTAACAGTTCAAGTCAATCAGTAATCAAATGAGCAGCCTTGTTGGATAGTACATTCCCAAACATTAGAAGTATTCAAATTGGTTGTTTGTCCTTTGTTTTCAAAGAGAACCAAGACATCAGGCATATGATACCATGATATGCAAGTAAAATGGAATTTAAGTGAAGGAGGGCTGGGTAAAGTCATCAGCCTTACTTTCTTCTCCAAGGCCATCTGAGTCTAGTGGCCAAATGTGGATCAGGATGATTGGAGATGACTCAAGAGCAGTGGGAGATCTTAGAGGTAAATAAACACCTACTCTAAAATTTGGTTTGAAATAGGAGAATTCCTGCTTCAGGAAGACATTTGAACAGTAAAATTTTAAGACAAATGCCAAATTAGGATTCTGTAGTTCTATATTGTTCCAAGAAGAGAAATAGTCTCCTTAGCCCAAGAACAGAAATGCATTCTAATACTATCATTTGGAAGGGATCTAGATTAGAATCTGATCTACTTAATAAATGTTTAGCTTTGGACAAATCATTGGCATAGTTCTTTGGATTTTAAAATGAGCAGATTGGAGGATTAGATCAGAAGTTTTCAGAGTGAGATCTGGGGACTCCTCAACTTCCCCAGACCCTTTTACAGGTTTCATGGGGTCAAAACTATTTTCATAATAATTCTAAGATGTTTTACTAATATGGTAAGTATCAATAGATATAAACCACATAAACATAAAATCTTTGGGTGATCCTCATGAATTCTGAAGAATGTTGAAGGGGTCAAAGTGTTTAAGAGCTACTTTTCCAGATGATCTCTGAGATATTTTTCAGCACAGATATTCTTGGATTCTGAGTCTATTATTTTGCTCTGCATCTAGATAATATTCCAGGAAACATAGACATTTATGTACCCAGGTTTGAAAGCATTTAAGGAAGAAAAAAAAGAGAAAAGCAATGTATTGTTAATGTCTGACTGATATTTAATCAACAAGTAATTGGCAATATAGCTGCAGCGGCGGATAAATTCAAATGATAACATTGAGGCTGAGTGAGCACTTTCCCCATCATTTATCTCTACCACAGAGGATAACCTTTTCCTTATTGAAATATAATTGCCAAATGAGATAGTTAATTTTCAAAATTAGCAACAAAAACTAAACATTTTGAAGGAAATTTGTGTAATGACCAATTTTACACTTCCAATACGAATGCTTCATGTAGATATTCCTTTAGAATGTTGCCTCCTTCACCCTTAACCCCACTCCCCAACCAGATATCTATTGTTCAGTCATCTAGAGCACAGTTTAAGGGATCGTTCCCAGTGATGCCCTCTGTTGGACAGAATTGGATTCAAGTGTGGGCCAAAAAAAAAATACTTCTCATCTAGAAAGTGGGAGTCACAGTCATTATCTGACATAGGACTGTGCTGAGGATCACTCCAATCCACCATGTGAAGAAGCTTACATTTTACTGGAGGATAGGGGTGATACTACCTGTAATCAAATAAAGGTGCATAAGCACACATACATAGAGTACTTTAAAAAGGAAGGAGGAAAGAATAAGAATTAAAGGGATCAGGAAAGGCTTCCATAAAAGATGGTTCATGAGTTTTTGAAGGAAGCTAGGAATTTTAAGAGCTGGAGGTGAGTGAGTGCATTTCAGGCAAAAGTATTCCAGGTATACAAAAGGTATTCCAGGTCTGCAAAAGAACCTAAGAGGGAGATAAAGTGCAGTCTTGTGACCAGCAAGTAGGACATTAGAGCTATGTAAGATAAAATAATAAAAGAATATAAAAATGAAAATTGTACATTAAGTCTAAAAGGGTAGCACAAGAGATTGTAGAGACCAACTCAAACTGGCTCATGAGAAAATTGGCTTGGTTAAATCTTTAATATGAGTTTTGCAATCAGTAATTTGGCAAATGCTTCAAGTCAAAGATTGAATCATTGTTGGTGTCAAACTCAGAGAGAAACAGGAGTCTGTAAACTATATAACAGGATCCCTGGAACTGAATATCATCAGTTTTAAAATGTAATATCTTCTTATTGTGCTTTTATTTTTTGATTAAACATTTCCCAATTATATTTTAATCTGACTTGGTATGGTGAAGATTTAAGAAAGTGCTGTAGAAAATGCAGATTCAGTTTAAAAATTTGACCTGCCTCCTTTTTTTTCCTTGGAGATCTGGTTGTTAAATATTTACCATCATATCCCCAGGTGTGACTATATTGTAAAGGTTTTGAATTCTAAATTGGAGAATGTATATGTTATCCTAGACACAAGAATTTCTTTAACAGGCAAGATCTATGGTTGAGGAAGGGAGGAGAGAGTAACTTGAAGCCAAAAGTCTAAGTAGGAAGCACAAAAGGTAGCTTTGGGAAAGGAACAAAGGAGGGGTAGATAGCTGATAATAGAATGTATTTTATAATGGGAAAGTGCTGGCTAGAAATAGGTTCTAAAGCAGAGGTGTCAAACTCATGTCCTGCAGGCTTCAAACAGACAATTCCCAACACCATGATTAAAATATAATTGGAAAATTCCCAACACCCTGATTAAAATATAATTAGAAAATGTTTAACAAAAATAAAGAACAGTAAAGAACAACATAAATAATGTTAGTTTGTGGTTTTCTACGTCTACACAAGAGGTGCTTTACAAGTATAGCAATGTATTACCCTGGATATGAATCAATTAATCAGTACCTACTATGTAACAAGCCATGTGCTAATAATTGACCCAAAGAAACCCTGTAGAATAAATCTTACTCTTTCCATTTGCCAACCCCTCAAATATTTGTGTTACTTTAGGTAAATTGTAAACATTCTGTTGCTCAGTTACTTCATATTTCAAATCATGAGATTAAACACTCCATGATCTCTAAGGTCCCTTCTTGTTACACTTGCTACCAGTATTATTCCCTCATGGACAACATAGCTTGAGGCACATAGAAAAGGCTTTTGAGAAATATCATCAGTTGAGTGCTAGGTATTATTTCTTATCTTTTAGCATCTAGAACTGAATTGGCTTAATAAAGGTGAATTGACATAAGTACCAAACCAAGCCATGCTTGAGGCATCAAATGATACATTGCCTCATTTGACATTTTAAAAAATTTAGATGATGACCTAAAATTCAGCTTGGGGGGATTGGATCAACACAAAACATTTTTTTTCAGGTTTTTACAAGGCAAACGGGGTTAAGTGGCTT
Source organism: Macrotis lagotis (assembly GCF_037893015.1). Lineage (NCBI taxonomy): Eukaryota > Metazoa > Chordata > Mammalia > Peramelemorphia > Peramelidae > Macrotis > Macrotis lagotis. Next base: position 806,083,765 of record NC_133658.1, on the reverse strand, counting down.
GCCCAAGGCCACACAGCTAAACACAAAACATTTTTATGGCAACTTTTGTCAAAATAGCTACAATGTGGTAGGGAGTGAAATTATTACTGTCTCCATTTTACAGATGCAAAAATTAATCCCATTGCTAGGAAGAATCAGAGCCAGAACTTGAACCCACTTCTTCTAACTTTAAAACCAATGTTCTTTTAGTACATTTATAAGCTTATAACATCTTTATAAGGCTTTATGGGGAACAAAGAACTTTCTTCACAATAGTCTTGGAAGAGCAGTAGTAAAAATTTCATTATCCCTTTTGACAGAGGAGGTACTGACAGGAGAATTAATTGCCCGAAATCTCAAAGCTAGTAAAGTGGTGGTCAAGACTCTAAGCCAGGTCTTTTGAGATCAGATCTAGTATTCTTTCTACTTTACAATTAGTATCCCTTTAATGTCTGTCTGGTTATCATGGTCAATATCATCATCAATATTATTATTATTATTATTATTATTATTATTATTATTATGTTCCTCAAATAACAATCACATTTGGACTATTTAATAGATTCCAGAAAGTCTCCAGGAAAGAAAGAAACCTTTTTCAAATAATCAATCCTTCCGCTGTTTCTTCCTCAAAGAGTCTGTAGTTAACTATCATTTCCATCTGGTTCATATTGCATTTCCTTATCTTAAAAGTATTGTCTATTGCACTGTAAATAACCCACTTAGAGGAAAGAAATGGCAAATTCATGGGAAGGTCAAAGGCCAAAAGGAAACCCAGTTGGGGCTTTTCACAGTTGTGTACAATAGGACTGAATGGCAATCTTGCCATATTTAGTGTTTTTTGTGCACCTATTGGGCTAAGTGCTGGATATACAAAGAAAGGCCAAAAATAAAAATAAAACTAGAAAAAACTCACAGTCTAACTGGAGAGTTAAAAAGCAAACAATTATCCAAACAAGATATATAAGAGATAAATTGGAGAAAATCAACCAAGGAAAGTCACCAGCATTAAGTAAATCTCCTTTGCAGAAGGTATGACTTTAGCAGGGACTTGAAAGAAGTCAGGGAAACAAGGAATCAGGAATGAGGAAGGAGAGCATTCCATCCATAGGATCCAGCAATGAAAATGCTGAGTTGGGAGATGGATATCAAGCAAAGAGGGTGTTGTCTCTGGGTTGCTGAGTACATGAAAACGTGGAGGCAAGTAAGGTGACAGAAGACTGGGAGGATAAGAAGGGGCTGAGCTAGTAAGGGCTTTAAAGGCAAACAGAGAATTTTCTATTTGTTCCTGGAAGCAATAGGGAGCCACCAGAATTGATTGATAGTTATGTCAATAGTTGGACCTGTATTTTAGGAAAGTTAGTTTGAAATCAGAATAGAAGACACATTTATACTGGGGAGACAATAGCCAAAAGGCTATTGTTGCAGTGAAGACTTAGGCCTGTACCAAGGAAGTAGCCGTGTTGAAGGAAAGAAGACGACATATATAAGAAATATCACAAAGGTCAAATTAACAAGGCTGGATGATCAATTATATAGTGTGAGAGAGAGAGAATAAAAAGTAGAAGATGACACCTTAATATTCTACCCCTTTTCACTATGATAGTCATCTACCAAGGTGCCTGAGGTTTTGGTAAATTTCTGTGCTTTGCTGAATACTTAAATGCAGAGATATGGGTATCCATTCTCCAGCTTCAAATCACAGCCCACTTCTACCTTCTAATCCTGTACCATTCTTGTCCTTGCACATCCAGAGGATTAGTCCAATATACTAGCATCTCAGATCTAGAACTTATAGCATTTCCTGGGTACCACTATGGCAGTCCAGCTGCCAGTTGTCATCCTAAGAGATTTTAATCACCTCCTAGCCTAGTCATTGCTATCATCTTCCATTGTAAAAGTAATCAGTATCCATAAACTACAACTGCCTATTTACTAGGGGTAGCTAGCTGGGCAGTGGATATATAGAGCACTGGGTTTGGAGTTAAGAAGATTCATCTTCCTGAGTTCAAATCCTACCTTGATGCTTATCAGCTGGGTGACTCTGAAAAGTCACCCCTGTTTGCTTCAGTTTCCTCATCTGTAAAATGATCTGGAGAAGGAAATGACATATCACTCCAGTATCTTTGCCAAGAAAACACCAAGTGAGGTAATGAGAGAACGACACAATCATTCATTTATTTCTTCATCCTTTGAGTAACCAATAATTGGAATTCTTCTAATATTATGGATTCTTGTAATTCAGAGTCATATATTACAACACCAGGAAAATATAGCCACAAAAAGATGAGCTTTGGTAGCAGGGACCAAATTGGGATAATTAAAAGGTTTTAGACTCAATAATAAAAACCCCTACCTCTCATTGCAAAGTACTTTAATAAAACTTTCCTATGTGATATCTCATTGATTCTCACAATGGTTGTGAAAGCTCTTTGTCCAATACTACAGAAATGTGAACTGGTATTTTTTTCTCCCCATTTTAAAAATGTCAAAGGGGAAAATCTGATAATGTGAAGTCACTGGCCTCCAACTTCATGCCTATGAGTGTACAAGCTGCTCCTAGAATCCAGGACTTCTGATTCCATGTCAGTTATGATCTTTGTAGACATAGAATCAAAGATTGTTAGAACTTGACAGATTTGAACTCAGGTCCTCCTGACTCTAGTGCTTTATCCACTGTGCCTTCTAGTTGCCTGAGGCTATTTTTTTATTTTATTTTATTTTATTTAGAAGTTCACAGATCTCAGCTTAAGAACCTATATTCTAGGCCAATCCTGATTTTATAGCTCTGGGGAAAGAGTTAAATATTCTTTTAGAGGGAAAATGATACACAAAGACCTCTTTATTAGTGCCTCTGTTCCTTTCTGTCCTTTTTCTATCTCTTATACTCTTCATTCTGAATACATTGCCATGGCTATGAACTCTTCAAGGAAACCAAAGCAGACTGGCAACCAGATGTGCTTCCAATTGTTTATATATAGTATGCAGTGGGAGTAAATGTCAGTAAACTACTTTGAAATCCTTATATGAAAGGACCTCCATAGATCTCTTCCTCCTCTGAACTCCTATTATCTGTATCATTCATTTGGCACTTAATCATATGCAGCCTTATAGTTCACTTACCCAGTTAACTATTTGCTTTTCCAACTGGTCTTTAAACTTGAGGCAAGAGAGCTCATTGTCCTTTTTGTCTTGGGTCCTACATAGTGATTCAGGGAGATTCAAGTCCCCAGTAGATACTCAGTAAATTCTACACGAATTGATGAATGTATTCTTTTAAACCCTGAATTTTAAAGATTTTGATTTTTCTCACTAGTTAAAATTATAGAATGTTATAACTTGATGGGACCATAGAACATGTATTATAAAAACTAGGAGAAATATTAAGAACAATGTTAAAACATAGTCTAGAATATTAGAACTGGAAAGGGGACCTTAGAACATAAAGTCTGAGCTAAAAGCAAATCTTAGAAATCATTCATTCCAGGGCAGCTAGGTGGTGCAGTGTATAGAGTACCAGCCCTAGAGTCAGGAGGACCTGAGTTCAAATGTGACCTCAGACACTTAATTGCCTAGCTGAACTTGGGCAAGTCACTTAACTCCATTGCCTTAAATAATTTTTTTTTAAAAAAAAGGAAATTGTGTGTAGAAATCATCCATTCCAAAATGTTGTTTTTCCATTTTGAGGAAATGGAGTCCTGGAGAAAGGAAGTGAGTGACTTATAGACTTCCAAACAGGTAGTTCTGCTACTGTTTCATTCTAAAACTTCACTCAACCCCTGGAACCCATGGCTCTGGACCATCCAACCATCCTTGCAGTCTTTTTATCCTGGGATGTCTCTCAGCCAACTGGGATCCCTTCTCACATTGATGAGTTCCTTGTGGGGTTTCTATTTTGTGGAAAGGTTCAGGTTGGCCAGCCTTCATCTTCTTCCTAAACCTGCTTCTGACTTCCATATTTCATAAGCACGTCCACTAGCTGAATATCTGCAGCCTCATACTTCTTTTCAGCTCCCTTTTATGTTTGTTTTATCTTCTCTCATTGGAATGTAATCTCCTTGAGGACAGGAATTGGGGGGTTTTTTTGGCAAGTATTTGTATTCTCAGTGTTTGATACATTTTGTTGTTGTTCTTCAGTAATTTCAGTTGTGTTGGACTCTTCTTGACCCATTTGGGGTTTTCTTAGCAAAGACACTGCCATGGTTCGCCATTTCCTTCTTCAGCTAAGTTTACAAATAAAGAAACTGAGATAAACAGGGTTAAATGACTTATTCAAGGTCACACATTTAGTAAGTGCTTGAAGTCAAACTTGAACTCAGATCTTCCTGATTCCAGGGCTGTATCCACTACACATCTAGTTGTCCTTGGTGCTTCCTAACTACTTAATAAATCCTAATTAATAAAGTACTTAATAAAGACTGCCTGCCTTCCTTCCTTCCTTCCTTCTCTTTCCCTCCTTTCCTTTTCCCTTCCTACCATACTTCCCTCATTACTTAATTTCTTTTCTCCTCACTTTACTTCTTTCTTCTTTCCTTTTTTCTTCCTTCCTTTCTTTTTTCCTCCTTTCATTCCTTTCTTTCATCCTTCCTTCCACCAATCTTTCTGTATAGTATGGGTTTGATTCTTCTCATCATCCCTGATCAATCAGGAGGCATTTATGAAGTCCCTAATATATATATGTATATATATATATATATATGTATATACCAAGAACTGTGCTAGATGCTGAAATAATTTAATTCTATTGCTGTTCCTAGTAAATTCTTGTAAATTCATTGTAAATATGTGGACAGTGAACTCATACGGTTTCAGGCATCTTCTTGTTTTATTTCATAGGATGTTGCTATTTGCACAACAAAGGTGAGTTTTAATTTTCCTGGAAGCCAGTCAAGCAACAGTTACAGCTGAAAAAGGCAAACCACATGGAAGGCCCATTTTGATTTGAAGGCACGTCTGTTTTGTATTGGTTTAGTTTGAGGGCATTTTTAAACAAATAGTGCTGTCATTGTGAGCCTTAATTAGATAATAAATTAATAGATAAATGGATTAGAAAGTTCAGTGTGGCTTCCACCCCTGCTGCTGGCAGCATCAAAATTAGCTGCTTGGTATTAGCAATGTTAACAAATGGTAGGATGGCATTGGGAGAAAGATGAATTGGGCCACTGGAGAGCATTGCAAAGTTCTAAGCCAGGAAACTCTCTTTTCCTGTGACAAAAACTATTGATTTTCTGAGGTGAAGGAGGGACAGCCTGATGTGATTGAGTTGTATCAAGGGTCAGAAGGCCTTCATTCTAATCCTAGCTCCCCCCCACCCCACTAGCCAGCTGTGTGACCTTGCATAAGTTACTTTCTCTGAGAACCTAGACTAAAAAAAATCTTCCGGTCAACAATATTAACTCTAACCTTCCTGTGGCTAAAGTTATTCTTGTATCTATTATAATATACCTTCTTTCTTATGCGTTATTATATATTATGCTTCCTTTCTTATAGATAGTCTTCATAGTACTTTTTTAATGAAATATCATAAGCTATTATTATTATCACTTTGGGAGATATTGCAGATTAACAGAAGGGGAGCTAGAAGAAGAGCCCAGTACCCTACATTTGAATTCTGCTATTTAATACCTGTTTGATTTTGAGCAAATCATTAAATTTCTTTAGGACTCAGTTTCCTTGTCTATAAAATGAGAGAATTGGATACAATGAGATTTCTTCCAGTTCTAAATCTGTGACACTATGATTGTTATTACTTTTTCCTCCTATAGTTTTTCCTAAGTGAAGAAATAGAGAGCTCTTGTAATAATTCAAATTGCTAAATAGTTGTTATAATGCTTATTATGTTATAATGCTTGCACCCTTAAAAAAATTAACCAAGGCTGCTCCTAGAGAAAACTTTTATCAGCTGGCCAATCTGGGTTTCTTTCCTTATTGGCTTTGGAATCCCAGGCATCCAGGTTCTTGGTACCTTTTAACATCTCAGGTGCCTTGAAATTAGTCATTAGAAATTTGAGGTAGATTATGGAATTGCTTTAGAAGATAAGATCAATTTGACTTAGTCACATAAAGGAGGTAGTACTTTTACAATAAAGAAGGATTAAGGCACTGGGATTTTCTTCCAACCTTCCCCTTGGATGACTCTTCCGTCTTGGTTATTTGCCACTTAAGAGGCATCTAAATTAAAATGTTTAGAAAACAATCAGAGATAAAAGAAATGTTAGAGCCAGAGATTTGGGACAATATAATATCATAATTAGGAGGGACTTTAGAGATCCTTTAACCTTATTTCCTTGTTTAAAAAAAAAAAAAAGAAATGGAGGTCCAAGAGGGGAAGTCACTTGTCTAAGGTGATATAACTAATAGATTTTGAGTCTTCAGACTCCAAATACATTGCTCTTTTCTTTATACTCCCTGCTTAGTCTTTGAAGGTGAAAAAGCCCATCCATTAATTTTTCTGCTTAATGCATTGTACTTAAGATTCCATGGCTATTTGACATCATTGTGATGTCAAAACCTGAGGACACTTTCCACCGTACCATGCTAATGCCTAACCACAGAATGTCAGAGCTAGAAGAGACCTGAGAAGTTATTTCATCCATTCCTATGACAGATGTATATTAAAATGCTGACTATATCGCTAGATTAGGGAAGTTGAAAATTCCACCCTCAAGTAGCTTACGTTCTTTTGGTCCAAAGTCAGCAGTTTGAAGATGAGTAAATTGAGAATCAGGGTGGACAGAGTAACTTGCCTTAATTCATACAACTAAATTTTCAAACATGGATGAAACCTCTTTGTCTAATAATGGCAATTTTTTGCTTTTGTTTTTATTTTTATTTTCATAATAAACAACCAATATGTACATTCCCAATATAAAGAAGAAGAAAAAGGAAGGAAAGAAACCATGAATTTCTCTTTCTAAACAGTTTGGTTCTGCAAGTATATATTAAATTTCATATGATAGTAATCAAACTGCACTACTTAACTGCTTGTTTCTCCATCCTGCTCTCTTTATTATATTTTTCAGTATTTGATAAGGCTTTTTACTTTCTTTTCTTTTTTTGCCATCATTATCACTACTCATTTATTTCTTGCCTTCCTTCCTCATAGAAAATTTTCATTGTAAATAATAAATGTTGTTGTTGTTCAATTGTGTTTGACTTTTTATGATCCTATTTGGGGTTTTCTTGATAATGATTCTAGAATGGTTTGCATTTTCTTCAGCTCATTTTATAGATGATGAGACTGAGACAAACAGTATTAAGTGACTTGCCCAGGGTCAAACAACCAACTAGGGGCTATATGAAATAGGATTTGAATTCAGGTCTTCACCAGTTGCCCCAAAATAAGTATTGACAAGTAAAACCAAACAACACATTGGTTAAGTACATAATTGTGTATTCTGATGGTACTTTCAGGGTGCTTTTCATTATACCACATTGCCTCAGAATAGCAGAATTCTTACCTTTTCAAAGAATGTTAATGATCATGGCAGAGGTTGTATGATGTGGTGGTCAGAGTGCTGTCCTTGGAGTCAGGAAGATCTGATTTCAAATCCTGCCTCATCACAAAATGTGTGATCTTGGGTAAGTCCTATCTTTCTCAGCCTCAGTTTCTTCATCTATAAGATAGGAATAGCTCCTCCTTCACAGGGTACTTGTAGGGATCATGTAAATTAATATGTAAAGCACTTCACAAACCATATTGTATAAATACTAGTTATTGTTTAGGCTTGTCTTCTTATTTTATATTTATGAAGATAGTTACTTGCCACAAGAAGGGAAGTGACTTGTCCAAGTTCAATCAACTAGATATGAATCTAGAAGAGCTCTTGAAAGGTCATCTTTAGTCCCATCCTATCATTCTATAAATAGGAAAACTGAAACTTAACAAGAGAAAAATGACTTTCCCAGCATCACCAAGGCAGTAAATATTATACAGTAGTAGATTTGACATAGAGTCCTCTGAATCCCAATCTAGTGCTTGTTATATATATATATATATATATATATATATATATATATATATATATATATAAGTCTCTGCCTTTAGAGGAAACTGAAGAGCTGGGAGGGGACAAGGCTTGTCCAAGGTTCCTCAGGAAGTAACTAGTAGAGATGAGATTGAGACTCAGATTTTTGACCCCAAATCTATTCCATCTATTTCCATTCTAGAGTATCATGCCCCCTGCAGCAGTCCTCATTTATGGTAGGTTGGATGAAAATTAATGAATTATAAATTATAAATTCCACTTCTTTCTACCATCTGGGATTTTACCGAAAAGTAATAGAGTAAAAAGATGGACTATGTCCTGGAAGACAGAGAATGAGGTCTCATCAATAGGAAGAAAAGCTGAAAGAGGAGCTTTGATCCAGGCTCACTTTCCTGAATCAAAATAACAGCCAGCTTCATTGAGTTTTGGAAAAGCAATAAAACATAAAGGGGTAGGGGTGGACCCCATTATGAATAAATTACTTCCATCTCTTCGTACGCAGCAATATCTTAGGTGACTTCTATTGTGATTCCTCCTTAATTATGTAAGTTCCTTGGCATGAAATCCTCAATATTGTCCTTTAGATATTGTCCTTTTCTAAGCTTTTCTTAGAGAGAGGAGGAGGCAGTATTTTGAACTGAAATCAGAAGCCCTAGGTCTGAATTTCAGATCTGGAGTTTGACTAAGTTCTTCTCTCCTCTCTGGCCTTCATTTTCTTCATCTGTCAAATGAAAGGGTTAGGACTAGGTCATCTGTCTCTTAGGATCTTTCCTTCTCTGGTGTTTGGGAGTTCTGGTGTTCTGTCTAATGTAATGGAAAGAATTCTGCATCTGGAACAAGAAAAACTGGCCTCATATCCTTGCTTTGCCACGCACAACAGTAAACAGAAGCAGCAGGAAGAGTTCCTAATATTCATCTGAGAAAACTGTTCCACTATCCCCACTTACAAAAAATCTTTATATTCCTTTTGTATGGAAGGGTAAGGGGCACTAGATGACACAGTAGATGGAGCACCGGGCCTGGAGTCAGGAAGATCTGAGTTCAAATGTGACCTCAGACACACACTTAATACTTACTTAGCTGTGTGACTTTGGGCAAGTCACTTAACCCCACTGTTTTACCATAAATAAATAAAAGTATGGAAGGGAAATATGATGAATAGACAGCTCTCTAGCCTCGGAGATAGAAAGAGCAGAATTTAAGTGTTAATTCCAATACTTGCTGGTCTGTGACAATGGGCAAGCCACTTCAACTCTCCAGACTACCAACAATTCTCTAAAGCTCTCAGTTGCAGAATAGGTGGCAACCTCTAAGAGGACTTCAATTGCTCATTGAGTTGAAAAGTATGTGACTCTGGGCAAGGCTGAGTGATTGTTGCTTCATCTGAAAATGAGGCAAGGGATCCCAGCTTTTTCTATCTAGGCTTGGGGAGAGGGTAAAGGTTTGAAAAATCAAATGAGATTTATATCAGTGAAAGTGCTTTGAAAAGTGTAAAACCTTGTAAAAATGAGCACTGTTACAGTTTAATTATCAAAAACTCTCCAAGTGTTGCTGAAGCTAACCTGAGATTCCTACTGTTTCTTCAACTGGAACAACAGCCACACCCACCAGTTCAGTTCAACCACCAGCTGATTCAATGGAAAAGCCCTGGTGGGAGGGATGTGGCAGCTTTTTATCAAGTACCTGATTCTGGTGGTAGATGTTAATTGGCCTGTGGTAGGTCTCTGCTTATAATTAAGAGGAGTTTATAAACCAGGTGTGTTGTTAAGTCCAAGAGGTATGAATGAGTCACTTTCTGCCCCTTCAGTCTCTAAACCCACATTGTGGCTGTACATACCTATGAGCTCGACACTCTTTTTTGGATATCAGGATGGGTCTTGTTTGTGACTTATCCCCTTTCTTCTGGAGGCATCCTTGAAGGAGTTGGCTGTTGGGACTTGGCTTGGGGACTGTTTTATGTAACTGTGCTTCAGAAAAGTATCTCCTCCCAGACTTAGGACTTTTTTTCTTCTTGTAGTGGTCCTTAACTTGAGACCTGTGAATGTTTTAAAAATATATTTCAATAATTCTATATCACTATTTCAATATAACTGATTTCCTTTAAAAATCCTACATATTTTGTTTTCGTATTAAAAATGTTCCGTGAAAGGATCTATAATCTTCACCAGACACCATAGGAATCTGAAAAGACACCCCCTCAAAAAAAGATTAAGAATCCTGGTTCATATGAACAGCAATACAGGGTTTGATTTTTTGATGTATTATTCAATTTGTGGCCAAACAACACAATAATAATAACATTTATATAGTGCTTACTATGCACCAAGAACCTTTATAATTATTATCTCATTTGATCTTCACAGTGGAAAATATTTGTATGTGTATACATACACATATATTATATTTACACATATACATTATATATAGGATTATATATGCATACATGCATATGTATACACAAACACACACATATATTTGTGTGTTAAATACACATGTAGCCAGATATTCTTCAGAGTTCAAAAACAAAATGAAAGTTTTCATATATAACAAAAAATTCATAACAGCATTCTTTTTGGTAGAAAAACTATAAAATTGGACATAAATGGATAAAATAACTAAACATATTCTGATATATGAATGCAAAGAAATATTACTGTGCCTTAAGAAATGTCAACTAGCAATCTGGCACTTAACCTATATTAGGGTCTATAATCAGGAAGATCTGAGTTTCAATCCAGTCTTAGGTATTTCCTAGAGAACTTTGAAAGACTTGTGTGAACTGATGCAGAGCAAAGAGATTTAACCAAAAAGACCAATATAAACAATGATTACAATAATGAATGTAAAAACAATGCTCAAATTCAGCCACACTTGAATTAATAATAAAAATCAATCTTAATTCCACAGAATAGATTTGGAAACATACCACCCTCCCTTAGTAGAGAGGTAAGAGACTAATGGGTTTGTAATGTTTTATCTCTTGTTAGATGTCATTGTTGTGTTCCTTTTCCTTTGTTACATGGAAAGATTACAATATGCTGGGAACAATTATAATGTGTAAATTAGGAAATGATTATTCTGGTATTTTTAAATGGGCATAAAAATGGTATCATGAAGCCTCCAAGTTGGAAGAGAATATCAGAAAAGATGCATGAAATTCCTTTTCCAATTTCTGCAATAAATGTTCATGTAGCCTCCTTTTGGAAACATGAAAGACTTACTCCTCAAGGTGGTTCATTCTATTTGTACATTTTTAATTGCTTTCAAAGGATTTTAGAGACATTCTAGTCTCTATTCTTGATTTTGCAAATAAGGAAACAGGTTCAGAGAGGGGTAGAATTAGAAAGTAGTGTGTACCAGAGTCAGAGTTAGGTTTTTTTGATGCTAGATTCAGTGCTATTTTCTTTACAGTATCCTTCCTCTTATATTCATAAGGTCAATGTATACCTCAATAATTTCTACCTCTTATTCCTAATTTTGTCCTCTGGGGCTAATCCTTCTTCAATGTGAAAGTTCTACAAATATTTAAATACAATAGTTGTTTTTCTTCTATTTTCTCTTCTCCAAGCTAATAATCCAGATTTCCTCAAGGTTTTGAGTATTTTCATTGGCCTAACTTCCTCTGAACTTCATCCAGTTTGTCAATATCCATATTAAAATATGGTTCCCGTGCGGCCTTGGGCAAGCCACTTAACCCCATTTGCCTTGCAAAAACCTAAAAAAAAACCTAAAATATGGTTCCCAGAATTGAAAACAGAACTCTAGATGTGGTATAATCTAGGCAGACGACAGTGGGGCAATCTCTGCTCTAACCCTAATTCACCCCATGATGGCTTGAATTTTTTGGTCACTACTTAACCTTGCTGATTCATAGTAAACGTTCAATCCATAAAAACATCTATTTTTCACATGAACTGTTGTCTAGACATGCCTCCCTGTTTCTCTACTTGTAGGTGATTTTTTTAACCCAAATACATGGTACATTTATCCCTATCAAATTTCATTTTATATTCAGCTAACCTTTTTCATCTGAGATCTTTTTTTTTTATCCCATTTTGTTCTATATCTTATTAGCTTGTAAGCATTTCAAGACTAAGATGTCTTTTGTCTTTCTTCGTATGCCCAGAACTTAACATCATAGCTAGTGTATAGTAGGAGTTTAATAAATGCCTACTGACTGACTGTCTATACATATGTTAGCAAACTCCACAGTTTTGAATCATATAAAAATCTGTCAAATATGATATCTATTCCTTCATATAAGTCATTGGTGAAACTGATTAACACAGTTAAGCAGAGATTCTTGAGATACATTGTTTGTGAACCCCCCCCAGTTGTTAGTGATCCATTAACCATTACTCCTTGGATCTCATTTATTCCCCTAGTTCTCCTACCATTTACCCCATCTCTGTCTGCTATTCACAAGGATAACAGCACATCTAATTTGAAGTCTCTCACCTTCAGGGGAGTCTGTTATGGAGTAGATATTTCACAAATGTTTGCTGATTTGGTACAGTCTGGAGCTTAGGAGACACATAAGAAGATGTCTAAGATATAGTCACTGGCCCCTACCTTCAAGGAGTTTACAAACTCTTTTGAGCAACACGATATAAATAGATGAAGTTCTATTTGAGAATTCAAATGGATAGAAAAAAAACACAGTTATTCAACTCTGGTTCCCTCAAGTAGGAAGTATAAGTAATATTTCTCCATCTTGAAAATAGGCAACTAGGTTTCAGAAGAGTGAAGAGCTTGCCCATGGTCAGGTAATAACAACAATAACAGTTATTATAATAAAACTAATAATGAAAATAAATTAATAGCAATTATTATAGCTAAGATTTATATAACCACTTTAAGATTCATAAAGCAACTTACAAATATTCTCGTTTGCTCCTCACAACAACTCTAGGAGGTTGGTGCTATTACCCCAATTTTACAATTGAGGAATCTGAGGCAAAAAGAGGCAAAGTGATTTGTCCAGTGTCACACACAGTTAGGAAATATGTAAGACTGAATTGAAACTCAGGTCTTCCTGATCATAGAGCCCTAACTACTATACTACCTACCTAATGTGGGTTAAGTGCCAGATTGTTCATCTTTGTGTTTCCTGGGAAATTAGGATCCCCTGGTTTATCTTTTTCTATCTGGAAGAAGATCATGATCTGGCTTCAGTCTTTGGAATTATGCTGATAAGAATTATCTAGTTATTATCTAATATTATGTTCTCACTATGTTATATGTCTTATATTATAATTTTATATATAATAGTAATATATTATCTAATAATAATTAACTAATTAAGATGACAGAATTAGACTAGATTGGAATGGCCCTGGTTTGAGATGGCTTTGATATTTAGCCATGAGTATAGCTCATAACTGTCTCCTCTATAATTCATCTGTGGAAGTTCATATCCTTCCATCTCTGTTTCTCACATCTGATTTTCCAATCCCTTCACTGACCTGGTACACAGTAATGTCTAATCCAAGATTCACCACCATTTTCCTGGTGTTCAAAAGCCAGGACCCTGGTAGAAGAGGACCTTTGCATGGTCCACTTCTGCTGGGTTCAGTATTCATCTTCCCTGTAAATCATAATAACAGGAACTTACCTTTACCAGAAACTTGATGCCAGTTTAAAAGTTTTCCAGAAACAAGGGCAGCAGAAACCATTTGTCTTCCAAATCACCAAAGGCTGCCTGCTAAGGAAGCCTGTTAAACCCAGGGTGGCAAGCCCATGTGTTGAACATGTTCCTGTCTCTGGAGCTGGGATGTTTTTCCTCTTCCTTTCTTTCTCAAGGAAATTGCCTTCCATAAAACTAGCTTTCCGACACCTTACAGTACCACGCAGCCATGCAAGCCCTCTTTCCTGGGGATATTCCTTAATAGGGAACTCCATCAAGTTCCCTGCTTGGTGCTTCAAACACATCCCAGCCGCCCATAAAACTTTTTAGCACCCTTTTTTGTAAGAGCAATTGAGCAGGCTTCATAAAAATCCCATTCACCAAACAAGAGCAGCAGCTTTAAAACTTGAGTCTTTGCTGGTGTAAACCAGGCTGTTGAGCACATCACTGAGAACAGTATGGGCGACTTACTGAATGGTACAAGGTCAGAAGAAGAACCTTGGGTGAATGGCAGAGATCTAGTCTGGGGAACATACAGACCTAATGGAGAATGGTATCTTTAATGGGTCACTGGAGATACTATTTGATGGAGAGATATCTTCTCACCCTTGCCTCTTGTTAGTACTGAGTTGTTGGAGTTGCTTTCATAGGTTTTGTTGATTCTCAGTTCAAGTTTATTAACATTTTTTTCCTGACTATCTAGTGAAATCTCCTTTAGAATAATAATAATATTTATATACCATTTTAAGATTTACAAAGTGCTATGCATGTTATTCCATGTGATAATTTGATTACTAGAATAATATTTTAAATATATAACATATGTAGAATGTTAAAGGAAACAAAGTATATAGAAATATAATTTTTCAAAATACTATTTTATGAAATATTTTATTAATTTATTTCTATAACCACCTGCAATGGCAGTTTTCAATAATCAGTTTTTGCAAGGTTTTGAGTTTTGCATTTTTTCTTTCTCCCTTCCCTCCTCCTCCTGACAGAAAGCAATCTAATATAAGCCATACATGTATAACCATGCTAAGCATAGATCCATATTAATCATGTTGTAAAAGAAGAATCAAATCCAAATGGAAAAAAACTAAAATATTATTTTTAAAAACAGGTTTACAAATCTCAGGTTAAGAACCCCCTCCCTTAATTAATCTTAGTCTCTCATGTATAAACTGTAAATTCTTTGAGGGAAGGGACTATTTAATTTTGGTTTTTCATATTCAATACCCAGCCCAAAAGAGACTTTAAATAAATGTTTCTTGATTGATTTTTACAAATTACTTAATTGTGTATTTGGAAACAGTTTTATATCATGGATTGTGTAAAATGATTAGCAAATTATGAAAGCTATATCTGATATATATACTTTACAATTTAGAATATGTTATTCTTACAAAAACCCAATGAGCTTATCATTTAAACATTATCCTCCCCTACTTTTTGAAGATGAGGAAACTCAGACTTAGTAGTCACATAAATATTCCAGTAGAAGAACCAGGACTTGAACATACAACCTTGCTGTTGCTAGGGTCAGTGTACCATACCTTCTCTCTTTTTTTAGGTTTTTTTTTTTGCAAGGCAAATGGGGTTAAGTGGCTCGCCCAAGGCCACACAGCTAAGTGATCATTAAGTGTTTGAGGTCCAATTTGAACTCAGGTACTCCTGACTCCAGGGCCAGTGCTCCATCCACCGCGCCACCTAGCCACCCCCAAACCTTCTCTCTTTAACAATTAACTTTAATTCTATGAATCTTTTTGGGATGTGAATAATAACTCTTTATTCATTTTCTAAATCTGAAGTTTCTTAAAACTAGGCCACATTAACTCAGTTCAATATTAAAACCATCTCTTGAACACTGGCTGTATGCAAAGTACTAGAGTTGTAAATGTAGCACCTAGGGTGCCCTATTACTGCATAAAGAATTACCCAAAAAGCTACCCCAGGTATGATGTATTCTGTGGGTCCATTGATGCTCAAAAGTAAATCTCACAAACCCCAATCAAAATGTTTTCTTCTGCTAGTTACCCAAAAGAAATAATTATTTCAAAGTAGAAGCATTCAATGAACTAGTACAGTCAAAAATGTTGCAATGAAACCTTTTCTTTCTAAATTTTGGACACACTCTCCCACAATTATGCATGACATCAGTTAGAAGGGTGGATATACATAGGGATCAGGTAAACAAACACACACACACACACACACACACACACACACACTCTTAAGGAATGTGTGTATCCTGGCACATGCAGCCAGGAACATGCATGTCTCAGATGCAATCCACAACATAGTCTCTGATATCATCCCATACTCTCTCTAAATCTTTTATCTTTGCTTTCTTTCTTTGTCTTCTTCCTTCTCCCTTTCCTCCTATTTCTCCTTCTCTCTCCTGCTTCTTTTTCTCTAGGTCCTTACTCTAGCCTCTTTTTCTCCCCCCGAGCTTTTCTGTAGAAATCATGGATGCCCTTTGAATTGTTCTTTCAACTAGATTTGGGACTTCATCTCTTCAAGGACTCCTAATGATCATCTTACTTCTAGTCTTTTAAGGTGTAGTAACTAGAAAGCCTCTCCTTGATAAGGGCAGATTCACAGTTCTTTAGTCATAGCTAAAGACCAGGATTCTATACACCCAGATAATAAAAGCAAACATGAGTGTCCTAAGCTAACAAATGTTTTCTTTTAAAGCCCTTGTGTTGAGAGCTGAAATAACAGTCCCTCCTCTCACACTATTGACTTGGTATTAAAACTTCCTAGACTCTCCTGGCATGGTATACAAATAAATTTGAGGCAGAACAAAAAGTAAACAAAGAAACAAAGAGCATTGTTTTCTATACACTTAGCCCTTACCTCTGCATTATTTATTCTGTCTGTCAACAGAAAACCCCTTAGCATTAGAACTGTATCTTCACCTAAGAAATATCTCTCTTTCTCCCTCAAGAAGTTTCCAACCTAATAAAGAGAAAGTTTTCTATCCCCTACACTAATTTTGACAGAAGGGAGTATGTGATAAAGTCAAGAGAAAGACCTAAGCTAAATGGTTTTAGAAATTTGAGAGGAGAGAAATCACTTCCAACTTTCCCTAAGTTTTCCAACTTTTTCAAACAGGAAAGCATGGTGAAGAGGTAATATCTGAATTAGATCTTGAAGAAAGATAATGGATTCTAATAGCAGATAATGGGAGGATGGGAGAAGGAAAGAAGAAATCTATCTGTTGTAGGAACAATATGGGGTAAATCAAAACAGGAAAAGTCAAGATGAAGATGTGAATAACTTCTTGTTAGCTATAGCACAGAATAATTAAGCACGGTATTATGGGATACGGCTGGAAAGATAGAGTGGAACCAGATTGTGGGGGGTTTTCAGTACAAGAATCAGATGTTTATATTTTATTCAGTACATAGTTAGGAGCTACTAAAAACTTTTGACCATAAGATAAGAAGTGGAAATTAGGAAAATGAAGAAATAGATGGCATGCTAATGAAATTTTCAAATGAAATAAATCTGAGAAGCTAGAAATATTTCTACAAACTGAAGCTAATGATATCCAACTAATGAGGTTTTTTTAAATACATTTTATTGATAACTTTAGTCTTGATATCACTGTCATTTCTCAATTCCCCATCCCTATTGGACCGAATAAGAAATTAAGGGAAAATATCTCATATAGAAATCTTCTGTAAGAGTATCTACTGCATTGTGACATCATCATTTCTCTGGGACCTTAACTGAACTCTTTCTCAGAGTTCCCCTTCCTTTTACTTATCTTTTCATTAATATTGTTGATATCGTTGTATGAATCGCTTCTTTCCACATGACCTTAGATTAAAGACTTTAGAGTAAAATCTTAGGATCTAAGAGTGGTCCTACTGGTTAGGCTAATTTCAGCTCTACAAGGATAATAAATAGCTATTAAGTTGGAGCTAGCCAAAAGGATAATGGGCTGCCTTGGGAAAAGGATAATAAAGGAGTTATGATTGGAGGGCACCTAATTGGCTAGATTTAGAGTCACAAAGACTGAAATATGAATCCTATCTCAAATACATATTCTTTATGTGACCCTGGGTAAGTCACTTACCCTTGTTCATCATGTTCCTTCATTTATAAAAATAAGAATATTACTAGTACCTATCTCTCAGAGTTATTGTGAGGATCAAAAGAGCTAACATGTGTAATGTACTTTATAAACCTTAAAGTCCTACATAAATGTTAGATTTTATTCAATTAAATTTTCATTGTTATTCCTGTTTTTATATCATCATAGTTATATCAGTATTCTTCCTCTTCTCTTCTCAGAAAGTCATCTTATTTCATAAACAATATTTCTTTGAAGGGTGGAAAATTAACACAACTGATTGATAGACTAAAAAAGTCTGAAAATATGTGCAAAGTGTGTAACACTTGTGAACCCACCCACCTTCAAGAAAACTTAGGTTATGGATATATTCTCATATCTGTTCATTTGAATCATGCTTTATCTTTATGACTTTATTAACATTCATTTTGATTTTTATGTATGTGGTTCTTTCCATTAACATTGTAGTAGTTATTTGTTATATATCGTTTTCTTGCCTCTACTTTCTTCACTTTGCATCAGTTCATGGAGATCTTTACTTGCTTCACTGAATTCATCATATACATCATTTCTTACAGCACAGTAATATCCCATTACATCCATGAATCATAATTGATTTGACCATTCCTTAATTGAGACATCCACTTTGTTTCCTATTCTGTACTATCACAAAATGTACTGCTATAAATATTTTGGCATATTTGGGGACTTTTTTTCTTATCAATGGCTCAGTTGAAATGTAGTAAGTCCAGTAATGATGTCTGTATTTCAAAGGGTATAAACATTTTAATCACTTTATTTGCATAATTCCAAAATGCATTCCTAATTGGTTATACTATTTCACAGCTCTACCAGGTTGGTATTAGTGTACTTATTATTCTACAAGCTCTCCAGCATAGACCACTGCCATTTTTTGTGATCTTTGCCATTTTGCAGGATGTGTAGTGAAGCCTCAGAGTTGTTTAGATTTGCATTTCTCTTATTATTGGAGATTCAGGGCATTCATTCATGTGGTTGTAAATACTTAGCATTTTTTCTTTGGAAAATTTCTCATATATTTTGACAACTAATCTATTAGGGAGTGGTTATTAATTACATATATACAAATCATACATGTTTACAAATTATTATCAAAGCCTTGTCAGATAAATTTGATGCAAAGATGTTTTTCCCTCATTCAACTGCTTACCTTCATAGTTCTGGATACATTAATGTTATCTTGAAGAAACTTTTTAATTTCATGTAACCAATTATTTATTTAATCTGTTATAATAACCTCTAGTTCTTGTTTGGTTAAGAATATACCATGTACTAGCTCTTTGAGAGATAAATGATCTGTTTATCTTCTCATTTTTTATAGTCTGCTATAGTTTTGTCAAGTTCTATAAAATATCCCCTTGGTAATTAGATTATATAGCAGTAAAAGTATAAATTAATTTTGGTAGCATTGTCATTTTTATTAAATTGTCACAGTCCAACCATGAGCACTGAATATTCCTCTAGCTATTTAAGTTATTCTTTGTTTCTTTAAAGAGCACTTTGTAACTGAGTCTATACAAGTCTTTTGTGTGCTTTGCTAAGTTGATCCCTAGACATTTTATATACTTTGGAGCTATTTGAAATGCAGTTTCCCTTTCTAGTATTGCTTCTTGGGTTTAATAATTAATTTACAGAAATGCTATGGAGTTTTCAGGATTTATTTTGTAGCCTGGATTTTGCTGGAGCTATTAATTCCTCAGTATTTTTGCTGATTTTCCAAGCATAGCTTCATATTCTCAGCAAATAGGAATAATTTTCTACTTTACCTATCTCTGTACCTTTCATTTCTTTCTCTTGTCTTACTGTTGTTTCTAGCATATCCAGAATTATATAAAAATAATAGTGGGAGAGGGGAGGCTAGGTGGCATAGTGGATAAAGCACTGGCCTTGGAGTCAGGAGTATCTGGGTTCAAATCTGGTCTCAGACACTTAATAATTACCTAGCTGTATGGCCTTGGGCAAGCCACTTAACCCCGTTTGCTTTGCAAAAACCTAAAAAAAAAAAATAGTGGGAGAGACTTCCTGCCCTGCCTGATCCAAAAAGCTTGTCACCATGGGCCTTCCAGACTGAAAGGGGGTATAAAAATGCTGGAAAGAAATAACTACCCCTCAAAGGGACAGCATGATTTTTTTATGAGAATCTGAAACCAAGGAGAGGACTAGGTCCAAACGACTAAAGAACCAGTAAAATAATCATTGAGATTTCTGTATACTTGAATGGAAGTAAGTTTTCTTGGGTTTCCAGGGATAATGCATGTATCTGGGTTATACCTTATGAAGATGATTCCCAGATCTATAGATCCAGTCCTAGTATCTGTCCTAAGCTACAATCCTTTTTCAGTCACCACCTTTTAGATCTCTCAAGTTGGATGGCCCCTAGGCATGCCAAACAATATATCCCAAACAGAATTCATTATTTCTTCCCTCAAACTTCCCTTTTATTATCAAGGACACTACTATCTTTTCAGTCACCAAGGCTTAAATCTTGTTGTACTTGACTGTTCACTCTTATTCCGCATGCCCCATCTGTTGCCAAATTTCATTGTTTCTATCTGGCTGTCTCCTTTATATGTTCTTTCCCCCCCATTCATAGAGCCATAGTCAGAATTCAGGTCCTTATCACCTTAAAGTTGGAATATCTTGATAACTGATTATTTTTCCCCAAGTCTCTCCTTATTCTCCTTTTAGTTGATCATTTTTTCAAAATATAAGTCTAACTATATACAGTGATATGTGTATGCATAACTATATATGTATGTATGCATATATAAATGATATATATATTAAACTATGCATGTGCTGTTATATGTATATGCTGCTAGATGGTGCCATGGGCAGAATCCTTGAAGTCAAGAGGACCTAAGTTCAAATCTAGCTTCAGACACTAACTGTGTGACCTTGGGCAAATAGCTCAACCCTGATTGCCTTGCATGCAGGGCTATCTCTATTTGTCCTGATTCATAGGTCACTATTTTGTTTTAGACTTTGTGCTAAGTGAATTATCTCATTTGATCTTTATTTTAGGAAGACCTGAGCTCAAATTAAGCTATAGATACTAAATAGCTATGTGATGGACATATCACTGGGAAGATCCTGGACAGATCCTCATCTGTACCATGAAGATAAGAATATCCTATTCCACAGGGCTATTGGGAGGAGCAAATGAGATAATGTAGTTTTGTAAAGCATTTTGGTTTACACTCCTTAAAGTGATTTATAAATACTAGTTTTATTATTGTTTATAATATTGTTTCTCTTCTTTTTCCATTCCCTTCCTAGATGAGTTCATATGAGTGCATCCAATCATCCCCAGAGAAACAAGAAATTGGGATGAATTGGAAAGTGCTAAACTACCAGATAGACTCATCTTTATGAGTTCAAATTCAACCTCTGACACTAGTCTTGTGACCATGGGCAAGTCACAAACCTGTTTGCCTCAGTTTTTTCCACTACAAAATGAATTGGAGAAGAAAATGGCAAACCACTTTAGTATCAAAATCAACAATAACAGCGACAGGTTTTCAGCAGTGACAATTCCTCGATGATGGGCTTATGTGAATTTTCTGTATGATTAATACAGATATTAAAAGAGTCAAAGTCATCACTGAAAGCCCCTTCTGTATAAATCTGGAGGTCAGGGTTCCCTCAGAGAAAGGGCAATATAACTGCCTCAGAACATGGCCTGAAGGCTATATGAGTGGATAAGAAAGAGTTTAAAAGGATCAGATGCTTCTCCAGGGAAATTCCAAAGGAAACAGTCTGAGATAAGAGACTGTCAAATCATTTCCTGACTATTTCTTATCTCAGAAACTACCTATTTCAACTCAATCATTTTACAGTGGTCAAAACTGAGACCATAAAGTGAAATGACCTATAAAATCTCATCATTTAGGACAAGAAGGGATGATCTAGTCTAGTACCTTTTAACATATGAGCAAACTGATAAGTAAAGAGGGGTAGTGATTTGAACAAGCAGGTGATTCACTTGAAGCAAGTAAGTAGCATATCTGAAACTTGAAAACAGGTCTTCTGATTTCACATTATTACTCTAGTCTTATTCATACACTACATTTCCCTGCCCTACCCAAAGTCACACCATGAGATAAGTGACTCAGGTAAACCTAAAAATTCAGGTCTCTTGACTCTCGGGTCATCATTCTTGCAACTAATACTACTAGACTCTGCTATCTCTCTGTATCCTTTGTTCTTGATGGAAAATAATAGCCAATTGGTAAAAGGTGTTATCTAAATGTAAAATATGGCCTTACTCCATTGGGGCCATCTAAAGTGGATCTAGGTGGGAGACTAGAAAAAGGATAATTTAGTCTCTGTATCCTCCTGCTCAGCTCAGTAATATAACCTTGTGAGCAAAGTGTCAATTTGATTTAGTACAAAGAGCATTGGCATCTCAGAGGACCAGGGTTCTCATATGGTCCCTACTATGGGCTACCTTCTATGACAGTGAGCCTCAGAAAGATGTTGAGGAGAGAAGCTGAGTTAATATCTCATGTATTTAAAGGAAAGGAAGAGAATGACCCTTACCTTTTGCTTAGATTTTTGTGTTTTATCATGAATCTAGATATATATGTTTAAATTTGATGACTTTCGTCATCAATAGAACACCCTCTATAATAATAATAATAATTCTTTTTTTATTTTTGCAAAGCAATGGGGGTTGTGACTTGTCAAAGGTAGTACAGCTAGGTAATTATTAAATGTCTGAGGTCAGACTTGAACTCAGGTTCTCTTGATTTCAGGACTAGTGCTCTATCCACTGTGCCACCGTCAACATTCATTGGGATGAATGTAAAAGTTCTTTGAAAAGCATAGAGATGCTATGTATATAAATTTAATTTAAAAAAAAAGCAGCAGTGGAAATTTCTCAACCATGGATTTGGGTGGCTTTTCTGTACAATTAGCTTAGATATTTAAAAAAAACATCAAAGTGAATCACTGATAAATCCTCCTCTGTATGAATCTGGAGGTCAGAGCTCCCTCAGAGAAAGGGTCTCAGAAGGGATCGAACACTGGGGCTAAAATCAAGAAGAAATGATTTCAAATCCAGCCTCAGATACTTCCTGGGTAAATTTACCCTGGGGAAATCATCTCTAATTGGCTTATAAAATGGATTTGCTGGAGAAGGAACCCCAATATGGAGTCACAAAAAGGTGGACATGACTGAAACAACCAGACAACAAACAACAAAACCTCAGAAGTCATCTAGTTCATGCATGATTCACAACTCTCTGCTATGGGATCTGTGACAAGTGTATCAGAATTGGCAGGACATTCCTCTCTAGCCATGATTCCCCTTTATGTACTGTCTTCCTCCATTACCATGTAAGGCCCTTGAGGACAGAAAGTGATCTTTTTTCCTTACATTTCTATCATAGGCACGTTGCACAGTACCTATCATAAGGTAAAGGCTTAATAAGTTCTTTTCCACTGCAGGTGGATATCTAACCCTGCTTAAAGATCTCTATTAATGGAGAACTAGCAAGATGACCCCTTCTACTTGTAGACAACTCTGATTGCTGTGAGATGGTTAGATGATGCTGGTGATAGACCCTGGACTTGTAGTCCTGACTACCTTTCCAGCTTCAGACATCTATTGGCTATTTGACCCTGGATAAATCATTCATTTTCTCTCAACTTCCATTTCCTCATGTGTAAAAAGGATCATCATAGTGCCTACCTCACACAGTCATTGTGAGGATCAAATGAGAAACATGAAAAAAATGTTCTGCAAATCACAAAAGGCCATATAAAGAAAGCAAATATTACATTGTTATTAATAACAAATTCTTCCTTATAACTAGTCAAAATTTACCTTCTTCTACCCACTTGAAATTATTCTCTTTACTACCACTATATTCATGTTGTCCCTTTGAGTAATACCCTCTCCAACCATCCCTGACCAGTAGTCTTACCTCTGCCTAAAATCCTCCAATGATGAACTTAATAAATATTAAAAACAAAATTGATCTTTTCTTTATTCTATGTTTATGTACCAGACATACTTCCATTCCAGACTGATAAGACCTCCTTTCTAATTCTGTACACAAGTCTGAAGAGTGATTCAGAAATAAGTCCCCTTCAACCTGTCGTTCAAAGTTTGAGGAGAATTAGACATAACAACAAATAACTATTTTTTTCTCAAGTGACAAGCCTTATAAGGTTATCCCTTACTACATAGTACAACTGAAAGAAAACCGGAGGAATATTGTGGTTTACCAATTCATGTACAAGCCAAGACTTCTTCATGACATCATTAGTCCTCCAAGAACGAAGTACAAATATCAACAATTAATGTCACAATTGTTCACAGTGCCACTCATTGTAATGTAGTTTTTTTTCTCTTATAGGCTGTCTTTCTCAACTAGAATGCAAGTTGCTTGAGGGCACTGACTATATTCTTTCTGCTTATCTTTTTATTTCCAGCCCTTAGCAGTGTCAGGTCATTTCAATAGCATTTAAATAAATCTCTATTGATCAATGACTGGCTGTTTCATTGCATTCCTCATATTTGTTGCTGTAGTGTTGATGGTGTTTTTATTTGTTTATTTTTTTAGGTCTTTTTTTGGCAAGGCAATGGGGTTAGGTGACTTGTCCAAGGTCATATAACTAGGTAAATATTAATAGTCTGAGGCCGGATTTGAACTCAGGTCCTCCTGACTCCAGGGCCCGTACTCTATCCACTGTACCACCTAGCTGCCCCCTATTTGTTTATTTTTAACACCAGCTGTGTGGCAGAATAGAAGACCTGGGTTTTAAATCTATCTAAGATTATAGTCAGCCTTGGGATCTTGAGCAAATCACTTAAAACTTCTCTGAGCTTGCCAAACAGCTATAGTAGTATTTGTATAACCTATGATGTCATAGAAATTTTGTAAAGCTTAATGCATTATTACTTAATTACTTAATATCATTATTATTTCTTATATTGGTTCAGGAATAGACCTTATCCATCTTCTTCCCTATTTCTCTCTTTTTCTCCACTCCTTTTCCTCTTCCCCTTTCGATTTAACAGATATATATTAGAATATGTACTTATAGGATACCAGAAATACCCCCCCATAAAAAAGTCTGAATTCTATATCTTCCCACCACAATATGGGGAGGTCAGTGAACAGAAGAGATCTGTTGTTTGTTCTTTTGATCCAAGAAATAGCAAGGTTGAAATGGGTCATCAAACCTCAGTGACTCCAACTACTTGAGATGAGTTTGCTATTAATGAATAGAAGTTTGCGAGAGTCTGATGTCATTGCTTTTGTGAACCAGAAGATCAGAAATGACTGTCCTTCATTTCTCTTCCCCTAACTGGCTCAATGACCTTGGCCAAGTCTCTTAATCTCTTCCATAAACTCTTTCAATCTCAGTTCCCACCTCTCTACAATAAGGTCATCCAATGAGACAATCTCTGTCTCTTTCTATCCTGACATTTTCTCTTCTGAACTGTTACTCTGAGCTCTTTGCTATCATGTTCTTTTGTATGTAATGTGTTGTTTTATATTCTATCATCTCTTCTAGCCCCAACAAATGATGCTCTACATTCTAATGTTTAGTGTTCCTAGACTCCAACTCTTTAAGTGCTGTCATTTATACTAATAAGAGGATATGCATTTTAGAATTTGATTATGTTCATAATAAACTATTATGCATTTCCTAAAATTGTTTTCTTATTGCTTTAGGTGTATGATGAAATTTTTCACCATTATAACACCCTGACCAATGATAAACACTGGAAATTACTCTTATTTAAATTATTTTATTAGCCTGTACAATCTTTTGATTAGAGTGGTGCCAGATGCACCTGTAAAACTTTGCTAGATTGAATGATCAGGTCTGGTTTATATTTATTCCTTGATCTGTAAAACCTCAGAAGGTTTTACTCAGAAGAACATCTTTTGGAAGAAAGAATGAGACTAACAGTTCCAGTATTTTTCTTCACTGCAACCTCTTGAATCAATAACTAGCACCCATAAAGGGAATAGTTTCTTAGGGTCAGTGTCTTAATATCTATTTTTTTTAGGTTGTTTCAAAGCAAATGGGGCTAAGTGGCTTGCCCAAGGCCACACAGCCAGGTAATTATGAAGTGTCTGAGACGGGATTTGAACCCAGGTACTCCTGACTCCAGGGCCGGTGCTTTATCCACTACGCCACCTAGCCGCCCCCTCTTAATATCTATTAATAAATTCATCTAAATCTTCTTCTGCACTGTCACAGACAGATATTCAGAAGCAAGTCTGGATGGTCCAGCATGAGAGATCATAGTGACGTAGAAACCATAGCTGTTGTAGATTGCATGTCGGTCTAGAAACCCAGAGAGATGTGTTTGCATGCCAATTTAGATATGACTAGTTGAGTGATCATGAGAAATCAAAGGGCTTCAGTTTCCTCAACTATAAAATGTAGCAGATACCCTTCTGGCATCATATGAATTCAATGAGAACAAAATTTAACAAAATTTAAAACAGTATATAGGGGCAGCTAGGTGGCGTAGTGGATAAAGCACCGGCCCTGGAGTCAGGAGTACCTGGGTTCAAATCCAGTCTCAGACACTTCATAATTAACTGGCTGTGTGGCCTTGGGCAAGCCACTTAACCCCGTTTGCCTTGCAAAAAAAAAAAAAAAACCTAAAAAAATGTGATTTGTTGTCATTTTAGGATGGTCGAGAAGATTAAGCAACAGAATGACATAGAGGAAAGAATGTTGGGCTTAGATTCAGAAGAGATCTATTTATAAGTCTCACTCTCTTGTTAACTTAGCCATGTGACTTTGTACAAATCCTAAAAGGAAATATAAAAGGGAAATAAAAATACTCAGAACTATCAACCTCACAGTTTTATTGTGAAGTTAGTATTTTGTAAACTTTAATCACATTAAACAGGTATTGCAATGGTTAGGACCCCAGACCTGGATTTAGAATGATCTGAATTCTAATTTGGCCTCACATATTTACTAGCTACAAGGCAACTAGGTTATGCAAAAGCTGGGCCTATAGGACTTGAATTCAATTCCAGCCTCAAAAACTTGCTGTGTGACCCTAAACAAGTCACTTGACCCTGTTTGCCTCAGTTTCCTCACCTGTAAAATGAGAGGGAAATGGCATATCCAAAAGGGATCACAGAGAGTTGAACATGACTAATTTACTAAACAATAACAACAGCTTACTAGCTGTCTGATCCTGGGCAAATCATTTAACCTTTATTTGCCTCAGTTTCCTTAATTATAAAATGAAAATAATAATAGTACTTACTTCCAAGGGTTATTATGGGAATTAAATGAGATATTTTAAAGAGATTAGCATAGTGCATAGTAGACACTTAATAAATATTTTCTTCCTTCCTTCCTAACCCTCTCCCTCATAGAATTTAGAGATGGAAGCAGTCTTAGAGATAATCGAATCTAACCCCTAAGAAAATTAAATGACTTGCCCAATGTCACATAGTAAGGAACAAAGTCAGAATTTGAAAACCTCTGACTTTAAATCCTCTGCTCTTGTCATTTTAAATAATGGTATGGCAGGGAAAACGAAATGTTAAAGCTATTCTCCTCTCAGCATTTTTCCTACTCCCAACTAGGGTTTTAATACTGGAAGAAAAAAAGAAAAGAAAAGAAAGCTAGCTCTGAATTATTGTCATCTCCTAAACAGTAGCCAGTAATAACTCTAGGACTCTAGGACTATTGGCCATGGGGGACTGAATTCATGTTGAATATACCAACTTCTTTAAGAGTTTAGAAGATAATAGCTTATAATTTTTTCAAATTTAAGAAAATCCATGGTTGTATCAGCTTTGTCACTTAGATATTATTAGATAATCAAACAAAACTATTTTTTCAAAATGGTCTTTGGCTTTTACCTTTGCTTGCCCATTTTACTTCCCCACTAGCAATGGAAGAAATGAGAGCATAAATTTCAACTGAGATGGATGGAAAGATCAACATATTGTAGAAGCAAGCCCTGGATCTTGAGTTTCAATCCCAGCTCTTTTGCCCTTAGTGATGGGGGACAAGTCACTTAAATCTTTCTGGGTCTCAGTCTTCTTCATTTGAAAGTGAGAGGGTCTACAGACAATAGGGTTTCAAAATGATCTTGCCAATAACTTTGCTCTTCAGAATACACAAGGAACCACAGAATCACCCAAAGGAAAGACCCTACAGAAGACATACATGAACATGAATTCCCTTTACAACATTCCCATCCATTGGTCATCCAACCTTAGCTTGAGGATTCTGGTACAGTAAAGTGACCCATTCATTCCACTCTAAGGTAATTCTGATTCTTAGAAAAATATTTCATTGCCTCAAGTCTCAATTTGCATCCTTATAGCTGCCACCCATTGCCTTAACTCTGTCTACTATGGTCAAATAATATGACTCATTCCTTTCAACAGGATAACATTTCAAGGTCTCTCTTAGGCTTTCCTAAATCATCGTCAAGTTAAGCATCCTCAGGTCCTTCAGCTAATCTTCATGTGGCATGATCTACAGGCCCTTCATCATCCTAATCTTCCTCTTCCACTTAATCCACTTCAGCAATGTCTTTCCTAAAAATGAATAGCCCAGAGCTGAAGAAATATAAGATTCCAGATGTGGTCAGACCACATCTGGAGTGCCAAATACATTGAGACTATCAGGTCCTTAGGCCTGGCCGCTCTGCCTTTCAGAGCAGCATAGTCTATTTTGACAGGTCTATATCCCCATGTCCATCAATCACTGCTCATTTATTAAGCACTTGCTGTGTCAGCAATAACTATGTGAAGCACCAGGAATAAAAAAAATAAGAAAAAAGACAGTCTCTGCCTTTAAAAAGCTTACAGTCTAATGGGGAAGACAGTAAAAAAAAAAAAAAAAATACAAAGTAAGCTACATACAAGATAAATAGGAAATAACAGGCACTGGAATTACAGGAAAGACTTCCTGTAAAAAATGAGATTTTAGTTAGGGCTTAAATTTATAGTCCAATAAAATCCGCTCTTTTTCAGATGAGTGGCTAGCCTTGCATTCCTCATCTTATATTTGCATTGTATTTCAAGTACCCTTTTTTAGTGTTAGATTTGGAATAGGATGTCTTAAGTTCAGAGCTTGCCTTAGACACTTAGTTGGAATGATCCTGGGCAAGTTAGTAATTTCTCTCAATTTCACTATCTGTAAAATGGATATTATAATATTACCTCCCTTGCAAGGCTTGTTATAGGATCAAAGAGATAACATGAATAAAGAATTTTGCAAATTGTAAAGTTCTATATAAAGACTAGCTAGCACCATCATCATTGTTATTATTATTATTATTATTATTACTATTGTTTCAATCTTTTTTTTACCTATTTAGGTATATGCTTTTTTGTTCAGTTTTTTGTTCTTGTTTGTGTACTGTTGCTGTTTGAATTCTAAATATCATAGTTATCATTCCAATTTTGTGTTATCTGAAAATTTTATCTATATATTCCATCTATGTCTTTTTACAAGTCATAAATAAAAATATTAAACTTCTTGGGTCAAACATAGATCTCGTGCATATTTTACTCATCCAGTGATATGTCCCAGGGATCTCTGTTTAGTCTGGCACTGTTTTGAATTTTTAAATATGTTAATGAAATACCTTGTTAGTTATAGAGCACCACATGACCAGTCTATTTTCTCTTTTTCTATGGCGTTTCCTTTATAATATCTCTTACTATTATTTGTCAGTTTTTCTCATTGCTTCCTTAGTCTCTTCACATCCCCTATATACCTCTTAATTGTACTTTTCATGAGACTGATTTTTAATTCTATAAAAATTATGACATTCTAGGCCTCTCTGCTATACAGAAATAAGATGAACTCCTTTTTCTTTGTAAAGTCATTAAAAGACCTTTGTTATTCCCTGGAAATAATCCAACCTGTTTTCCTTTCCTGTTCAATTCTAGATACTCCTTTTTTCATAAGACATGATCTTGGTTGTATCAAGCCCAAATACTGTAGAGTCTCCTAGAAGAGATTTGTAACATCTCAAAAAAATGGCTTAGACATCCACTCAAAAAATCTCAGGTAGATGAAACTGTCTACTATTCAGATTTCAATATATATTTGGACTAACAGCCTAAAGAGTTTGATAAAACTTGTCCATCAGTTCTTGTCCATCTTGGACAGACAATACAGATGGACAATGATATGGACCCAGGAGAACAGGCTGAGTTGAAACATCTTGTGTTATACATATCTGTGTTTATATTCCCTTAGGTCATTGTAAGTTCAGGAAGTTAAAGACTGTGGAGTTATTTTTCACTTTATCTTCAGTACCTTGTTTAGAAGGCCTTCCCTGATTTGTCCCCCCCCCATAAACATTATCTTCCATACCCTATATATTTATCTTATTTGCTCTGACTTTGTATCCCATAAGCTTTATGTACTAAAATTCAAAAGAGAACTGAGATTTAAACTTTCTTCTGGTGCTTATTGGCTATGTGATAAGTCATTTACCCTCTCTGAACCTCAGGTTCCTTGCCTGAAAACTGGGGATAACAATATCTGTGGCACCTACCTCAGGGTGTTATTGAAGTGATAGAATGAAATAATGCATGCACAGTATTTTGCATTTGCTAATTATTAATATGATGATGATAATATTATTTTAAGTCATGTAAGAGACCATCTAGTCCAATTCACTAATTTTATTGAGGAAGATAGTGGGGCCAAAAAAATGGGGAAACAACTCCCCCAAAGAGACAGAATAAAGAATAGAATCCAGATCTTTTGGCTCTAGATTTGTTTTTTATTCCGAATTAACTTTTAGCTTTCTTCTCTATGGGTTTAAACAGACCTATAAATAGTAGGAGATGCAGGAAAAGATGCCTGAAATCTGGATTCAAATCCTAGCACTGCTATTAATTTGCTCAATGACTTTGAACAAGTTATTTCTCTGTAGGATCCAAGTTCCTCCTCAATAAAGTACAATAGTTGATTTTGATGATCTCTAAGCCTCTTTCTAGCTTCCACATTTAACAATTCCCTTCTGTTTTCCTACCTATTAATCACTTTTTGATGTTACACATCCCCATCTCTCTTCATGCCTTATAATACATGGTGCTCTCAAATGAACATAGGTCTCATTCAAGAGTCTGATTAATCCAGGATGCTTTCCTGACCCTTGCCTGTCAGCTTCCTTGACTGTGTCTCAGTATCCTGATAGATCATCTGAGAACTGCAGTGTGCTCCTGACTCATATTTTATATTCAGTGCATGGTCCACTATGACCCTTCTCCACATTATTATCATCATTATCATTCTCTTTAAGAACAAAGCCCTCTCATGTGGATAGCAATGATCTGTACTTTTCAAAGATATTTCTCATACTTTACAGCCCCTAAGACCTTTACACTGACTCATTCTACCCTGTTTATTTCTAGTCCTTCCTAACCATGCCTCTGAGAGATGGGAACACAGGGGTTAGAGGAGGAATCTTAATAAGCCCTCATACTTATCTAGGGCCCTCCCTCTTTTCCCCTCTTCTTTTCTTTCTTTCATATCTCTTTAGAATTTCACAACAGATTTTGGAGAAGGAAGAGATGGTATTATTATGATCCCCATTTGGAAGTAATGAAATTAAGTTCCACCTCAGTCTTTAATTCCCTTCATAAAATTGAGCAGGTCACATTTTCCCTTTTGGGGCTACAGTATACCCCTCTGTAAATTGAGAATTGAATGCGGTCATCACTAAGCTCCCTTTCATCACTAGGAATCTATGATATGAACAGTTTACAGTAACTTGCCCAGAGACATAGAATCAAGCATCCAAGTGGGAGGGAAGTGAACCCACAGAATTCTTTCTTTTTTTTACATTCCTGAAATGAGGTCATTTCTCACCCCAATCCCAACCCCAGACATTGCTTAAAGACTTCCAAAATTTCCCTGGCTCCACTGAGTTTCCTCACAAAGATTTAATCTATTTGCAAGGTTCAGTTCTGAAAGAGTCACACGTGACCATGTGAG
Source organism: Macrotis lagotis (assembly GCF_037893015.1). Taxonomy (NCBI): domain Eukaryota; kingdom Metazoa; phylum Chordata; class Mammalia; order Peramelemorphia; family Peramelidae; genus Macrotis; species Macrotis lagotis. Next base: position 806,052,075 of record NC_133658.1, on the reverse strand, counting down.
TAAGTATCAGTGCCACCAGTTACCTTTACTCCTGCTCCAACCTTGGGCAGACTTCTAAAGTCAAGTGGTATATTGAACATTCACTTAATATGGCATTGCTCTATATATTGGGCTACTGTATGTATCTTGTCAGACAGGAATAGACTGGAACCAGTTCATACTGAACCAATTGTTAATCTTTCTGTGTGGACATTTATATTTTTGATATGGACAAATTAGGACTTCATTTATTGTTTTGTTGATTGTCTAGACTTAGGAAAATGATAGAGAAAATGTTAGTGATACAGATTACACTTTAAAGTGTGTTATGAATACGTTTTTGTAAGGAAAGTCAGTTGTTAAATATTTATCACATAATCCTGCTTGTATGTACCTGTTATCTCATTAGAATATAAGCTCCTTATGAACAAAGATTGTTGTTGCTTAGGATTGAATATAATATTTGACACATCATGAACACTTAATACATGCTCATTGAATAATTATGCTTCATAAAGAAATGGTTATGAAATATGTCATTTTGGTTGAATTGAATTGGGATTCATCCACTGGGAAGAGAATTAGATCAGATGACCTTTAAGTCTTCATCTGACTCCCTGCCTGTCAAAGGGATTCAATTCAACCACTATTTATTATTAATTGCCTGCTGTTCACTCAGTACTTTGCTCTACAATATTCCTAACAAAGTCAACCATCCTCTGATTGAATGATACCAGTAGTTGGGTGCTCATTATCTAAGAGATAATTCCATTGTTGGAGGGCTCTGATGATTTAGGAGTTCCCCATTGTGTGAGTCAGTCTTGCTGGAATCTTTTCCCAGGAGACCTTGTTCTGGTCTCTGGTCTCTGGAACAAAGCAACACAGTCCTTACTTATCTCTCTCTTCCATGCCGATCTGCAAATTAGGATCATAGGATTTAGAACTGGAAGGGACCATAATCCAATCACTTCAATTTATAGCGAAGTGGAATAGTGATAGGACTTACAAAAAGTTACATAAATTCTAAGTAAAAGGGCTCAGGTTCTCTTTCTCCAAGTCCAGGGCCCTTTCCACCAAATGACTGATTCCTCAATTCTTGATGATCCAAGCAGAAAAATAAAACAAAAGAAACATCTCTTTCTTAGGACAAAAGTCTTCCTGTTCAAAAAACACAATTGAGTTTTATAACCTGAATTCTACCTAGAAAAATACCTTCCCCAAGAACCTCTCTTTAATTCATCTAGTTAGAAGTTCATTCTTTAGACAAAAGAGTCCTGAACTGGATCTTAGGAGGTCTGACTTCTGATCCAATGTTGAAAGAGATGGGAATATCATTAACTAAGAGTTAAAAATAGTGAAGGAGCTCATAAGAATTAACCATAGTTTCCTAGCAAAGTAAAAAGATTGCCAGTTCATTCCCACACCCTTGAAAGAATATATAATTGACAAAACAAGACATCACAGTTTTACCTGAAATGGTTGTTTTAATAGACTTCTGAAATGATATAGTAATAGATACTAGTGTATTATACAGTATCACTGCCATCTTCTGTTGTCCCATGGACATTTGGTAAGTGGTAAGATAGTAACTGCAAAGTCTGGCAGAAACTATGTTCCCAACACAAGGATTGATTGCAAATAGGACTGTCAAACTCACCAAGGTAGAGAAATCAGAAATCCAAAAATTAGAGATAAGGGAAGGAAAGCTTCAGTAACCATGAAACTGCAGTGGGTTTCCACCATCTAATGCTTCCCATTCTTCGTAGTTTATAAGAATCTATGAATGGTATACCCTGACATTGGTGATTTGGCCTGTCCATTTGCCTAATTTTGGTCTGGTTGGTTAATAATAATAGTTCAAATATATCTGTATCATTTTCAGGTTTTGGAAAACTTTTATAATAACTGAGTGAAGTAAGAAGTGTAAGGATTATTCCCACCTTACAGGAGAGAAAATTGAGGCTATAGGTGCTATGTAACTTGGCTATGACTGTAGAGCTAAGAAATGGTGAAAGTAGATAGTCTCAAATAGAAATTTTTTTCTGCTAGAATGCTCCAAAGAATATGTTGCTCTGGGATCTTCTCATCTAAAGGATTACAATACCACTTCCTATAATCCCTTTGCCTCTGTTGGTATTATTTATCTCCTTTGAAATCTCTATTCATTTCTGGGATGAGGAAGTCATATCTATAGCTGAGTGAACCGGGGAGAATGAGAGCCTTAGAAAAGAGTTCAATTCAACAGCAAATAATGAGCAATTATTTGGTATATCTATCAGTCAATCAAACAAGCACTTTAAAACTTATACTATGGCTAAGCACTGGCCTAAATTCTGGGAATACAGAGGAAAAAGCAAAAATAGTTCATGCCCCCAAGAAGCTTACACTCTAATGGGGAAAACAACATATAGAATATGTCAAAAATCTTAATGAAGCTTGAAGCTATTGAAGTATAATAGCTTTTGAAAAGTATAGCTCATCACAATCCATATGAGGGAATTTTATTCTTGGTCAGAATTATAATGATGATAATAATGTAGACTGGATATTAACTGGATGTGAACATGAGTCAGAAGCACATCACTTTCCTTAGATGATCTAATATGATGCCACAATATAGCCAAGAAAGCTAAGAGATAAGGTCTGGAAATCTTCTTGCATTAGTCAGACTCTTACTGAAGTACAATGTCAGGGTACCACATCTTTTAGAGCAGGAGGAGAAACCAGCATATCCTCTACATAGAGTCACAAAAAGTAATTAACAATTCAGGAAGCAAGAGAGATGAATCATAGACTCATTAAATGTGAGAACTAGAAAGAATTTTAGAAATTATCCAGTCTAACCACTGTACTTTATAGAGGAGGAACCTGTGGTCCAGAAAGAGAAGGCCATTGGGCAAATTACTGACAGAACCAGAATTTGCATGGAGATTTCCTATGTCTTTTCCAGCACCCTATACTCTTGTTAGAGCTGTTTAAACTTGGAGAAAGAAAGCTAAGGGATAAGGTAATGAATATCATCCTTGGCTAAAAGGGCCGTTTGGATGGGACAGTTCTCATTGATAGTGATTGATTGCTCAGTGCTCCATGCCTCTGTGAGGGGCAGAGATAGTAAGAACTGGAGAGAAGAGAGCTCCTGGTCTTCTGGCTTTGAAAAGGAAGACACGTGGTCTCTTGACTTTCTTCAGGTCTTTGAGGGGAAAGAAATCTCTGCTAGAAAAGTCAACATGTAGAAGATCCAGCAGGCTCCATTTCAGTTTCTTCCAGTGTCATTGTCTCCTTTCGAGTATCTGAAGGAGTTCAAGGATCAAGTTCTCTCAAGATCTTCTATAGAAGGATAGCTTGGTGGTGCAGTGGATAGAACACTGGTCCTGGAATCAGGGATACTCATCCTTATGAGTTCATATCTGTCCTTACTAGACACTTACTAACTATTAGTCCCTGGGCAAGCCACTTAATACTGCTTGCCTCAGTTTTCTCATCTGTAAAATGAGATGGAAGAGGAATGGCAAACCACTCCAATATCTTTGCCAAGAAAATCACAAATCAGGTCAATGAAAAATTGGACATAACTGAAAAACAACTCAATAACCTTGCCATGTTGTCCTTATTGGCTCTGGGAGGCAGAACTCGGCACCGTAAGTAGAATTTGAAGGAAGAGATTTCTTCTTAATATAAAGTAAAACTTCTTAACCATTAGAGCCACCCAATAATGGTGAATGACTGCTTTATAAGGTATACTTGCTCGGCTAGAGATCTTCAAGAAGAGAATAGATGACCACTGGTTGGAAATTATAAAAGAAATTCAAACTTTTACTCGAAGTTGAATGAGATCATCCTAAGGTCCATTGTTGGCTGTGATTCAATGACATTCAAAAGCCTTTATCAAAAGCCATTACTCATATGTCACTATGCTACTACAGAACATTTTCTGTGAGGACTTTACTCTGCCCCCCCATGGTATCCCAGCAAGGAGCAAGAAATTCACTAGTGTACCTCATAGTCATGCAAGGTTAGTAAGCTAGTTCCTAATGAGATACTGCCACAGGAAGAAACATGTCCTAGAAAAGATACCTGTCCCCTTAGTTCTGATGTATGTAGTTGGACAAAAAGTCCTTTGAAGCTCAAGTTAAGGTCTGTTGCTAAGTTATGTCATGGAATAGTTATATACAAAAGGAACATGTCCCATTGGCAAGAAGGGTGGAATGAAAATAATAACTGACATTTTTAAAATCATTTAAGTTTGCAAAGTGCTTTCCATATACATACATATATATATATGCAAGGGCATTCTCCTTTCAGACTTCAGGAAGTTTTCAGGATGTAAGGACAAGTAATAGACAGTGAGATTTAAGAATGCTTCCTATTCAAACTATATTAGCACCCTGTAAAGGTTTCAGATTTCAGATTTAAGTGTTTATCTTGTACCTTGTAATATAAAAATTGGATCAATCTCTTTTTCACCTTGCAAAGGATATGAAACTTTGATTCACTCTTAACCTCCACATTATCTCATTTGATCCTCATAACAGCCCTGTGAGGCTAAGAAAATACTGTTGGTATTATTCTTTCCCATTTTACAGATAAAGAAGCTGAGGCTTAGAGAAGTCAACTGCTTTGCCTATGGTCGTTATAGCTAAAATAAGGCAATATTTTAATTTCTTCTGTTTTCTTCTGAATCTAATATTCCTTCTTTAGAAAAAATTATTGATATATCAATAATTTAATATCAATAATAGTATCTTTTGTTGTTGTTTCACCAGATTCTCAATATATGATTTGCCCATTCCCAAGAAATGCCCCTTATAACAAAAAATTTAAAACAAGAAAAAAAGGTTAAAAAAAACCCAACACATCGAACAAATCCAATATTGCTATGTACCCATAGTAAATAATAATAACTAAGAATATTAACTAGCATTTATATCATGTCATGTCTTTCAAAGTGTTCTACATAGCTTAAATTATTTGATCATCACAATAAATCTACGAGGTAGGTGCAATTATCATTCCCATTTTACAGATAAAGAAACTAAAGCTGGAAGAGATTAAGTGACATATCCAGGTTCACTCAGCTAAGTAAATATTTGAAGCTAGACTTGAACCAGTTTTCCTGAATCCACAAATAGCATGTCTATACTATAGTATCTAGCTTCTTTATCCACTACTCCCTGAAAGTAGAGAAGGAAATGCATTCTCATCTCTCTTCTTTGGAACTAAACTTTGTCATTATCTTTCCACTCCACCAGTCTGCCTCTGAATTTGTCATTAAAAGACCTAGGATCAACAAGACAATTCTGAAGGACTTATGATGAAAAATTCTATCCACCTCCAGAGGGGAAAAAGCTGATGGGGTTTGAATGCTGATTGAAGCATACTTCTTTTATTTTTATTATTTTTTTAGGTTTTGGTTCTGTATTTTCTTTTGCAACAAGGCTAATATGAAAATATTTTGCGTGACTGCACATGTATAACTTATATCAAATTGCTTGCCTTTTCAAGGATGGGGAGGGGAGAGGAATGAGGGAGAGAATATGGAACTCAAAATTTTAAAAAACAAATGCTAAAAAATTTTGTTTACATATAATTGAGAAAAACAAAATTAAAATTAAATGTTAAAAAATAATGTACAACAATTTAGGGTTAAATTTTTTTTTCATTTATGTGAGCTTGAGTAAATCCCTTCTCTTCTCTCGGGTTCAGTTTTTCTATTTGTGAAGAGAAGGATGATCTCTAAGGTCCTTTCATAGCTCCAAATCCTTTTGCTGCTGTGATTTCACCAAATCTCCATTTCAGCATCTATAAAATAGAACCAATAACCCCTGCACCACCTAATTCCTTTGCCAGGGTCATTATATGTCATTGGTCCTCTTCAAGAACAAAGGATGAACATCAAGGAGGGAAACACTTTATAAGCTATAAAGCACTAAGTAAATGGGTGCTGCTATTAAGGTACCCACTTTGTCAGAAGTCTGTGTAAAGACCCCAGGAGTCCAGGATCCTTTGAGCTGCTTCTCAAGAGACTGCTGAGGGAGAATAGCCTCCTACTTTGTCTTCTTCCCCGTCCACTTGACAGCTGCCTCAGAAAGATGCTCGCTGACTCAGCCAAGACCCACTGTCTTCCATTCCTGAAAGAACATGAGATGAGTGATGCTTTTGGAAATCTTTACTTTCGAGACAGCTTGCCAATAATGTCTTGACTTCCTTGGTGTCAGAAGTCCCCACCGTAAACCAGTTTTATTTTAACCTGTCTGTATAGTGAGTCAGTGATGAGCCGAATGGAGGGTTGTGGGCTTCCCAACCCTCCCCCCCCCCATTTTCCCCCTTAACAGGCTATTAACTCTTTCATTGCTGGAAAAGTCACCCTAGCCCCTCCACATCTACTGATATGTCCCAGGCAAAACTGGGTGCCTTGCTGATCCTCAATTTCAATTCAATTAATTTTAAAAGCATTTATTAAACTCCTTTTTTGTGACAGATATGCTGCTGTGAGTTGGATATTCACAGAGGAAAAATTATTCCCCAAAGTCCCTTCCAATCCTATATATTATGAGTCTGTGTTACAAATGGTAATTAACAATTTCTCTCCCTTTAATTTGACTAAAGGAAAAAAAGGCTTTGATATCCCACAGTGTGCTTTAGAGGAAGGAGGATTGGATTTGAAGTCGAGAGACCTGAAGTCATTTCCCAGGAGTTGCATGATTATAGACTCATAACCAGGCTTCTCTGAACCTCAGGTTTCTCTTCTGGAAAAAATGGTACCAACCACACTCTCATTGCCTTTAGTTTGAGACAGACTTGGGATCCTCCCCTTGAAAAGGGTTATTGGAATTGACAGATTTTTACAGGTGCCTTCAGCATTTTCTATGACTTTCATTATTCCTAATTCTGACTCTGACCTAACCCTGATTCTGCCCACTTCTTACTCCATTTAAAGAGACTTGCTTTGTAGGGCACATTGCCCTGGTACCTGGATTTGTACCTCATCTTCACCCAGTCAATAAGGGTCAGGGACAGGATTCAAATCTATTTTCCTTTATTCTAGGACTACTTCCTCCAATTGAATATATAGCTAAATATATGTAAATATTCATGAATGAATATATGGATAAAGAAAGTTAATTGATGGAAGAGAGATAACAGAACTGGAAAGCCCTCCAGGAGGTAGGGTTGGACAGAAGAATCAAGAGTAAAGGATTTTTTTAACATATAGTAGTATTTTTTTAATGCTAAAAATGCTTTGGAAGATAAATACAAGTAGAATTAGATTGGGATTCTGACCTTCAAAGTCCTTTCTATCACTAAGAGATACTAGCCCTGTGTCCGTGCACCCACTGGCAAAGGGTGATGAAAACACAAAGGAGCTGTCCTGTCACCCACTTGCAAATAGAATCACAAAGATCAAAACTGCAGACTTTTTAATGGGTATTTGTTATCTTTTTGCCTTCTGACATGGGCATTATCTCTTTCTGGGTTTGGAGGCATTTAGGAATGCAAGGGAGCCACTAAAAGTAATTTGTTTAAAAGTCAGAATGAGATAACAGGATTTAATCCTAAGAGGACCTTTGAGAATAGCTAACTGCTAGTTATATAAATAGACAGGACTCTGGGTCTGGAGTCAGGAAGACTTGAGTTCAGATCTTGCCTCAGATGCTTACTAGCTCTGTGATGCTAGATAAATCACTTAACCTCCATTTACTTCACTTTCTTCATCTATAAAATGGGAATATCAATAGCATCTACCTCCAAGCCTTCTTATGAGGATTGAATGAGATAATATTTTAAGATATCTGGTCCATAGTAGACACTTAATAAATATTAGTTTCCTTTCTTTCTTCTTGTCCTTTCCTGAGAAGCTTGGTAAAATGCTAGGGAATTATGACTTGTTTTAAGCAGGAAGTAGACCACTAATGTTTAGTTCTTACTAGTGCAGGATGAAATGAAATTGCTTTAAGACATGCTTAATTATAGGGGTCTAGAGTAGTCCCTTAGACCCATGAAGTTATGGGACAAAGATCAAAACATAGTAAGATGTCCCTACCCCCAGGGTACCACCCTTGCTAAGGTCAAGAAATTCCCCATTCCCCCAGTACATCAAAAGAGCACAATTAAGTTCACTGTAGGGATCCTGCTCTTTCCCCTGAACGAGCCACTGCTGGACATCCAATTCTTGGATGAAAAGGACTTTTCCTCCATCAAAGGAGGAGAGTCTCCATGTTTGAATGGGGGTCATTATATCATATGTGTCTGCCAAATGACTCCGATTGTTCTTATTCAGCCCCATGGAGAAGACCAGAGAACCAGAGGGAGAAGGGCAGAGCTAGAATGTTGTTTTGTGTATTTGTTTGTTTGTGTGTCCTTTCTCAAAGACATTACAAAGTGATGCCATGACATGCACATGAATTGAATCTAGTCAGGTACTCCTGGAGTAAGTCACTTCACTTTCTCCTCCAGAGCCATCTGGATCCAGTGACCAGATATGAACCAGGACAACTGGAGATAGCCCTGAATTCAAGGTAATCAGGGTTAAATGATTTGTCCAAGGTCACACAGCTAGTAAGCTAGAATAAATGACCAAGGACAACTGAACAAGTTACCTGGTAGACCAAAGACCACACTGAGCCATAGAACCTACAGTACTCTATCCTACATGCAACCAGACATGGGGAAGGAGGGGGAAAGAGTACAAATATAATTAGAGCCTACATGAATCCAACTTTTGACTTTATAAAGGATAGCACAGAAACTTACTTCAATGAGAATTTATTAAGTTCCCTCTCTGTGCCAGAGACCAACAAGATGAAGACAAAAATGAATCATTCCCCATCCTCCAGGAACTTGCATTCCTTGGAAGGCAACATGACCTAAAATAGGCAAATACAAATTATAAATGAAATAAATATGAAACGATTCAGGTGTAGCAATATGTACTAAGATAATCAAATTCAAAATAAATATGAAGATTGGTGGTGTGTTTGGCACTAATTGTGGGAATCAGAAAAGGCCTTATCTAGAATCTGACATCAAAGCTGATCCTTAAAGGTATCTAGGGATTTCAGGGAAAAGAGGTAAAGAAGGAGTATATTCTAGGCTTGGGGGGAGGGAGGAATAGCCAATTCAAAGGTCCAGTGATAGGAGAAGGAATGTTGTACCTACAGAATAAGATGACCAGTTTGGTGAAAATTGTATGTGGTAGAAGTAATAGGGAATCATTCTGGAAAGATTGATTACAACCAGATGGTAAAGAAAGATGGTTCATTGCTGGGGGGGGGAAGAGTTTTGATTTATCCTTCATTGGCAATAATGAACCACTGAAACTTTTTGTACAAGGGAATGACATGATCAGTCTTTACTAGGTAGGTAGCTTAAGTATCATTATCCCCATTTTCACAGATGAGGGAATAGTGGGTCAGAGAGATGAAGCAGCTTCTCCAAGGTCACACGACTAGCAAGTAGCTGAACTAGGACAAAAACACTGCTCTCCTGAGTCCAGGTCCAAAGCTATATATGATTTTCCTATTATAAGGTACTGTCTTTTATTTCAAAGTGAAATCTCTCAGTACCAATAGTCATATTTTATCTGTAGCTTTCTTAATCACAATCCCCTTACTCCAATAGTTTCATTTTTGTTAAAGATAAGAATGCATATTTAGATAGTCCAGAATATATATAAATCCAATTCAACAAGAATTTATTAAACAGCTATTATGTACCAGATTCTTTGCTAAAGGCTGGGAATATAAAGACATAAATGAGGCCTGTACTGAAGGTTCACTTTATCCTAGGAGGTGAAAATATAAGTGTGTGTGTGTGTGTGTGTGGAGATGGAGATGGAGATGGAGATGGAGATGGAGATGGAGATGGAGATGGAGATGGAGATGGAGATGGAGATGGAGATGGAGATGGAGATGGAGATGGAGATGGAGATGGAGATGGAGATGGAGATGGAGATGGAGATGGAGATGGAGATGGAGATGGAGATAGTATAGGGGAAGCTGAAGAGGAGAACTTTAACAATTGAGTGGAAGGGTAGGTTGGAGGGGAGATTAGAGAAGGCTTCCTGATAGAGTTGGCATTGTGTTGAATGTAGAAGGGAGACAAGGCTTCTGGGAAGGGGAGTTGATAAATGTTGAAAGCTGTTCTCTGTGTCCAGGAAATTGCTGGGCAAAGGCTCAGAGGTAGGAGATGGAGTCTGGAGTCAGGTAACACATCCAATATCCCATTAGCCTTCCAAATACCCTGAGAGAATCAGTCTTTAGTATTTAACAGAGAAGGAAACAATGAGTGAAGTGAGCTGCCAAGAGGTTGCAGAGAATTCAATTGAACATACTTTTATTAGGTACTTGCTATATGAAGAGCACTGTCTTAAGGACTGGTAGAATATACCAAGTTTAAATAAGACAGGGTGGAACCTACAGTTTATATGTTACTTATATAGTTATCTGAGATACCAAACACCATAAATAAGTGTGTTTAAGGAGTTCAATTTGTTTTGTGAAGTACAGGGGAAACTTGTTGACTGATGAAGGTTCTCAAAGACTGGTAGGAAAGCAGGGGACAACTTACCAGCCATAGGGAAGCATGTAATTCATGAGATCTGTAAGAGGAACAAGCAGACTATTTTGGTAATGTAGAGTGCATAAAAAGAGAAATATGAAATAAATCATATAAATATAGTTTTTTGAGATGTTGAAAGACTTTGGGGAAAGAGTCTAAACTTTAATTGAAGCACAAATTTTTTCTTGTCAATTCCCTGTTCAGATAACTATGTCAATATTTCAATGAATCCATGAGCTCATCTCTTGTACTACCTCCCACTGTGTAGAACAGATGCCATCCTTGTCTATGCTCCCTTTGTGAGTCTTGAGCATGTCCTCCCATAAATCCTCTGGGCAGGACTATGGGGGTGGGGGGACCCAACGTGATGTTGACTATTCTTTAGGTCTTTTAACATGATATGGCTATCAGTGCATTACTTAGACTGTCCATCTGTTATCCGTCATTGTAACCAACACACGTCCTTGTTCTGGATATCTTTTACACCATTCCTCAGGCATAAATCTCCATTGGTAATATGCTGTAACCTACTTATGACCTCCATGAAAAAATGAATGAATGAATGAATGAATGAGAAAGTATTTATTAATCACTTTCTGTGTTCTAAGTACTATACTAAGTCCTCAGGGAGGAAATGCAAAAACAATAACAAAAAAAAACAGTTAATCAATGCTTGCTGTTTGATTGATTATCTGCAACCTTAATTTCACCACCAGAAGAATGTTGGTATAGAAGAGACGGGGTTTTGTTTCAAAGATCAGCTTGGGATTGTTAAAAGTATTTTTGATTACCCCAAAATAATCCAGCACACAATGGATAGAGCCCTGGACTTGTGATCCAAAAGATTTGGGTTTGATATCAGTTTCATATATCCATATACCTCATATGCCAGCTGTGTGGACTAGGATAAGTCACTTAACCACTGTCATCCTGATTTTAGAAGTAGCTAGGTGACCCCGTGTTCACATCTGACCTCACTCTATGGTAAGTCATTTGACCTCTGCCTCAATTTCCTCATCTATAAAATGGGAATAATGACAGGACCAACTCCTATGATTGTAAGATTCAGATTAGATAATATCTGTAAAGTGCGGTCCTGGTCTTACAACCAGGGAGGTACATGCTATTATTATTTTTACCACTTCCCTGATAGGAACCCTAAGTCACACAAAACTTAAGAGACTTGCCCCAGTTCATTAGTAAGCATGTGAGGCCAGATTTGAAGACAAGACTTCCTGACTCCAGTTCCAACTGGACCGTTTATAAGTCAAGCACTTTGCTAAGCACTGGGAATATTTAATAAAAGAGAACTTTCTACAGGAACTATAGATATATAACATGGAATGTTGAGTCTCTTCCTCCCCCCCTCCCCAGCTGCTTGAATAGGAGCCCTGACATATGGAAGTCAGAATGTCAGAGGCACCACAAAATTAAGCGACAGGGCTGAGAACCCTGAATCCAATTGTGGGGTGAACTGTAAGAGGGTCCCCCTGGGCTTGGCCCTCTGCCTTCTTATCTTTCTGTAGGATCTACAGATGGATGAGTATGGCAGTGAGGACAGAGAAAGAAAACAGGAATCTCTGAGAAGTTAGAAAAAAGGAGGAAAGGAAATATACATAAAGTAAATGGGTTTGGGTTTGGAAATGCCCCAATTTTATGCATCTGGAAGAAATAAGCCAAATTTCTAAATGAATGGCAGAACTCTGGGAAGTGGGAAAAAGGAGGGACCTGCCCTGAGATGAGACAGTAGATAATGAGATTATCCTAAATGGCAGAAATAAGGGGAACCCTAAGACATAGAATGTTAGGACATAAAATATCAGGACTAGAAGGAGCCTTGGAAAAAACATTAAGACACTGAATTCAAAAAAATTAAAATTAAAAAATATAATTAAAATTAAAACAAGACATTGAATTTGAGTGTCAAAAAATGAAAATAGTGATGGAAGGGAGGTCAGATTTCAGTAGTACAAGGAAACTGCAACCAGTCTCTGTTTTTCTGATGAGGGACTGAGATCTAGGGAGGTATGTGACTTATAAAGGGTACCTAAGTGGAAGAGCTGCCTCCCAGGCACCATATCAGACTTCTAGGATGACCTGCAGACATCTTTCCTTGATTGCTGCTGTCAGTCACAATCTTCTTTGCGACACCCAATTCCCTTTGCTTTGTGATTCCATAAGGCCCTCTTCCTATATGTAGCTGCTTTCTCTGTTTCTAGAATGTAAACTCTATGAGAACAAAGACTGGGTCTTATCTCTGTATCATATCTCTTCCTGGGCCTCACAGGATGGTCCACATATAGGAAAACAGGGATTAAGCCCTGGTCCTGTGATACTACAGAAAGAAGAAGCTCCCAGAGGATGAAATTCCCTCTATTGATAGAGTTCTGTACCTTTGGGCAATTTAGGATGTTGGGAAATGACAGCCTTAGAGTATTGAGAAATTAATGATGAGCCCAGGGTCACACAGTCAATGTGTCAGAGGTGAGAATTGAGCTTAGGTCTTCTTGGTTTTAAGGTCAGAACTGCAGCCATGCAGACTTTCATTTAAATTGTTGTATTTGTTGTATCCTATCCACAGACAGTAGTCACTTTAAAGTGTGTATTCAATCTACTTACATTCAGTAAGGAGTTTTTAAGCCCCTACTGTGTTCAGGACTCTTTACTGGAGTCCTGGGGGTGAGTACAAAGTCTAGATAGGATTCCTTTCCTTGAGGGGTGCTCAGGATACAAATTAGTAGAACAGTAGAACCCCGAATTGGACATGGTAAAGGGGATTCTGAGGAAGGGATCCTAAGGAGCCTTTTTGCTACCCTGTCCAGAGAGCTTAAGATCTGAGTCCACAAGAAAGACATTACTCTTTACAAATAAGAATGACACGGTCTGGGAAATTTAGTCTGAGTATCAGGAAATCCTTTCTGACAGGGAGATCCATCCATTCTGCTGGGAATGTGTCCCTCTGAGAAATGAATTACAAAAGCCTCGAATCAGAAAGTCAACACTTGCAATGGAATGGAAAGTTGGCAGCAGGAAGGGAAGGAAGGAAACAGTCCAGGAGCTTGTGTCTATGGGTGTGGTGCAGATTCCCCTCGCCTCCCTCCTTCCCATGCCCAGTCTGCCTGCCTCTGACAGGTGGCCCTGGTGTATGGGAAACCTGCCAAGGGCTGCCACCTTATGACATCTTTCCTATCAGGCAGGTGCTCATAGCCCTGTTAAGGAGGTTGGGCAGGGGGAAGAGGAGGGAGAGTCTGGGGAAGACTCTGGGTCAAGGCCAGGAAATGGCTCACTCAGGCAGAGAGAGCCCCGACCGTGTTGCTGGGTAACCAGACTGCCTCCCCGAGCAGAGAAACGTTCCGCAAAATGCCCACAGACCTCCTCTCATTTCCACTCCAGTCATCTCTCCAGTCTCCTAGTTTCCCAACAAAATGCAAACAGGTCACAGAAGGCTTTTCTTAAAGAAGAAAAATGGTATGGTAGAAAGAACTCCATATTAGAATCAAATCCCACTTATACCAAATACTACCCATATAAGATGTTTAACATCACTGGAACGCCCTAATCTGTAAAACAGAATAAAGGAAAAAACTGGCCAATGAGATCTGATCAATGTAATGACCAAGGATGATCCCAGAGAACTGATCATATGTTATTATGTATATATATACACATATATATGTACATATATATAATATAAATAACTACCTCCTGGCAGAGACAGCAGAAGCAGATTGAAATTTTTTTTGGATGTGGTCATTGTGGGAATTATTTTGCTTAAAATTGCATATTTGTTACAAGAATTTTTCTTTTTTTTTTTCCTTTCAAATTTGGAGAGGAAAGAAGATAAGTGCTGGCTAATTGAAAAATAAAATGAAACAAAAATAGTAAATTTTAAAAATAAAATAAGAGGAATGTACTGGGTGACCTCTAAAGTCTCCTCCAGCTATAAACCTATGACCCTATGGCCTTGCAGATCTCTTCACCATTTCTGACACCTTGTGAAATCTGTAAGCAATAAACCTGGGGTCAAAGATTACTATCTATAAAGAGGGATGTGATCATTTGCTTGCCTTCTGCTCTAGTCAAACTAAATCGAGAGTATCACATTCAGTTACGGGTACTACATTTTAGGAGGGGCCTTGATAAACTGGAAAGTGTCCATAGGACAGTGCCCAGCATGGTGAATGGCCTTCAAGCCATGTCATGTAAGCAGTTAGTTGAAGGAATCAAGAATGTTTAACCTGTTAAAGTGTAATTTTGCTTTGTTTGGGAGAAATAAAGAGAGGTATCCATCATAATTGTCTTCATATTAGACTTGTTCTTCTTGTCCCTTTAGGATATAAATAGGAATAATGTCTGAAGAAGTTGAAAGAGAGTATGTCAGCTTCTTCTTAAAGAAAATTTCTATGTAATTAGAATTGTTCAAGGTGCCTTTGGAAGTAATAGATTATTTCTTATTAAAGATCTTTAATCAAAGGCTGGAAAGATTTGTTGAAGATTCCCATTCATTCATTTATGGCCTAGTATATGACTTTGGAGATCCTGCTCAACACTTGGCTTTGAGACTTCTTAGCTGAGTGAACTTGAGCAAGACTTTGACCTCTGTAAATCTCAAGAGTAAAACAAAATGAATAGAATCTTGAATGACCTACTTATCCAAACTTATGGGCTGTGAGGAGGAGAGCTCTTCACAATTGCTCATTCTATCCTCTAAGCATTTGACTTTGTGAAGCTAGGGATTCCTTTTATTCAAAAAAAAAGAATAGTCATATTTTGTTTTTACATCACCATTTCTGAATATAGCTCTCTTTACTACTGTAACAAAAAATAAAAAAGGAAAAAAGAACATTCAACATAACTAATATGTCTCAACAAAGTCTAGCATTAAATGCAATGTTCAACACTCACAGTCTCCCACCTCTGCAAAGAATGAGGGGGAGGCACATTTTCTTTTCTTCAAAACCAAGCTTGGTCATTATAATTACACAGTATTGAGCTTCTTTTATTGTGACTTTCCATTTAAATTGTTGTATTTGTTGTTTATGTTGCTTCCTTCTATATCAGTTCATTTTAGTCTTCTCTAAATTCTTCACATTCATTGTAATATTCTATTACATTTATGTAATACAATTTGTTCAGCTTTTCCCCAGTTGATGGACATCTGCTTTATTTATAGAACTTTGCTATTATAGAAAATGCTACTATAAATATGCTGATATCTATGGGATCTTTCTGTCTTTGACTTTCATGAAATATATGCTTAGCAGTGAGATCTTTAAGTTGTTTTTTTTTAAATCTACTTTTATCCATTTTTTTGGCATGACATAATTGTAAAATACTCTCCAGAATGGTTGGGCCAGTACATAATTCTGTCAACAGCTGGGTAGTTTTTTGTTTGGTTTTATTTTGTTTTACTTTTTCTTCTCTTTCTGGACAGATGCAAAGTAATCTGTGTTTGTATGTAAACTTTGTATCTGTATCAACTCTTAACACAGAGCTTTGTACATAGTAGGTGTCTGTTAATAACCTTTGCTGAATAAATCCATATTATTGAATGCATAAAGAAAAGTACAGAGATTATTTTTAGGAAAACAACTGCCTCCCAGTTTCCTTTATAGGGACAGAAAATGGATGTTCTTTTTTTCATTTTAGCTAAGTGAAAGTCATATCATCTTGGAAGGATGTAATACCACTAGAATTATCAGAGCTCACATTTATCTAGCACTTATGATTAGATGATACTTAACCTACACTCTCATTCCTGTGTAGTGAAAAGAACTCTGGAAATAGATATTATAAGATCTGAACTGGAATTCTGACTCTTTGCTACCTATATAACCTTGGGCAAATTCCCTGTCCAGGCCTTAATTCCTTCTTCTATAAGAAGGTTAGACCAGAAAATGGCCTCTAAGTTCCCTTCTGGCTGTAGACTAGATCTTTGTTCCTATATTCTTAAGACACCTTGTAGGACAGCAGAGGTGGCATAGTAGATAGAGCATCTGACCGGGAATTAGGAGGATCTGATTTCTTCATATCCAGCTTCAGACACTAACTAGCTGTGTGACTCTGGGCAAGTCACTTAATCCTGTTTGCCTTAAAAAAATACACTTTGGAAAGTAGTCTAAGCTAGTAGCTTGGTCCCCATTTTACAAATGAAAAGAGTTAAGGCTCCAAGAAATGGAACATGATGCCAGTAAATCAGCTAGTCTTAGGTCTGTACTAAGATATAAACTCAAATTTCCTATCTCTTTCTCCAGAGTGCTTAAGTGGAGAGTATGATTGATGGAAGACTGTCAGTTTGATTCTTCTCAAGCAGAGCTCTGACTACCCACCCCATCCCCACCACCAATCCCCCCCACACACACACACCCCTTCTTCCTCATCCACCCTATCCAGGCATAGTTTTCCATCACCGCCAAGATATGAAAGGCTTTCAAATTGAAATTGAAGATCTTATGTTTGATAAAACATAAAAACAAGATATGTCTATCTTGTTTGTGTGTAGTTGTTTGATGTCTGTGAACAGGGAGTATTTTTTTAACTTTCTTTACAACTCCAGCTTTTAACAGACTTCCTGACATACAATTGGTACTTAATAAATGTTTCTTGATTCAATGATATCTGAAAGATTATAGTAAATGGAAAAGATATTATGGGACTGGAGAAGGGCAAACATTCCTATTCCTTTAAAAAGAAAAGTGAGATAATAAAATCTGCAAACTATAGACCAATGAGCTTTATTTGGATTCCTGCCACATAATAGAGTTGGGAACATAATAGTGAAGAAATGGTTAGCAAACATCAAGAAAAGGAAAGAAGTACAACAGATAGCTAGCACAACTTCAGAAAGAACATGTCTTGCCAGACTAACCTCTTTACTTTTTTTTGACAGGGTTACCAAATTGGTAGATCAGGTGAATCTGTAAATTCTATATTGACCTAGATTTTAACAAAGTTTTTAACAAAATATCTTGCTATTCTTCTGGAGAATGTAGAAAGATATGGCCTGGAAGATAATTTAATTAGATAGATTGGGGACGGGTTGAATGTGTGGGCTCAAAGAATTATTAATGGTGTGATGTACTATTAGATGGAGATCGCCAGTGGAGTGCCCTAGGGACCTGTACTTGACTCATTCTTGTTTAATATAGATGACCCATTTATCAAATTTGTGGATGACACAAAGTTGAAGGGAATGGCTAACACATTTGGATAGTAGAGTAAGGATCCAAATAAATCTTGACAGTCCAGAAAAGAGGTGACAAACTCACAACCCACACAATGCAGGTGACTGGAAAATTCCCAAAGTGTGGCTGAATAAGATTGAAATTTAATTGGAAAAACTAAATAAAAATATAGTGCACCATAGATGATGTTAACTTGTGATGTTTTCAGTCAGTATCCAGGCATAGGGATCCATTTGTATTTGGACTGACACCCCTGGTAGAACACAGAATTGAATCTCATGATAAAATTTAATTAGGATAAAGGTAAAGTCATAGTCTTATATTCATAGAGTTGACTTCACAAGTAATACAAAGTGGATTAGCTATTGTCTGATACCAATTTATCTGTAAAAGTTTTGGAATTCTTAATAGACTGCCTTCTCTGTAAGAGTCCGTGATATGACAGAACTTCTGAATAAGCTAATGCCATCTTGAGCCTTAATCAGGAATAAGTATTAATAATTAGATTACAGCTGAAACATTGTATTCAATTCTGGACTTGAGAGTTTAGGAAGGATATTGATATTCCAGAGAGTAACCAGAGAAGGGCAACCAGAATGGTAAAAATCCTTGAGTCCATACTATATAATAATAACGATGATGATGCTGATGACAATGGTAGTGGTGTTATTGAGTCATTTCAACTGTTTGTGATTCCATTTGATGTTTTCTTTGCAAAGATATTAGAGTAGTTTGTCATTTCCTTCCCATGGCTCATTTTACAGATGAAGAATTAAGGCAAGTAGGGTTTAAGTGACTTACAAAGGGTTGTACAGCTGCCAATGTCTGAGATAGGATTTGAACTCATAAAGATGAGACATCTTGATTCCAAACTCAGTGATCTCCCCACTGTGTCATTTAGTTGCCCAATAATTCCAACAACTAGTATTTATGGAGCATTTTAGGGTGTGCAAAACACTTTACACATGTTATCTCAGATGATCCTCACAAACAACCCTGAACGTGGTGATGTAATGATGTCTTTTACAGATAAGTAAACTGAAACAGAGAGAGAGGTTAGATATTTGCAATTATTAAACATTTCAGGCCACATATGAATTTGGGTCTTAATGACTACAGGTCCAGTCCTCACCCTAGCCAATTAGATGCCTTATGTGATTCTATTGGAGAATCACTTGAAAGATCTAGTCTGAAGAGAAGATTTGGGGGAAGCATGATAGTTTTTGCTAAATACTGAAAGGTTATCTCATGGAAGAGAGGTTATTTGTTTGACTTCAATGGGCAATAAGTGGAGGGGAAGGTAGAAGGGCGATTGGAAAAGGGCAAAGGATTGACTTCCCAATAATTAAAGGTCTTTGAAAGTAGAATTGGTTTTCTTGGTGGGTGGTGAGTTTCCCCTTGCTAAAGATTTTCAAACCAGGAATGGATGACCACTTGTTGGATACTTTGTAGTGGGGAGGAGGAAGGAAGTTATCCTTCCTTGCCTTTTAACCAAGTTTCCATTCAAGTGCTTTGAACTTCAGCAGGTATAGGATCCTAGAAGAAAAATAAACTATTGATGATTAGTCATTTTCTGAAGAGGCAGAAGCAAAGGCAAAAAATACTAGAATTGACTTTTCTACTTTGGTGGTTCTGTTGACTTTGCACCTATCATCTGTGAAATGGAGGCTAATTGTGCTGTCTTGAGTAATTTAACTGATTTCTCTAGGTATCTGTTTTCCTTTTTTAGAAGATAAAGGGGGCAGATGAAATGATTTCTAATATCACTTGAAATTATGAAAATTCTATGATTATCAAGACTCAGTAGCACTTGCCCAAATGAAAACTAAATGCCTAAGTTAGCTGGCCCATAATTGCAATATATCCTCTGGGTTCTCTTTGATAAGAGCAGAGTAGCTAGTTTCCATTTTTGACTCAATATAGGAATGCCATTTAAGTGCAGCAGGCAGACAACATTTTTGCTGAGATGTGTTTTAAGCATTTTTGTCCTCTCTATACCTCAGTTTCCTTTTGTGTAAAATGAGAGAATTTTTGTTAAATAATCTCTATAGGTCTATAGGCTCTAAATGTATAATCCTATGATCCTACTACTGAATTCTATTCTTGCTTCTATCATCATTTTTGTGTACTTTACCTCAGAAGATTGCAATGTTCCTGAGAACAGGGTCTGTTTTGTATCTATATATCTCCAGACTCTTATTTGTAAAATAAACTTATAAATAAAATTTTATTCTTCCCTCTCAATATAACATATGTCTTTCTTACTGCTTTCATTCTATTCTATTTTGCAAGATAGCTGTTGCTCACACCAGAAGCAGTAGATATCACAGTTGATAGAGAGTTCTATGGCTTCATACACTTAGTAGCTGTGTGAACCTAGGAATGTCACTTAACATCCATTTGCTTCAATTTCCTCAACATGAAATGGGGATAATATAATGGCACTGCAAACTAGTTTTATTTTTTTATTATGAGGATCAAATAACACATAGTAAACAATTTATACATGCTTATTCTCTTCTTATTACTATTAAGTTTGATTTCTGGTGCCTCATTATGTTGCCAGAAGGGATGACCCTGGATTCTCAAGGGCTCTGCAGAGTCCAAGGACTGACAGGTCTTATCACATTGGGAAGACTTTGAGGATAGACCATTAGGTCTGCTGCAGCAGAGTTTGCTATCTAAGGACCAGCTTCAGAGGTATGGCCACCAGGAGATGGTTTTTAACAATTATAGCAATGCAGGAAGCCTACCTAATGATAATGTGGAACATCTATGATCTTTGCTGGTGGACATAGTCTCCACAGTGATGAGATAATGGGCCCCTATGGTATGACAACTTGAGTGACATTGGATAAGTCATTTAATCTCTCTTGGCTTCATTTTTGCTGCCTGTAAAATGAGGGTATTTGACCAGATAGATCAGATTGATTCATGCATTGCTATGTACCAAACACTAGAGATAGTCATAGAAAATCAACAGTCCTTTTTCTCAAGGAATCCACATTCTACTTGAGGGAGATAGCATATTGAGCAGGGTTCAACTTCATGGCAGATGGAAAAGTAAGTGGATCCTTAAGCCTAGCATGCAAAGTGTCAGGGCAGTGGTGAGTTCCCTCTGGACTTTAAGGAGTAATGACAGGGCAACTTGTCTCTGACTAGTGACTAAGGGAAGGGGGTACTAGGCTGAAGGGTCAAAGACCAGTGGGTCTAGGAGTTACTCTGTTTATTGAATTACAGAGGTTGAGACACAGGATGTGGCAGCCTTTAGCTGAGAGTGCATATTTTAGTACCTAGTGAAAAACTGATGATGATAACTTGGCAAGGAAGGTTCATAAACTCCCCAAAGAAATGACCTCAAAGATTGCTTCTAGTTCTAAATTTGTAATCTAAGGAAATAGTTTTTAAAGAATCATGTCTTTATTTTATAATATTGCATATTTCTTTACATCCAATATCCTTCTTACTAAATATAATCCTCATCAGAATAGGGCCCATGACATATTGATTATTGTGTCATCTCTAACTTAATATCATAGCTATCACAAAGTGGAATGACCTCCCATAGGAAATGGTGAGCTCCTCCTCCTTGAAGGTGTTCCAGTAGAATTTGGATGACAATTTGCTGGAGATATTATAGTGGGAATTCCTTTCATACAGGGGTGTGCTTGTAAAATTTAACAACTGCCTCTCTGGATAAAATTTAAAGTTTAAACTACATTCTTAATATTTTCTTCATCACTTTCTTAAATCTCAGCAATCAACAAAACACTCAAATTCTTGGCTGATTTCTAAGGTATAAATGCTCATACTAGCAATAGAATAATTGATTTTTGCCAGCACCCTAGTTTATATGTATGGATTGGACTACACCTTCCAACTTTGAAATTTTGCAATTCTCTGAAGAAGAGTTTAGTATTTAGTCTCTTACACATAAAATTTATGCAAAGGATCTAAGGGTCCTGTTCTCCCACTCCACCTTTAGGATGTTCTCCTAGGACACTAGGGGTGGGACATTGGACTCTCCTGGCATTGCAAGACTTACCTTTCTTATCCAAGCCATGGCATCATAGGCATAGTAGATGAAAGCCACATCTGGAAATTATTAAACACCCCCCCCCATTTTGTCATGTGCCATCCCAGCTGCAGTTTAGGTTCACAGAGTCTCCCAAGCTGGCTTCTCATGCTCGGAGTTTGATAAAGCCCCAAATGCGTCTCATGCCCTCTGGGCAATTTTTATGTTCCCTTCGTTTGTAAAAAAAACCATGTGAAATCGATGGGAAATCTAACCCATATGGGCTCGATGCATCTGTGCTTAAATCATCTAAATACTGCTTTTTCAGGTTCTGTCCAGAGCCGCTGGAGGATTTTTAATACATTTTAAAAAACTCTTTCCTCTTCTAAAATCAGGAAGTCACGTTTTGCCAACAGTGAACAAGCTCCACTGTTCCCTGGGGCTCTGGTTCAGGGTTCCTAGGTTTGGAATTTGGAATGGGCTTTGTCTCAGAAATATAAGCCCATCACCAGATTATAGATTTAGAATTTTTAGACATGGCTCAGAAATTATTTGTAATTGCTTCATTTTACAAAGTAGAAAACTGAGACTGGAGAAGGGAAGTCACCTATGTTAGGTCACCTAGGTAGTAAATACCATCCTTCTCACTTACTAACATTTTTGATTTGGGTAGGAGCAAACATTTGGAACAATCATCCTTATCGTGTAGTTTTGTTAGGGGCTCTTAGCTTTATTAACAATTTAAAATCAGGTAAATTTCCTGGTAGAATGAGAACGTGATGGACTTGGAGTCAGTAGACCTTGGATTTGAGTCTTGGCTCTGATATGTATTAGCTACTCCATTCCAGGCAAGATGTCTGGAACACCTAGTTGAAAAGGATAGTTAAAATAGAAGCTGGCAGATTCAACATCCCCAAAGACTGGGATTGGAGGGCAAATTAAATAAGGTAAATTTTAGTGGGGATAGAGTAGCAAACCAATTCCAGCATTTGAATTTAAAAATTCAATTGGACAAACAAGGATGGGAAGGGAGTGGAGAAGAATGGCCAGGCAATTATTAATGTGAAAAGAGGAGTTTAATTACAAGCTCATTCTGCTTCAAAAGAGTGACATGGTATCCAAAAAAAGCTAATGCTATTCTTGGCTCCATCAAGTCATAGTACACAAAACAAAGGAGATGAAAATCTTGCTCTGCTCTGCCCTGGACAGACCACATCTGTTCCATTCTAGAGTCACATTTTAGGAAGGGTTTCAACAAATCAGAATTGGATCTGAGGACGACAACAAGGATGGTAAAATGACTGGAAAACTTTTTGGGTAACAAATTCTAAGAAAGAATGCCCAGAGGATGGCAACCAGAATGGTAAAGAGTCCCAGGGGCAAGGTCTGGAAATGTTGAGCCTGTTAAAGAAAAGATTTTGGGAGGATATGATAGCTATCTTCAAATTTAGGAAAAGTCATTTTATATACATATATATATATATATATATACATACATACATATGTATGTATGTATGCATATGAGAGCTGAGAGTTTCTCTGCTTGACCCAGGAAGATAATTAGAAGCTATGGGTAGAAGAATTTATAAGGACATAAATTCATACTTGATGTAAAGAGAAACATTCTGGCAATTAGAGCTTTCCAAAAATAAAATGGCATAATAATGTATTAGAAATCTTTATGCAGGGGTGGCTAGGTGTTGTAGTGGATAAAGCACCAGCCTTGGAGTCAGGAGTACCTGGGTTCAAATCCAGTCTCAGACACTTAATAATTACCTAGCTGTGTGGCCTTGGGTAAGCCACTTAACCCCGTTTGCCTTGCAAAAACCTAAAAAAAATATTTATGCAAAGGCTTATTGGACATCCTGTAAACTGAGTTTGTTTTCAGGTGTGCATTGAGGTAAATGACCATTGATAGTTTTTCCAATACCAAAGTTTTGTGATTTGAGGGGCATGACCAGGTCATCCTATAGAAGTTTTGTGTTGAAAAAGGTCAGGAGATAAGCCAGAAGTGAAAATTATATTCCCCAATATAAAGGTTGGGTATCCCTGCCTTAATCAATCAAAAGATATTTGAATACCTGCTATGTGCAAGACATGGCAGGGATGCACAAATAGAAAATAACACTGCCCTTGAGCTTACAGTCAAATCTAGTTGGAGGGACAAGGCATAAATATGTTGTTGTTGATGTGAAGTCATTCCAGTAGATGATGAGTCTTCCTGATTCTAAGCCCAGTGTTTTCTATCCACTGCATCACCTAGCTGCCCTTAGGCATAAAAATATGGAATCATGAATGATGAAGCTAGAGGGAACTTTATAATATACAGCACTAGCATTCCAATGAGCATTAGATTATCAGAGCTGGAAGGAACCTTGAAAACAGACTTAGAAAACATTCAAAAGGGGGTACATCTTTTCATTATAATTCAATTAAATAACCATTCATTGCAGTGTACTGCAAAATTTAATAGGGCAGAGTAGCTATTAAATTAGACATGCTTCAATAAAGGTACTGTAGGGTTTCATGACATTACAGTGGGGACTTGATGTTATTCATCAATAGCATTATGACACAATCCAAGACCAGCACTCAATCCATTATCCCATTCTGCAAAGGAGAAGAACATAAACATTATATACACAGAAGGACAACTAGGTGGCAAAGTAGGAGTGCCCCCTAGGACCTGAGCTCAAATCTGGCCTCAGATGTTTACTAATTAGGTGACTCTGGGTAAGTCACTTAACCCTGTTTGCCTCGGTTTCTTCATCTGTAAAATGAAGGAAATGGGAAATGATTCCAATATCTTTGCCAAGAAGGAATCTTAGAGAGTCAGATACAACTGAAGCAATACAAAAACATCACATACACATAGAGAAACAAAGGAAGGTTCTAGGTGAGAGAAAGGGGTCTGAACTATGATACCACAGAATCATAGAATATTAGAGACATGTTAGATGGGAAAGGAAGAGAATAAACATTTATTAGGTACCCACTGTGTGTTAGGCACTATGCTATGTACTTTATAGGTATTGTCTCATCTGATTCTAGATTTTATCCATTTCTCATTTTGCATATGAGGAAATTAAGACTCAGTAAGGGAAGTCAATGGAACTCCCTTCATTTCTTAACTCTCATATAGTGTCACAATTAGAAGATAATTTTGAGATCATCTAGTCCATATCCTAGGTTTTATGAAGAAGGAAACTGAAATCCCGAAAGAAATAATGAATTTTTCCCCAAAGACACAAAATCCATTAAGCATCAGGAAGGGTTAAGATAGAATTAAATCTCCTGCATCCCAAAGTCAGAATTATTCTACCATTCCAAAGCTGTTTCTTCAACAAATTGACCTTTTTCAAAGTGCCAGTAGATTCATATTTTCTGAATAGTCTGAGTTTCAGGACAAAAACAAATGTTCTTTCTCCCCTAGCTTTGTATGGAATTCCCCCACGGGAACTTCACCTCCTCTGGCTTCGGATAGATTTCATCACCAAGGGCTCTTTCTATGCCAACTCATCATCCTCGATGATTGCCTTCTTCTTTGTACTCCTCATCTAAGTAAGGGTAAAACAGTCTCTGGAAAGCTGAATTCCTAATTAGGCTTGCATTTCCTTGAAAACTTTTAAACTACCATGCATAAATATGCCACAAGCAAGAAGAAGCTGGATAAATTTGGTCACATGATGAGAATTGTTTATAATCACATTATTTATGGAAAGAGGGTATTTAGTGTAAACTGCTAACAGCACATGGCCATTTCAATCCAAGCAGATTCTTTTCTTTTCTTTTTTTTTCTTTGCCTTCCTTTGTGGTTGGCTTTCGTCATTTTACTTTAAATAATGATTCTTTTTTTTTTCCTGAGAGATTAGAGCTAGAGCTCCATTTGGTAGTAGAAATAGAACTGAATCACAAGACTTATGTGCCCACTAGAGGTTCTGCCATTAACTAGTATGATCTTGTACTACCTTAGACTCAGAAAGGAATTCTGATACTGTCCATTTCAACCCTTGCCACACCCCTCAAAGCATGAACCCCATCAATAGAATCACTGAGGATTATATCATCTAGTCATCACTTGAAGGCATCCAATAATGGTCAACTCATTTTCTCTTTCTGGGCCTTCGTTCCCTCCTCAGTAAAATAGTTACATTGAATTAGAGATTGCCCATTTTGAGGACCTATCTGGTCTTGTCTATGTTCTGAGATCCTTCCCAGTTTTAGAATTCTTTATTTTGTTCAATCATGACATTCTAAGGACCCAATTAACCCAACAAAACTCTGTTTTAATTAACCCAATTAACTATATATTATGTTGTGTTCTGCATCCCAACATTCTGTGTTATTTCTGAAGTCATTTCTAGTTTTCACATTCATTATTCTATTTTTTAAGATTTTCTTCTTCCAGTTCTAACATCTTTCGTTCCACATTCAAACATTCTGTTCTAAGGTTCCATCTAGTCTAACAGGCTCTGTTATATATTTTCATTGTCTATATTTTGAAGTTCCTTCAAAATCTCATATTTTTTTTCAGCATTCCAATTTACTATGTTCTAAGGTCTCTTCCAATTCCAACCTTCTATGTTCTGTATTCTTTGAGAGTACAATGACCTTTTCAAATCTGACAATCTGTGTTCTATGGGTCAAAATGTTCTGAGGTCCTTTCCTGCTCTAAGTGGCACATTCTCAGGTCCCTTCTAGTTCCAACATTATATGTTCTGTGTTTTAATATGATTTGAGGTCTTTCCTGCTCTGATAGTTTCAACTTTCAAATCCTTTCCACATTTTATGTCCTGATTCCCCTCCTTGAAGTTCTAACATTCCATAGTTCTAATCCCAAGGCCTTAATAATAATCTTTCAGATCTGTATCCAGCTTTATAGTCTGTAAAATTCATTCTTTTCCATTGTTTTCCTTAAAGGACATACAGAAACTAACTTCAAGGGACCTTAAAGATGATGTCTCCAATATCCTTATTTTACAAAGGAGTATGAATGAAATGACCTACCTAGGACCATACAAGTTAGAAGCAGAACTAAAATCCAGGACTTTTTTGCCTCCAAATTCAATGTTCATTCCACTAAACTGTGGCTTCCTTTTCTGATTAGTCTACAATGTTTCCAGGTCATTTTAGCTTTTTCCCCTCTCCAGTAAACTTTGAGTGTCCTCTTGCAGTCTGAATCCAAATGATTTCTAGAAAGTTCATGTGTCACCTTTATTCTGGAGGTTTACAGCTGTAAGTTCAATTGGAAAATAACATTAAGTTTAAAAAAATCCTGAGTGAAACATCAGGAAATACTATATGACTCTGAAAACAGCTGTTAAGAGACGACTTTCTTAATCAACTCTCAGAACAAGACCTAGACTTCCTGTTGAACTAGCCATATTGTGAATGTCAATTGTCCAAGGTCTACCATAAATTTCTCTCTCTGTTTATTCACATTTATGAGTAATTTGTGATTAATCCAGCTAGCCCTCTACCCCTTTCCAAACCTCAGTATTGGTGAATTTAGACAGTTTAATGGGAAAAAAACCCAAAATAAAGGGAAATATCCTGATATAGTGGAAAGAGCATGCTGGATCAGGGATCTAAAGACCTGATTTGAGTGCAGACTCCATGATCTTGGTAAGTCACTCAAATCTCTAAAGCTTCATTTTCTTCATCTCTAAGATGAAGAAAATATAATTGAAAGAATTAGAGTCACTGAACCTGGCTTCAGATTCTGGTTTTGGTTCTTATTATCAATGTGACCTAGGATAAATCCCTTAATATCTCTAGACCTTAGTTCTCTCATCTTTGACAGGATTAAGGTTGAAATAATCCTTCCAACTCTATCTCTTTCACTCCCAAACATTTTACATGATTTACCTCACAGGTTTATTGTGAAGAAAGTACTTCAGAAACTACCACATCCTACAAAAATGTGAACTACTATCATTATAAGCAAAGTCCAGTTCACTTTTAAAAAGTCAACTCTACTTTTATCATGAAGAATTTGTATCTTCTGGAAATTTTTATAAAACCTGGGAGATTATTATTCCTTCTTTTCTGCTTCCTTGCTTCTTTTGCTTCTTCCCTTTCCTTCTTTTCCTCTTTCCTATCTTCCTCTCTTCCTTTTCTTTGTTCCTCTGTTCCTTCCTTCCTTCTTTCCTTTCTTCCTTCCTCCCTCCCTTTCTCTCTCTCTCTCTCTCTCTTCCTTCCTTTTTTTTCCCCTCCTTCCCTTCCTTTACTTTCTTTTGGAACATTGGTTTCATCAGTATGAGTAGCTCCCTTCTTGGAAAGTCCTTCTACCAATGCAAATCAGGAACTGATCAATAACCTACATCTTAAAGAGTTACCTATAGAGAATAGATTGTGACTTCTCTGTGATCACACAGTTATCAGAGGCAGAACCTGAACCCACATCTTCCTGACTCTAGGATTGGGACTCAATCCCACTCTATTACAAAGCTCTCCAGTTGTTATCAGTATTAATTATTAGTATTAGTTAATCAAAAACCATTTATTAAATGCTTACTATATTCCATTCACTGAGTTAAGTACAGGGGATATAAAAAAATACAAAAGACAATTCCTACCCCACACAAGCTTACAATCAGCATCAGCATCATCATCATCAGCAGCAGCATCAGCATCAGCATCAGCATCAGCATCAGCATCAGCATCAGCATCATCATCATCTCTCCAGGACTCATTTTGTAAAGAGCTCTAAAAAATGTGAGATAGATAGTAGACAATATGTATGTATATATGCTGTTGTTCAGTCATGTTCAGATTTTCATTACCATATGGATTGTACTGTTGATGGTGTTGTCTTAAACCATTTCTTTCTCCAGTGGATTCAGGCAAACAGTTTAAATGACTTACTCAAGGTCACACAGCTAATCAGTGTCTGATGGTCAGATTTGAATTCAGTTCTTCTTAACCTCAGACTCAGTGCTCAATCCACTGAGCCACCCAGCTATCTCTGTATTTATGTTCTCAATTCACTACAGATAAGGAGATTGTCCTTCTCTTTACACAAGTCCTCAGTGGCTAGGGACTCACTCCTTCCTTACCTTTACATCTGATAATCTCTAATTTCATTCAAGATATAGATTCAAATCATCTTTTTCATGAGACCTTTTCTCATTCTCTTTAGCTGTTAGAACATCTCTCCTGCATTGCCCTATGTTTATTTTATATAAATGACTTTTATGTATACATGCTTCTTCAAAGCAAGGACTATTTCATTGTCTTTGTAACTCATGCATTAATTTGTATGTATATATTCATATATGTGTGTTTAGATGTGTGAACATATATATATATGTATATATATATATGTATATATATATATATATATGTATATCCATATATGATCCAAAGAAATTCTCTTCATCTGTGTGGCCAAAAAGAAAACAGAAGCATAGTTTATGTGTGTATGTGTTTGGTTAAACATACTTTCTCCAGGCATTTGAGAAAAGGGCTCCTAGTTAATGTGAAGGAGGGATGCAGTCAAGAGGGAAGAATTCTTAGAGCCCCAAGAGGTGGGAGGAGGAGAGTCAAATGAGACTAGGCTAAAATATAGTGTGAACAATTTACTACAGGTTGGTTTCTGGAGAGCATTTCCCAGTATAAGTCATAGAGACAAATAGCTTGAGTCTACTCTGAAAATACCCACTGTCAACTCAAGTTGACTTAGTGGGAGTTGCCTGAATGGCCAAGTTTGGCCCATAGGATTTAACAGATGGGAAAAGGCTTACTTATGTTAAGGTAGCCTAAGGAGGTTGCCTTTTAGCCCCTTCTTTCTTATTCTTTCTTCCTCCTCCCCCCAAACTTAAGTTGTCAAAGACCTATTATATAATCAGGGTTTTGTGTATTATTTTTATAGACCTTATGAACTAGAAGAGACCTTAAGGATCCATTATATAGTCAGAATTCTGTATATTGTTTTTAGAGACCCTTTAGGTTGGAAGAGACCTCAGACGATGAAATGTCTAAAGAAGAGGAACCATAGTCCAAAGGGTAGATGAAAAAAATGTCTAAGTTTGAAATTATGTTTAGGACTTGGAATGTAAGAATAAAGAATTTTAGAATTAGAATGAATCTATAAATTTTGAATGTCAGAAATTAAAGTTGGTGGGGGGAGAGAGAAGGGGACTGAAAATGGGCCCAGAGATAGATTTCAAGGGATTGATAGAGGGGAAAGTCATCTATTTTTACTAACCTCTAACTGAAATTTAGTTTCTCTTTTAATTATAAATGTGGGCAATAAGCTACATTAATATTTGCAGTAACTTAGTTACCGTAATAAACTATAGACATTTTCACATCTCATTACAAGTGAAAATCAACTGGATATTCCTTATCAAAGAGCAACCCAGTGTTTAGTATTTTTATTTTATTGAGAAGTGGGCATCTCAGTGGATAGAATTAAGACTTGGAATTAAGAAGACCTGAATTCAAATCTAACCCCTGTGTGTGATCTTTAGCAAGACACTTTATTTTTCTCAGACTCGGTTCCTTTATATGTAAAATAAGAATAATTGCCCCAACTTACCAGGGTTGGCATGGGGATCAAATGGGATAGATTCTGTAAAGTGATTTACAAATTGCTAAGTGCTAGATATATGATTAATATTACTATACTTGTTATCAGGCAGTTAGCTGGTGCAGAGGATAAAGCACCCAGTCTGGAATCAGGAAGATGCATCTTCCAAGTTCAAATCTCAGTTCAAATATTTTCTAGCTGTGTGACCCTGGGCGAGTCACTTTACCCTGTTTCCTCAAGTTTCCTCATCTGTAAAATGATCTGGAGAAGGAAATGGCAAACCACTTCTGTATTTCTGTAAAGAAAACCTCAAATAGGGTCAAAAAGAGTCACATATACATATATATATCTAAAGCCATTGAACAGCAATTATTATTGTTGTTGTTATTATTCAAGTTAAGCAATCCAGCATTCGCTTGACAATGTTTTGCATATATTGTTCTGTTTTACCAATAGAGACCTGTTATTGTCACAATAACATTTCTACATAATTGGCCTGCCGTGCTACGTAATTTTTCTGTTTAAAATAATAACAATAGGGGGCGGCTAGGTGGCACAGCGGATAGAGCACCGGCCCTGGAGCCAGGAGGACCTGAGTTCAAATTTGACTTCAGACACTAAGCAATTACCTAACTGTGTGACCTTCAGCAAGTTATTTAACCCCATTGCCTTGCAAAAATTAAATATTAATAATAATAACAATATCTAGCATTATTATTGTGATTTAAGGTTTGCAAAGATTACTGGGAAAGGTTCATAGTTATTATGCCACAGACTGCCAAGGGATCTATGACACAAAAAGATTAAGACATGTTGGGTTAAAGAATACTGAAATAGAAAGAACTAGAAACTCAAATCTGACCCCTTCATTTTACCAACATTGAAACTTGGAAATAATACCAAAGTTTCTTGAGTCTCTGACCAGTACACTTTCCACTTCTCAATACAACTTCCAGAATACTTTACTTTTGTTACTATTAAATAACTGAGGCCATGTAGGACTGAGGAATGAATGCCATATCTGTAGTCAGAGTTAGTTGGTTGTCAATCTGTGCCATACCATTTTTGACCTTGAGTCCGTCACTTAACCTCTGAGTTTTAGTCTCCTCATCTGTAGAATTAGGGAGTTGAACTAGGTCAGCTTCAAATGCCTTTCCAGTTCAAAAGCTAGGATCCCAAGTCTGGTTAGTATTATTAATTATTAATCATTATTAATGATTATATTATTATGATTGTTTTCTTAAAACATTGAAAGGACTATTATATAAAGGGAGGGATAGTTAGATTTACTCTTGTTCCAGAAATCCCAGAAAAGCTTGGAACTCTTGGGAAATTGGAGACTTAAGCATTTAGTCTTTGGGACATAATCTATTTCTTAATGTATTTGAAGGGCTACATGGAAGGGAGATTTTTAGGTTTGTGCTTGACCACAATTTAAGTTGACAGAATTAGTTGATTATGGTGGAGGACATTGTAAGAGGAAGATTAAATTCGGTGTCAGAAATAAATTCCTAACACTTAAGAGTTTTCCCAAAGTCAAATGGTGTCTTCAGAGGCAATAGATTCTCCATCACTAGGAATCTTTGAGCAGACTACTCAGTACTGTTGTGGAAGGGATTCTGATTTAGATAAGGGGAAGACCAGAAATCTCTGTGATCCTGAGAGTGTGTGACTATTAAGTGGAAGGGGTAGGGAGGCAGATTGCTAGGGAAGAAGTTGGTGATAGTAACGCTATCCACAGATGGAATGAGCTTCTTTGGCAGACCATGAGTCTATCTTGGGAGCTGTCTGAGTAGGGGTCAGGTAAGCAATTGTGGGTCATGTTTTAGAAAGAATTTTTGTACTGGGTTTCCCTGAAAGTTAGCCCAGATGATCTTTAAAGTTGTTTTATTCTAAGATAAAGCAATTTGAGATGAGTCCACATCTTGTACTCTTTTTGTCTGAAAAGTGCAGAGGTCCATGTAACCCAGTACATCCAAATCTCCTTTCTCCATTTTATTTTGGTTGTTTGGGTTTTGATTTGTAAACTTTTTCCAGAAATAAAATATCTCTTTCTCCACATCATTTTGAATGAGTCTGAATAGATAGAAATACATACTTGACTCCCACACTTTCTATCCACCTTCACCACATACTTTGACTAAAATGTCTTCCTTTTGGTTCTGTAGTTCTCTCACAGAGAGCTCCTGTGGTCTGGTACATCTTAAAGAAATTGGTTTGAATCTCAGATTATGACACTGTATGACCAGGGCCTGGTATTTAATATCTGAGCCTTAGTAGCCCCAAGGTGAAGAAGGATGACTATCCTTATACTACAAATCTGACTGCAACAAACATTTTGTTGTTGTTGTTGTTTGTTTGTCTTTAAAGATGCGAAAGAATGGGGTGGCTATGTGGAGCAGAGGATAGAGTATGGGCCTTGGAGTCAGGAGGACCTGAGTTCAAATCCGGTCTCAGACACCTAATAATTGCCTAGCTGTGTGACCTTGGGCAAGTCATTTAACCCCATTGCCTTAAATAAAAGTTAAAAAGTTAAAAAAAAAAGATGCAAGAAGAGCCCTGAGTTGGAAACTGGAAGCTGGAAGGATGCAAGGTTCAGTTAAGATGCAGTTCCTACACCAATGGAGCTTAAAGTATAGGTAGCCCTTAAAAAAAAAAAAAGTTTTTTAGCAAAGCATCTAAGATGAATATAGCAGTTTACTACATTGTTCATTTTACAGATGTGGAGCCTAAGACTCAGAGATGTTAAAGGACCCGATATAATTTGCCTAACTTTTCTCAATCTATTTTTCTTATGTCTATTACATGAGACCAGGGAGAAGGGGACAGAATAAATTATTAATTGATCTCAATCAACATCTTCTTTGGCACAGGCAATAGGGATTTTCCCCTCCACTGGGACTGTAATGTCATTAGTTTAGTGAATTCCTTCTATCAATTTAGATTGACACCTGTGATCTGAGGTAGACCTATCTGATTCAGAGGCATGCTCTCTATTCATTTATCCACACAGCCTTGGGCACGAAACATGAAAACAAAAATGACTGTCACTATCCTCAGGGAGTTCTAGGGTCCTTTAGAGTTCTTAACTTGCTGATGTGTTAACTTGTTTTTTTTTAATACTTACGTTTCTGTATAATCACTTTGCTTTATAATCCTATGTATTCTGCATTTAAATAGAACCCCTACTATTACTGCTGCTGCTACTACTACTACTAGTAGTAGTACACCTAGGCACACCACCACCACCACCACCAATATAATACTTGTTATATTCTATCTCAATTGATCTTCACAACAACCCTTGGCTGTAGATGTTATTACTACCCTCATTTTACAGAGAAGGAAACTGAGCCTAGGAGGTTAAATGATTTGCCCAAGGGCACCCAGATGGGAAGTAAAAACAGGATTATATTTGGGTCTCTTGTCTCTCAATTTTCCTTTCCAATACACAGAGGCTGCTTCCTACAGAGATGAGCAAAAGTGGATCCTCTGAGTTAATTATCATTTAATTCCTTTTCTTTGATCTACTTTCTCCATCTCATCAATCATCAGGGCTGATAGTTATCCTCAAAACAATCCAAAATCTTCCATTTCACCCATTTATCCCTTTCTTCTCCAAAAGTTACCATTGCTGACATGACATCTCAAGCCTATCCTTATTCTCATTGTGAATCCTAAGACTGCCACAATCTCCTGCTACCTCTGTGACCGATGGAGGGTCTTTACATCATTTAAATGTCTCCAACATCTGTCCATTCCTTCTGTCTCTGTTACTTTTACCAGACTTCAAGCTCTTATTACCTCTTGCCTAGACTATTACAGAAACCTTCTAGTTCATCTCTACTTTCAGACTCTTAGTTGCTTAATCCAATCTAATCAAATTTAAATAGAAACGGGGGCCACAAAACATATTTAAAACTCTTTATGGGGTGTATTTTGACTTAGAAAACCAAATATTAACATTGTACTCTATTTTTTTGGAAAAATAGTTTTCAGTTACATTTTAATCTGGTTCAGGCAGCACTGGGTAAATGTTGCTGGATACCAATAAAGTCTGCAAAACTATTTAACATTCTGTTCTAATCCATTTTTCTAACCCTGTCACGTCTGACCATGTCACTCATTTGCCTTAGAAACTTTCTATAACTTTTTATCAACTAATAATAAAAATATTATTTATACACTACTAAAGTTTACAACTTACATACGTTTACATTTTCCTTACTTTATCTCATTTCATCCACACAAAATCCCTGGGGAAGTTGGTGGTATTATTGCCTCCATTTTACAAAAGTGGAAAAACTGACTCAGAAATTAAATAAGTTGTCCATGGTTGTTGTTGTTCAGTTGTTTCAGTTGTGTTTGACTCTTTGTGACTCCTTTTGGGTTTCTCTTTGGCAAAGATACTAGAATGGTTTGCCATTTCCTTCTTCAGATAGGACCTGAGGCAAAAAGTCAAATGACTTGCCCAGGTCACACATCAAGTAAATGTCTGAAGCCATATTTGAACTGATTAAATAGATTTGTCCTTGGTTACTTAACTAATAAATATTTAAGACCATATTTGAACTCATGTCTTCCTTATTCTAGGTCCAGAACTCTATATACTGAGCCACTTAGCTACCCTTTATTTTGGGCCACAGAAAATAGAGCTCAAACTGACATTTATTTCCTCCACTCTATCACCTTCTTTTCAGACTCATACAACTCTCTTTCATAAAAGCTATATTAGAGACAAATATCTGCTTTCCCTGCCCTAAATTAATCTCTCATTTCCCTACTTCTTCATCTTTGCTCATTGTCATTAGAATATATTCCCCCTACATCTCCATCAATTTAAATCCTGCCTTGAATTTTATTTTTCCAACCTTCCTCAACATTTCCTTTTGTTGAAATCCCTTTCTTTCTTTTGTGTCCAACTCAGATGTTATTTTTTTAATGGAGCTGTCACCTCCTCTAACTGAAAATGATGTCTCCCTCCTCAAATGTCCCATGTACTTTGTTTGATCTTCATTTTTAAACTTCTTCTCATCTCCCTTGTATCATTTTTATTTATATATGTGCGCTTTCCCTCCATTAGATTATAAGCTCCTTGAGGACTGGACCTAGGTCTTAACATTCTTTCTATCCTCAGTGCTATGTATAGTGTAAGTGCTTAGTTTGCTGAATGAATACATACTCGAATGACATTATGTCCTAAAATGGTACTTTACCAAATATTGTTTTTGGAAAAAAAATACTTAAAATGTTTGGTGGAATATGTCTTCATATAAGTTTTATTTTCACTCATCAAGCATTTATTTTTTCTTTATACCCTTCTCCACTGAAATTAAAAAAAAAGAAAAACATAACCCTTGTTTACAAATTTACATAAACAAAACATATTTCTACTTTTAAAAAAGCTGCATTATCTCATCTTGCATATTAAGTTTATCCCTCCTCTGTCAGGAATCGGGTAACATTCTTCATCATGATGGAATTATTTCAGTTGTTCATTTTTATATTTTTGTTGCTAGAGTATTGTTTTCCTGATTCTGCTCCATTCATTCTGTGTCAGTTCATATATATATGTATATATACATATATATGTATATATATATATTTATGTATAAACATTTATACACATAAATATTTGTGAACCTCCATTAGATTATAAACTCCAAGAGAGCAGGAGTCTTTTTTGAATCCCCGTATGAAACTTCAAAATTGCCTTTTGTTGATATCCTTTATGTCCAACTGAGGTGTTATCTCTTTCATGGATCTGTCACTTCCCCTAACTGAAAATAATGTCCTTGGACAGTGGAGGCACTCAGGGAAAATTTATGGTGGCTAATTATTCAAGATGAATTCAAGGACTTTGTAAATATTTGTGTTTTTAATGGTATCTCCCAATTTCTGTTTCACAAAGAATTTTTTCTCACTACAGCCCAGTTTGATAGGTAATACCAGTTTTATTTCCCTACTTCACAAAAAAAAAAACAAGATTCAGAGGGCATGAGAAACTTACCTAAGATTATTATTAAATTATTAAATGACAGATCTAAAAATTTTAGATTTTCTCAATACAAGTCCATTATGCCATTTATCCTTTTTGAAAGATAGACTGTAGTATGGTAAGAAGAATGACATAGGAATTGTATCCTACATACAACATAGTAGAATTTGATGACTGAACTGAATGGGAGCTGAAAGTTGAATGGAGCACAAAAAAATAAATTAAATAAACCAAAAAACTAACAACTCAAAAACCTAAATATTCAGCAGCTGCTGGGATTCTAATTCTTCCTCCTCCCTCTCATAATGGCCCTATTCCCTGACCTACCCCTCTACCCACCTGCCAAATATATTGAATCCACCAGAAGGACATTTGGAATGTGGTAAAATGTCTAAGGTCAAGTCTTATCAAAATCTGGATGCAGTTGACTGAATTTAAACAAAATGAGAGAAATCAATACTTCTGAAGAGGGCATAAACAACTAAAGCCCTCATTGCCAAACAGTATGCATTGTCTTGTAACTATGTAACTTGTTTTATATGTCTGTGCTTATGTCCTGTTTTGGATGATGTATTGCACATATTGGAATGTCATCCTTGGGTATATAAATTGCTGAGATTTCTGTCCATGCCTCTAAATGCTGCCTTCAAATTGGATGTCCAAAAGAGTGAGGGCTTTGGTCACAGAATCATTGAGATGAAATGAATCTTCAGCTATAGATGTAGGGGATGAAGAGACAGGGGAAAGAATATTAGAGGTAAAAGGTACATGAGGGTCTAGAATTTTAGTTCTGGGAAAGGTCCTGGAACACAGAATGCCAGCCTTGGGAGGAAACTTTGGACATCAAATGGTAGAACTGGGAGGGATGCCTGGACTTAAAACGTTAGACCTGGAAGAGAACTTAGAACACAGACTGCCAGAGCTGGGAGGGACTTCAGAACAAGGAATACTATAGAATGGTGGTATGTTGTTAGAACCGGGAGAAAACTTAGAACATACATGGTGAATTTAGAAGGCAGAATGTTAGAGGTGGGAGGGAATTTAGTTCGTAGAATCTTAGAGCTAAGAAGAACTTTAAATGATAGAGATGGTTAGAATCCAGAAAGAACTTTAAAATTCAGAATCTCGAGACTGGAAGAAACATCAGAGAAAGGTTAGTCCAAACCCTTCACTGTGTAGATAAGTGACCTTAAGTGACCCAGGTCTTGATTTTAGTTGTGTCGGATTTAAACTATCAACCAAGAATTAGACCTTTAATTATGCCGAATAATAAATAAATCAATTATATTGAACATTGGGCACTTTACCATGTAATTCTGAGGCTCGGGGCATGGGAGTGCGTCCTACTCCCCAAACTTGGAGTAGGCGCATGCACTTATTCTGCGCCTCCAAGGTGCTTGTGGAGCAGCTTCTGCAGAGCCTGTCCAACAGTTTCCCCTGCAAGCAGATGGGTAGAGACCCCGATATGTGCGGTACACCTCCTTTTAAAATGTCGTTGATGCATGCTTTACCTTGACTCCCGCTCTCCTCCCCACCCCCGCCCCAAACCTCCCACGTGTGTTCCTTCAAAGTATTTTATTTTTCTGTCTGTGTTTGTGCTTGTGGTCCGCAGGTCGTCCCTTGCATTGTTCATCTGCTTCATCAACCCCTATGGAGCAGTCCCCTTCCCCTCCCCCTTCCCCGCCGGCCAATGAGAGCCAGAGGCGGTTGCTAGGCAACGGTGTGGCCCAGCCAACCCAGGACTCTGACTCTGAGGAAGAGTTTGTCCCTAATTCATTCTTAGTTAAAAGTGGCTCCGCAAACCTCTGTGTCCCCGCCAATGGTAAGTCACTCTCTCTCTTTCTCGTCCTAACTTTGTTCTCTCTTTGTCCTCCTGCAAGGTGCGTTGCGGGGCGGGAAGAGAGGGAGGGGGGCTTGTGCATGAAAGGTGGAGGAGACAAAGGTGCGTTGCCCTGGATTTATGATTGGCCATGCGGTGTGTTGATGAAGGGTTCTTGCTTGCCCGCTACTTAAACTCTGCAGCTTCTCCTCCTCTCCGGTCGTGTCCTAGAACTTTATGGGGGGGCGTGGGGGGGGGGGGCTCTCCCTATCACAAAGAGTTGGCTAGATCGATTTTTTTTAAAGGGAAGAAAAAGTTGCACCAACTGAAACTCCAACCCCAGATTCTTTCCCCGAAAGTTCCCGGGCCAGGAGCATCCTGCAGTGGTGGGGTAGTGAAATGCCCTGACAACTTAGAAGTCAATCCATAACCAGCGAGGCTGCAAACGCCAGCGGCTTGTCTTCCCAGAAACATTTTTGGAAGTTTTCACTCCAAGTCACTGTATCTCTTTGAAAGATGGTATAGGCCAAGGGAAAGAATTATGAAGTCGGGGGGGGGGGGGGGGGCTGGATTTGAGGTCGAGCCTGGCAGTAGTTTACCTGGGAGTTAAGACCTCACAGCCTCAGCCCTCCCTCACCTGTAAGCCCAAGGCAGTGGAACGAAGGGAAGGTCTCCCGTAGCTCCAACTCTTTTTGTCTCTGCAGTGTTGGCCCTGTGGGATGACAGTGTTGGGAAAACGCTGCAGATTCCGGCGACTTGGGTGCTGGCTTTGAGAGTGCTCGTGCCAAGATATGCCTGGACCTAAGTTTCCTTATCCCTAGAATAAGAAAACCGGACTTTGTGATCACAGAGGTCCCTTCCGCCCCCAAGGTCCCAGTATCTGGTGAGAAAGACACAGCCGGCCCAGGCTCTTCAAGTCTTATAAACAGTTTTTCTTCTCTCACCTGGGGAAAAATATAGATGATAAAAATAGAGTTAAAGATATTCGGTAAAAACAAACAAAAAATCAAGTACCTTCTAGAATGAGCTGCTGGACTTTGGGGAGACACCATTTTTTTGGTAACCTTCCTTTAGTCTCTGTACAGAAAAGAGGTGTTTAATAATTATTTGTTTATTTGAATGTGATCTGCTTGCCTGGTTGTGTTCCCCAATTTGTGGCAGGAAATGGCCCAGAAGGGGTCTGGATATTTAAGGCTCAAGAGATTGATGGGGAAAGGATTCAGGAGGGCTATTTGGTAGAGGCTCTGGGGAGGTGGGCTGTGATCCCCAGCTGAGTAGGAGGGGGAAGAAGCTGGAAGAAGGTGGGAAAAATCAGGATCTTTCCCAATTAAAGTGTTAACCAAGCCAGGGAATGCCTTCTTCCCCTCCTCCTCTTTTCTGGAGACCTCAGGCAATAAACCTGGGAAAAGTTGTTGACTACCACGTGTTCGATTCATCAAGTGGCTCATTACCTGCGGCAGGGTAAACAGCAACAGGGGACCCAGCCTTGGCCAAGCTGGTTCCCCAGCTCCCAGCCTTGAATGAATCAGCTGCAGCCCCACTGATTTATAGAGGAGGTGAAACCATTAGTGTGAGCTGGCCCCTAAAGGTGTGAGGGAAGAAGCTAATGGCTGCTGCTAGATACAGATCCCTTTCCTCCCAGTCTTTCCCCTTACCCTTTCCCACCACATACACTCCTCTTCAACCCCCCCCCCCCCCCCCCCCGGCTCTTTTTCCTCTTTAGAATGTGGAGAAGAAATCTTGACATTTAATGCATTTTAAAACTCTTTCTTGGGTGACTCTGATGTGTTTTGTATAGTGAAAAAAAGCTTGCCTAGAGGGTCTTTTCAAAGAAGTAGGCTAAGACTGTCCTGGCTGGGGAGAGGCAGTGGAAATGAGGACTAGTCCTCCTGG
This sequence comes from Macrotis lagotis, assembly GCF_037893015.1. Classification (NCBI taxonomy): domain Eukaryota; kingdom Metazoa; phylum Chordata; class Mammalia; order Peramelemorphia; family Peramelidae; genus Macrotis; species Macrotis lagotis. The sequence continues at coordinate 806,012,097 of NC_133658.1, read as the reverse complement.
GGCAATGCAAAGTTGCTTTATATTGCTGCTACCTACAGTTGTGGGTCCAACTCAAGGCCATACTTAAGACCAAGAATTCCTTAAGCCATTCACTAGCTTTAGCATTTAATCACATCCATATAGGTTCAAAGGAGATAGTGAGAAGTTCAAAGAACCTTGGGTGGTGTAAACACACCTCCTTGGGCTAACAGCTAGGAAGCCAGCCTCAGACTCAGGTCTTCTTGGATCCATTTCTCATCTGAGACACTCTGACTTGGCCTTGTGACCATAGGCAAGTCATTGAACCTTTGAGAGCACTATGAAACTGAGTTTGCAATTACAAAGAAGGTGAAGACTAACCTAGGCAGAGAGGGCACTTTCCTCATTTGCACGATCCACACCAGTGAAATCACACAGGTTCAGTCATTTTTGTTTTCCAACACCTAGTACATATGAAGTAGCAGGCTCTTGATACATGTATAAATTAATTTTGATTCAGGCTGGAATCTTTATTACTCTGACTGTGTAACCCAAGGTAAGTCACATTTCACTCTCTGGATCTCTATCATTTTCTGTAAAATGAGGGAGTGGGATTAAGAGGATTTTTCAGACTCCTTCCAGCTCTAAAGGGCCTATGATTTTTATGACAGAGATGTTTAAATCCTAACCACTGATAACCTTTTAAAGATGATTGTTCTACTTATATTTTTTTCTTTGTTCACCTAGAAATACATATACCCAGAAGGTTAAAAACAGAGATTAAAAACCTTAATCTCTCTCTTTACTAATTAACTGAGTAGCAACAAAAGCATCATTTGAGTCTTCAGTGAGTTGATGACATTACTGCATTATTGATGTGTAGGGAAGTTAGTGAGACTTTCAGATAGCTTTTGGGCTGCTGGCTTATTTATTCTGTCTTCTGCCAGTGGCTGGCTCTCTGCTACTGTGGTTTGTAGACACTTTGCATTCCCGGAGGGGCGCCTTTCTTTGTGTGTAAAATTCTGCAGGTTGGTAATAAATATGTCCCACACCCAGACAGAGTGTCTGGGCTTCCGTTTTCTGGGTGACTAAAGTTCTTTTTGACAAGAGATGCAGGTAAGACTCACTATCCTCCTGTGACTGGTTCTGGGATGGCATTCTTGCTCTAAGCAAAAATCAGAACAAAGTAACAGCAGTCCCCACTTTCACAAAAACACTACAAAGGTCACCTGTAAAGGCCCTCAGAATCTATTTAGGATAGTTTCTATTAGAACCTGAGATGGATGGGGGTGAGGGGAAGAGAAATGCACAGATAGCATAAATTTATCTTATTCTCTGCCCCCTCAAAAATAAAAAAATCTTCCAGGAATAGGAGAGCTTTCCTCATGATTTCTCTAAAGAGATTTGTTGCTTTCTAGTTCATAGATTTAGGAATGAAAGGGACCTTAGAGATAATCTATTCCAACCCCCTCTTCTCATTTTATAGCAAAGGACTCTGAGAATGAAAGATCTTGAGAGTTGGGATTGTTTCATGTTCTATATTTGGATCCCCAGCCCTAGCAGTGCTGGACCCTTGGAAGATCTCATTAAATACTTGTTAGTGACTAGACTGAGGCCCAAAAAGTTTTAAGTAGTTTGCCAAAATCACTCGGGGACTAATCAGCAAAATCTGAATTCAAGGTTTTTTTTTTTTCACTAATGCAATTGTCTCCCCCAAAGGTCTGCTTTTCTTGGGCTTAGCTTAACTATTGTTATTGGTTTAAAAAAAAAACCACAATACACACACATAGAGAAAGAGTACTTTATGTTTTATAGAGTCCTTTGCTCAGAGATACTCTGTGTGATCCTCTCCCATGTGGTCCGGTTTCCTCATCTTTGAATTGAGGTGATTAGGGAGGGACAGCTTTGGAACTCAGTGACCACACATCCACACTTAACCCAGTTTTACAAATGAGACTCAGATGTTAAGTGACTTGCCCAAGGTCACACAGCTACCAAGGATGCCTGATCAGCAAAAAAAACAAAACAAAACAGGGAAAAACTCATTTTATTGAAAATAAAGTTTCTTGAAAATAAAGATCCAAAGCCTCTTCCTCTCTGACTGTCTAAGAGGCTGCCTTGGTATCAGAGCTGCCTGAGAATGACTTCCAAAAGGATTTGTGTTGTACTTTTTAATTAATCCCTCCTAGGCTCTCTTTCCACAGCTGTGTAAACTCAAAGCTTACAGGAGTCAATCCAAAGTAAGTAACACCCAGAGAGCCGAACTGCTGGGGTGAGTCCGAGTGTAAATTGCAAGGAGGATGCAGGGGGTCTTGCAAATCAGACCACTGTATCTTCAGAAATGGAAAACGTAGCTCCCCCTTGTAGCTGAGCTCTGTTCGTGCTCAAAGGAAAATCCTATAGAAATCTCCAGGCTAAAAAAAAATATCTGTATAAAATGTCACCAAGGTGTATTTGAGAAGCCAAGTAGGTAGTTAGGATCAAAGGTGGGTTGGCATCTGCTTACTTCAGGACCTTTTATCAGTAAGATAGTATTTGCAAAAAGGTACTACAAAAATATTCCCTTCTCTTCTCTTCCCCTTATGTCAGAGCCCTGGACCTTGACGTTGAATTAGGAGTTGTACTTCTGATTAAGCTTTGAGTCCTTGTAACAGTCATCACTTTTTTGAAGCTAGATCAGGCTCCTGGGACAAAAGCCTTTTTGAAGTTGTAAGATATTTTTATTATTACTAATGTAATTGTGATCTAAATTCCTCCATGTCATAACCAAAACTTTCATACATTGCCATGGATAAAAAGTTACTTTTTTGTTGAAAAACTATCTTTACATATAATTGGAAAAATAAATGAGAAAAAAAGTGAATAAAAATTAAAAAGTTAAATTCTTATTCATATTATATATTCTGCTGGAGACTAATGTGTAAACTTTATTCACCAAAGCAACATTAGTAGGTATATCTTATAATATCATAGCTCTGCCTGGAGCATTTAAAGGTTGAGGTACGTATCCAGAATCACCCAGTTAATATGTGTCAGTAGTAGTCATAGTCTTGATTCTAAACTCAGGATACTATCCACAACAGCATTCTTCATTCAAATAATAGCATTTTTTTTTGTCTCAAACAATGATTTCATAGTTGTAGGGAACTATAAAGAAATCCCTTCTACCAATGTACCTCAATGCCTGCACTGGAATTTGTAATCTTGATTGTAAAGTAACTTGGATTCTTCAGATTGTAGTTTGTCAGATAGAGGACTTGAACCCTGCTTCTCTGTCAGTCTGTCAGTCTAACTCTGTCTCTTTCTTTTTGTCTGTCTGTCTCTCTCCACCCCCCACCTTCCCTTCCTCCCTCCCTTCTTTCCCTCTCCCACCTCCAACAGCATACTGTTTTTTAATAACAGTAATAGGGGCAGCTAGATGGTGCAGTGGATAGAACACCGGCCCTGGAGTCAGGAGTACCTGAGTTCAAGTCTGGCCTCAGACACTCAATAATTACCTAGCTGTGTGGCCTTGGGCAAGTCACTTAACCCCATTGCCTTGCAAAAACTATAAATAAATTAATAAACAAATAAACAAACATAAATAAATGAGTGAATGGATGAATAAATAAACAGATAAATAACAGTAATAACAGAACATGTACTTTACTTGATGAAGAAAAAAATACTATTTGGGGGCATTAAAACATACAAAGGTTCATCAGAAATCACGTTACCAGGGGAAGGATTTTCATGATCACAGCACTTCAAAAAATTTCTGACTAAGGATGGGAAGAGTTTCCATCTGCCTTTGGGGAGAGACTGGCCACAGATAGCCACAGATCCCTAGGGGGTTGTTGTAAAGTGCTGGCCATAGCAATTCATGAAACCACCTTAGGCATGGAGGGTTTGCCTGCTATCTCCTGACTTTAAGTCCAGAACCTTTTCTACTAAGTTCTAGTTTCTCAACAATGAAAACACAAAACATCCCTTGAATTTTAGAAGGTTCTTTTGAAATGGATGGTCAACCCCAGCTAACAAAGAAATGTTAGGGGCCTTCCTTTCCTAAGGATTCTTTCTAAAGATTCTAAAGATGCTCTGAGCATTCCAGAAAATGGAGCATGGACTGAGCTTAAAAAGACTGATTAACAGAAAAACTGATTTCCAGAGAAAGTTGCAGTGTTCTAAATATTAACTAGGAGAGTATGAACTAAGGTTTAGGAAACACTTTCCGACAGATTTAGAGAGGTGATGGAATGGTCTTCCACTGTTAATTTCCCTAATTCAGCATGGGGCTCCTGGCTTCCATTTTTCATTTCACAGACTGGCCCAAGGATGTAGATTGGTCAGTGTTTCCTTTACTTCTCATCTGTTTTATTCAGGTTTCCAGGCCTTTACCATCCAGGCCTCTAAGTGGCTGAGATTCTATCCTTTGAGAGTGAGGGAAGTGTTTAAAGGGGAAATGTTTCTATTTATCTTAGACTCTTTCAATAATAATAACAGTAATAGTAGAATCATCATTCATTCCTCTAACACTTCACAGTTGACAAAGCTGACTCCTCTTGGCAACTTGCCCAGGATGGTTAGCAGTGCAATAGGATACTAGCCAGTTATCCTCATTTTATTAATGGGAAAACTTTAACTAAAGGAGGGGAAATGATTCATCCAAGGTCTCCAAAGCAAGCCATAGAGTCAATATTCAATCTCAGAACTTCAGATTCAATTTTGACATTCTATACCCATGAAGCCTTTCTAGAAAACCACTTCTCTCTAATTATTAAAAAGCTCAAAAAACTCTTAGATTTGAGAAAAGATTGGGCTAAAGGCAGATTCTTGTCACCTAGGGAAGAAACATGCCCTCCCCAGATGCTGGTCCCTTGGGACATGGGCTTTTTCACCCCATGCTAATTATGGTATTGTGGGAAGAGCACTAGACAAGAAGAAAAGAAACTTGGATTTAAATCCCATGTTGTTCACTAAATAGCTTTATAACCTTAGGGAAGACCTTTAATTTCTCTTGGCTTCAGTTTCCTCATCTATAAAAGGGAGTGAGGATGTCAGGAGAAAAGCATTTAGAGCCCTGTAGAAAGGAGAATTATTGTAAGTACATTAAAACCATTTTTGTTGAAAAAAATCTCAGACATATGTATTACTCACTAGTTCTGCAGGAGGAAAGTGTGGCAATGTAGATGAATTTTCTGGTTAGTTTCTGTTTAACTAATCTTCCAGGACAGTGGTAAAAGTAGTACCAGGAGATAGAGAAGTTGAATTTTCAGACTGGGCTCCGACTATTAGTAGCACCTGTGTGACTTGGCCAAATCACTCACCTAGAAGAGTTAAGGCTCTCCCTGAATGAATTCAATTGAATACAGTAAACATTGTTATATAGTGAGAGCCCTAATCTTGAAGTGATAGGATAGTGCCAAGCTCTAGGGCCAGTGCTTTATCCACTGCACCACCTAGCTGCCCCATAGTGTTGAATTTTGAAAGATCTTTATATCTTCTCATTCTCTACAAATATTTGTGGACCTAGGTTTGAATCCTGGCTACCTTCTTAGTACTCATGGGAGAAATCAAATAACTGTTCTGTGCCTCAGTTTACTGACTTGTAAAATGAAAGGGTGGGACTAGATGATTGCTAAGACTTCTGACTCTAAATGTAGGGTATGAATGAGATAATATAGTAATGCAAAATTTTAAACACAATAAGCAATTTTTCATTTATGCATTTATTTTGCTCTAACAGTGAGGGCCAGTTTCTTCTCCATAATGAATTCTTCCAAAAGCTGGACTTTGTCTCTAAAGGAGGCTAGAGATAATCACATCTTTCTTTTGAGATATGTTGCCCACAGCACACCATTAAATGTTGGTCTTTTGTCCTCACTTCTACCCCAGGACTGTGATCAACAGACTGTAACCCTGCTGTCACTAGTCTCCTGAGGCCTCAAGTGGCACAGCTAGATGAGGGTCTGGCTGCTGCTCCCTGCCCCAGAACCATTCAAGCAAATCAGCTCTAGTGCCTTTAACCTGAAAGCAAAAGATATTAGTATCTTAGCCCTTAGAAATCCCTCCTGAGTCCTGGAGAATAGTCAAGAAGCATCCAGACCTCTTGTGTTCTCCACCTGAGGCAGCAGAATAGAGTTTTAGACATGACAATCAGAATTTGCTGTGTGATGGTGGACAAGTCCCTTCTCCTTTCTGACCCTCTGTTAAAGGAGGGAAATTATACTTGTCCTATATAACTGAAGTTTTTTTTATTTTTATTTTCGAATGATGAAGACACTCTCTAAGAATAAGCAGAATTTCGGATTTTTATAGTATCTCATTCACATCATATCTAACCCCCTCATTTTAAAGATGAGGAAATTGAGATTCAAAGATTTTAAAGTGATTTTCCCAATATCACACAATAATTGGACAGGATTTGAACCCTATGGTTCCAAATTCAGCACACTTTCTACTCTGTCATGTTGTTCTATTTGTCATTACATATAATAGTTGATTTTTTTCTTAGATTTTGCAAGGCAAAAAGGTTAAGTGATTTACCCAAGGTCACACAGTTAAGTAATTATTATGTGTCCGAGGTCAGATTTGAACTCAGGTCCTCTTGACTCCAGGGCCAGTGCTCTAGACACTGCACCACCTAGCTGCCCCATAATGTTGAATTTTGAAAAATCTGTATATTTTCTCATTCTCTATAATTTTTGTATTTCCTAATAAATCCCAAATAGAGGCAACAAGTCAAGTCAGCAATCATTTATTAGACCCTTTCTGTATGGCAGTTCTGGGAATAAAATCAATAGAGTGGCTAGAGAAATGCCCTCTAAAAGCTTACATTCCATAGGGAAAAGATAACATATTAAAGGGAACTGAAAACTTAACTGGTTTGGGGCTTTCCCCTACCCCTTCAAAGGGGCAAGAGCTTGAGAATGAAAGTACTTGCCTTGGGGACATTGTAGAAAAATGCAGCCAGAGAGTAGGAATTCAGGCTTCAGAGGAATGGGACTGGTTAAAATGGAGGTTCTGGGAGGAATCAACCAATCGAAGGGCAAAGGCTGCAAGGACTTTCAAAGGCTGAAGCAGTCCAAGGGTTGAGTGAGTTTCCAGAGTTTCTGGAGCATTGCAAAGAAAATCCAGCAGAATTAATACAGACTGGCGAGGATCACAAAGGACCTGTCCAATGAGATGGAAGCCTTCTTTTGGGTTGCCTTCATTTCTCAGGTGATGGATACTACATAGCTGTTCTCTTACCTTCTTGGTACAGAGTTGACCCATTTCCTTACTTCTGACACACAAGTCATCATTGGCAACCAGATGTAGCCAACTTACACTTAACTATGCATTTTTTCCCATTGACCTTTAATTATTTGCAATATTCATTGTTCTAAAATAATGCTATTCCATGCTTTGCCACCCTAGAGTACCACAGCAAATATATCCATACTAAATAGATGAGCTTTTGTAGCAAGCGGCAGTAAAAAAAAAAATGGTAGAAAGCAAGGCACAGTTTTCCAGATATAATATGTTCAGATCTCTATCCTGCTAAAATTCCAGGACTGTTCATGATCCACCCATAGGGCTTACCCAATATATGCATACTGATTAACTAATTAGTGATATAATAATTCACATCTATAATCATAAAGAGCCTTCACACACTTTATCTCATCCAGTTCTCTGGATGAGCCCTTGAGTACTTTAAGGAAACTATCATTATTATTATAATCCCTTTTTATTGATGAGAGAGACAGTACAGTGCAATGGTCTAGGGGACTAATCTTGACATCTGGGAAACCTAGGTTTGAGTTCTTATCTGAAACATATGGGTATATGAAACAGATGAGAATCTGGACAAATCACAGAATCTCCAAGTGCCCATGTCCATCTCTTAAGATTAAATTTAAAAGGAATTGCTATTCTTGGTGGGAAAGGCCAATAAGAAAGCAAAAGAATATGTAGGATTTGATGCCACTTAAAAGCCAACCTGAACTTGGGATCACACAACTTGAAATTTTGGGGTTCTGGTCTAGGTTTTCTGACTCCAAGCAGAATGCTTTATCACTAAAATCAACTCCCTGAGGAGATAGATTCCATTTAGCTTGTTTTGTATGAATTTATTACCTTCAGCATTAAGAGGAAAGTTAGAAAGAAGGAGTAGGTCGAAGGGAAATACAAAGAGTTAACTTTTGACTGTGTTGAATTTTAGATGTCTGTGGAACAACCAGTTCAAGTGACCAAGAGGTAATTGGTGATATATATGTAGACAGAGAGAGAGAGAGTGACTATGGCTAGATTTATAGATATGGGAATTATCTCCCTAAAAATAATAGTTGAATCCAATAATATACCTGATGATCAGATCACCAAATGAGATAACACAAAGCAAAAAAAAAGAGAAAAGGTCCCAAGCCCTTTGGGGGACATTCATGGTTAATCAATGAATGATAAGCCAGCAAAAATAAAATGCAATCAGATAGAAGAACCAGAAAACACAGAGAGGAAGAGATTCCAGGAGAAGAATGTGATCCCCAGGGCCAAATGTTCATAGAAGTCAAAAATTTAAGGAAAGGTAAAATGTAAAGAATGTAGTCAAGTGGAAGGACCTTCATTTTCTCTCTGATTTTTTTGTGTGTGTGGTTGCAGAAGATTATGTCTTCCCTTTCCATAAGATTAGAAAGATGAAATGAAATACCACTGAAAACATCTATATGCTGAATACTTTGCTGGTTTCAACTTCATGCCCTCAGAAAGCTTATAGTCTAGTAGGAACTGATAAAATATGCAAATAACTAATGCACATTATGAGAGGAAGAAAATTAAATCTTTGATGAAGAAGGGATCATTGTGCTTTGTCTTCATGTGCATATGTGCATATATGCATATATATACATACATATACATATAGGACTTCCTATAAGAGAATAGCTTTTGCTGGTAGATATGATATACAATGGCAAAAAACTTCTTTGTATTTAGTAATGTTTCACCAGAGTATTAGAGAATAATGTCTGTCTCAGAATCAGGCCACCTAGAACCAAGTGTTGCTTTGTACATATGTATGCTAACTTTGTGATCATGGGCAAGTCTCTTCCATCGATGAAGTTATCCTCAAAGGTCTGGTAGAAGTGGTGTAGTAGAATCTCTTCTATCTGGGGGAAGCAGCCTTTATACAATTCTTAAAAAAGTAATAAATTTGTGGGGGGCTCAATAAATATTCATTTTACACAATGGCAATGCTTAGTGCATTTATGGCTCAATATTGCTGAGATTTGAGAACTTCTAAGTTACACAATAGATATCTAATATTCCATTTTTAAGAGTTATTCAAATTCTCCTTTTCTCTGTCTCAAGGTCCCTTTGGCTCTTTCTTATCTTCTGTGCCCCAAGATACCTCTCAGAGCTGGCATTTTTTGTTCTTAGGTTCTTTCTGGCATTCTTTGCTCTCAAGTCTTTTTCAGTTCTACTATTCTATATTCTAAGGTTCCTTCTAGTGACATTCTTTGTTCCAAGGTCCCTTCTAGATCTGGGATTCTGTCTTCCTACATCCTTTCCAGTTATGTTCGAAGGTTCCTTCAAAGCTTTAAAAAATAGCCTGTTATTGTTGCTATGCTGAGTTCTTTGTGTGTGGTTCAGGGTGTTTTGAGGTGTGCCATTGAGGTTATGCAGACTACCAAAGTGACTGGTTAATTGCTCCCCAATTTTAACTGGGAAACCATCTGGCCTCCTTATCCCCCTCTTCTCTCTGAATTGCTCTTATTTATGTAGGTGCTTTGGATTAAACAACTAGAAAAACATTCCCTTTGCATTTACAATCTTCTAAGACCAAGGTAGAACACAAACAGAAACTCCCTTACAGGGAATGGGGAGGTGGTTAGTGTGGCAGAAAGAAGCTTGGTCTTGGGAAGTCTGAAGTTCCTCTCTTCTCACCTACCTCACCTGATGACCTGGGGCAGATCCCCTAATTTCTCTGAGTCTCCATTTCAACATCTTTAAAGTGATGGGGTTGGGACAAGAGCAGTATCATTTTTACCTTTGTCCATGATCTTTAAATAAATGTATTTTAATAACTCTATTTTGATATAATTGATATACTTTAAAATCCTATGTATTTTATTTATGCATTTATATGCACTTTTAGAAATACGCATGTATTTTTTCACTTACAAATGTGATTCTGAGGAGTCCCTAGGCTTCAAGAGAGTGCCAAAAGGGTCCACATCCAGAGATTTAGATTCCCTAGATTCAAGCCTCTCAAAGTTCTCTGACATTCTAAAAAATTCCTTCTAACTCACAAGGTCTAGGTTTTGACATATTGAAAGCGCCTTCTAATTATATATTCAATGGCCTTTTCAGCTTGAATATTCTGTCCAAAGCCCCTGCTCATTCTCACATTCTGTATTCTAATGTTCTAATATTCCATGTTCTAATGACCCATCTTCCTCTTTGACATCATTAAGGGAATTTGCCACTAGTGTGTCTGTCAGTTTACTATTAGCACGATTAACAGCTTCCAGCAGCGAGAGAGGAACCCAAGGTCCCCTAACTCATCTCCTTTTAGCTTTCTGGGGTTTGGGTTGGGGTATAAGGTAGGATTAATTTCTCTGTCCCAGTCTGCTACACAAACAAATCATCCAGGGTTGGAAAATTCAATTCCAAACAGAGTGCTTAATTGATCTACATTTATTCCATTCCCAGCAACAGGAAAAGACTATTTATGCTTGGTACCAGATGAATCAGTGTGATGCCTTTTCCTTCTGGCCGGCTTGTGTTCCCACCAGAGTTGAAAGGAGGAGAAAGTGACTGGTAATTCATTTATGTTCTCCCTCTGAACATATAGTATTTCTATAAATAACCATGGCGTGGTGTTCGGAGAGGCTAACGGTAATAATAAGCACATTTGCACTTTCTCCTAGGTTCTGACTACTTTGGGACATTATTTTACTTAACTTCACCCACAGGGCATCATTTCTCTGATTAAGAAAACTTTAAGTAAGGGGAAGTTAAAAGTGACTTGTCCAGGGTCCCTCAGGAAACCCAGAAAGCCTTAAACCTCCTTCACAGCTTGGTAGAGTAGGGAAAAAAACCCTGATTCAGATTCAGAAGACTCAGGATCAAATCCCATTTTTGGTCCCCTGATAACTATGTAAGCTATTTCCCTGGCCCTCTGTTTACTCACCTGTAAAACTAGGGAAGGGGGCCAGGGAGAGGGTTGATTAGATCAGGTGACTTTTAAAGTATTTTCCTCCTCTAAATGTTCCTACTGAATTAAAATCCAACCTCAAACACCAACCAACTATGTTATTCTGGACAAGTCACTTCACCTCTGAATGCCATCTGTAAAATGAAGATGATAAAAATATCACTTACCTCCTAGTATTTCTGTGAGGATCAAATGAGATAATAATTCTAAGGTACTTAACACAATAAGTTCTATAAAAATAGGTATGCTATTATTATCACTACAAAAAACAGGTACCTCCCTGTAGAGAACTTGCAGGTCAGAAATTATGTCTGCTGGAAGTGGGAACTAGTTTGGAGATCAGTGCAACCTCATTAATTTGGACTATCCCAGGATTTGAAAGCCAAAGGAACATGTGAGGTGATCTAGTTCAATGTTTCCAAAGTTAAATGATACTTCCTACAGGTAAAATTGTTTTTTAGGGATTCCAGCCTCTGCCTAGAAGTTCAGGGCCTAGGAACTGGAAGCCAGGATTGGGGAGAATAAAAAGTCAGAGTTTTAAGTTTATAAATTTAAAGTAAGGATCTTTGGCAGTAACAATTTTGTGAATTGTTTGCTGTGTTCTGTGGAGCAGCTTGTGAAGCTGATCTGTTGTAAAAGAGAACAAATATCATTATATGAGGCATCTCAAGGTTTAGGACACATTTAAGCTATTAAAGACTTTAGAGACATCCTGTATTGAGTGCCTACTTTGCACAAAATTCTGGGATGGATTCAAAATTTAAATAAGTCTTGGCTCCCTGTCCCTATTGAATTTCCAATGGAAAAGGGGTCCAAGACTTAGACAAAGATAGCCATGTTATACAATTTAACAAACTGGATGCCTTACAGAAGAGCAAAATGATGAGTGAGATTTGAAGAGGAAAGTTATTAATGATGGGTAGAAGAAAGAAGAACCTTGGGAAGTAGTAAATAATCAGGTGAAGTTGATTGAACTCTAACTTACTGTTTAATTAAACAATTGAAAAGATTCAAGAAGTCTAAATATAATAAGTAATCTGCCTAAAGTCCCATGGTTAGAAAGTGGCCATACCAGGATTCCAGATTACCAAGGCCAAGAGAGGATACTTTTGTTGAGGGGAGGTAGGGGTGGGAGTGGAGAATCATTCTTTCATCCATTTATTCATTTTATTGAGAGTTCCATTTTACCATGCTAAGGGTTGGAAAATGAGGAAGGTCATCCTAACTTAGAGAATTATTTTTAAGGAGATTTAATTGAGTTGCTATCAAGGATATATTGTAAGATAACTTCATTTCCTCAAATTGTTTCTTAGTGGACTTTGGAGGACTTACTTTAATAACTAGCTAAGACCTATTTGTAATTAGCATAGTAATTGTTTGCATCATATTAGTGTTTCTAATCTGCTTGTGCCTTCTAGAAAAGTATATTTTCTTAAATATTTTAATTAGTCCTTCTGCCTTTTACTGAATGGGGAAAAAAGGAGATGCCTAGCAAAGGTCAAAGTGTAGCACTATTGCACAAGGCACCAAGCAGGTAGCTGCAGGGGAAGATGATAAATAAGACTGGCCTCAAAGACCTTAAGGGCTAGTTTTGGGAGATGAGTCTGGTACACAAATTACTTTTGTCTTTGTGGTCCCCATAGCAGTTGTGGAGTTGAATATGGTACAAAATTACTTTTGTCTTAGTCAGCCCATGGGAGACTCTAGAGCACAGGCCTAGAATAATAATCTTAACTTTGTATCTTCCAAAGTAGCTCTACACACAAACAGTAGGGACTTAAAAGAAATTTTTGTGAAACATTGTAGAGTTCTGTCTTATGCAAGCTTTACTCTGGAACTTTCAGATAGGGACTGTTTGGGGCTTTCTTTTGGTCTCTCTTTACCCACCATCTATCATCACACCTTGATACAGAGTAAATGCTTAATAAAAATTAGTTGAATTGAATTCTGCAGAAAGTAAGCCAGTTAGCCAGAACCCTAACTCTGACAAATTACTCATTTTCATGGGCTTCAGTATTTTTAGCTCTAGGTACATTCCAACTTTAACTCTTTGATGCCCTGATAACAAGTAAAGAAGGAGAGGGACATCTGTATTCTTCCTCACATGGGCTTCTAAGAGTCCCTCTTCTTTCAAGATCAAGGCTTCCTATAGGAAGCCTTTACTGAGTTCTGTACTTTCTAGTATCTGTCCTACCTTACCACCTTGCATTTAATGAGTTTGTTTGTATTTATTCTCTTTATATTTATGGATGGAGAGGTCGATAGATAGAATGTAGGTAGGTAGATAGATGGATAGGTGGAAGGATAGATCAATACATATATATCAATTGATAGATCAATATGCTTGTGACTTTGCCATTATAGTGTAAGCTCTTTGTAGATTTGTAAGGATTATTTCTTTCATTTTATTTTATTCCCAGCACCTAGTTTAGTGTCTATCATTTAGCATTGATCAGAGTGTTATACTTTGATCAATTTGGGGATTTGTTTTCCCTGATTTTTCTCATTTGCGACAAAAGTTTTATTTTTCTTTTTTTCTTGATGGTAGTGGCTGTGGGAAGGAGGGTGGGGAGGGAGGTAGCAGACAGAGAAGGAGTTCTTCATTTGAAAATAAAATAAGATTTGATTTAAAAAACCAAAGTGCTATGCTGAAGATTCAGTGTTGGCTGTGGCAGTTAGGGAAGAAATCCTGGAGGAAGTGACATTTGAATTCAGGCTTAGAGGACTATTAGAATTTCAGCAATTGAAGATGGAAGAGAAGACTGGGGCCCTTGGAATGTAAAAGCAGCAAGAATAGGTAGCACTTAGGGCAGTTTACATTTTTCAGAGAACTTTGCGTATGCTATTTCATTGGATCTTCACAACAACTCTGAAAAGTAATATAATGATTCCTCAGGAAACTGAGGCAGAGGTTCAGTTAAGGTTAAGCCTAGGGTTGCATAGTTGGCAAATGTCTAAGTCAAAATTAGAACTCAGGTCTTCCTGACTCCCAAGTCCAGTACCTATTCACTGTGCTACCTGGCTATCTTACCTAGTTATAAGAGACCATTTTACTTCACAGATTTCCCACAATTCACACAATTAGTAAGTTGCAGTGTTAGCACTTGAACTTAGGTCTCTTGATTCCCACTCAGAGCTGAATATTTTAGAGCCTTTAGAGTTTTGTTGTTCTTGATATTTTAATTTTTTTAATTGAAGGAAAGAGGGAGTGAGGGGGAGGACTCTTGAAACCAGTAATAAACTTTTTCTGTTTTTTTACTATTGGAAAGGGATGAACAGAAATGTGCAGGCCACTGATAATTCTCTAACCAAGAGATCCTGCTCATTCTAGATCATTTCACCTTTATGTGGATAATGTAGAAAAGATAGAAAAATGCTAGGAGCTCTAAGAAGTAGTCAGTGAAGGCAGGCCTTTGAAGCTTTAGTGCCTCAGCTCAAGCTTCCAGATCTTTGAAAAATCCTATGACTTTGACCACTGAGAACCTTTGTTGCCCTCAGCAACAGATAAAGGGTTTCTTTTTAACACATTCCATCCTCATGCATTCAAGATGTGGCTGAGTGTGAACTTTCTCCAACAGCAGCTCCCACCCCTCCGCCCCTGTCCAAAGGGGTCCCTGAAGACTTTGGGAATGGAAACTGCTGAGTTGGATGTCTTCCCACCCCAGCCTCCTGCTTTCTTTAAAGTGCCTCTGTTTGTGTGACAAGGTGATGCATGAGATCTGTGTAAGCAGCTTATGTGTTTGAGTTGGTGATGGCTCTTATTTAAGCAGGAACTGATGTCGAAAGGCAGTGAGGGTTCAAACCCAACACAAAAGACAGACTTCTGAGGTCACCTGAGTCCCTCTGAATTAATGGCCCAGTGTCCTTCTAATGTGACTTCTCCACTCACAACAAGCACTGCTGATGGGATGATGAGCTCTACACTGGCCAGCCTTTCATTTTAGTTCACCCAGATTTTTGCAATACCTTCCTCCAGTCTCTCCTCAGTCCCAGGTCTTTCAGTCTAGCCTACATAAAAAGTATCAGAGTGGACAGCAGGTAAATTCAACTCAAATCATTCTTGCTACTGCCTACATGTTTGAGTGACCTTGGTCAAGTCCCATCACTTTTCCTTATCTATGTAATAAGGAGGAAGGACTGGCTGATCTCTTAGGTTCTATCAAGCTCTCCATCTAAAATCCTCATCCATGGTTCTGATCATATACTCTCCTCTGAAAATCTTCAGGGACTCTTAAATGCCTACCTGACAAAATTCATACTTAACCTGGCTTTCAATGCTCTCCATCCCTGACATTTCTCTGCTTTTTTACCTCTCCTCCATTCCATAGTACATTACTTTGGAAAAAGTGGATTAGTTGCCACATATACACATCCAGCCTATTGTTTCTATGTCTTTAACTCCTGTGCCCTACTTGTCTAGGCTTCTTGAAATTCTACTTATTCTTAAATCCATCTCCTCCATGAAGACTTCCCTGATCCCCTCACCCCTATCTGGAAATTATCTTTCCTTCTTTGTAGAATTCATGCATAATCTCTTAAGGGCCTATTTGTGTGGGTTACTGAGGGAGATACCAGGTTTAGGAAGTATAGTAATCCTGCTTTTAACTAGAATATACAATATTAGATAAAAGAGCATTAGAAAAGTTTAGAAATTAGAAAAAGAGCATTCTGTGAAGTACTCATTAGGGAAAACTGTTGTTGTGCAATTGTTTTTAATCTTCTCTGACTCTTCATAACCACATTTAAGGTTGTCTTAGCAGAGATATGGGGTAGTTTGCCACTTCTTTATCCAGCTCATTTTACAGAAGAAATGAGGTAAACAAGGTAAAATAATTTGGTCAGGGTCACACAGTAGTAAATGTCTGGAAACCAGATTCTCTCTCAGATTTCCCTGACTTTAGGTTCAATGCTCTAGTCACTGTCACCTAGCTGCCCAGGACTAATATATTCATGATTTTTTTTTATCTTTCCTTATATTGTATTGACTAAATCGTTCTCATTTATTTGAGGATACGTCAGTCAATCAACCAGTAAGCATTTTATTAAGTACCCACCCTGTATCAAGTCATGAATTAAATAGATTTATTTTTAAAATCCCTGCTCCTAAAGGGAGCTTAAATTCAAATAGGGGGGAGGGACATAAGTACATGTAAAACTATAGGGACAATAAATAGAAAGTAGTTGAATACAAAACAGTGGGGAATGGATGCCAGCGGTGCTTCTGCTGGGGATTCTTTGAGGTGGAGGTAAGGAAGGAAGGAAGGCATGGGGGACAGAGGAAGCACAAAGATGAGAGATGGAATGTCCTGTTAGACAAAGAGAGAACAAACCAATGTGACTGGATCTCAAACTGCAAGAAGGGGGAGTCATATTTGATGATGCTGGAAAGATGGGTTGTGGCCAAGGTCTGAAGAGCTTTACAATTTAAACGGAGGAGTTTATCATTATTCCAGAAGCTATAGGGAGTTATTGGAGTTGATTGAGGAGGAAAGTGACATGATCATATCTATTCCTAAAGAAAATAATTTAGACAGCATTATGCTATAGGATGTATTAGAATTGCAGAAAGACTGTTGTAATAATCCACACAAGGGGTATTAGGGACTTAAATTAAAGTAGTAGCTGAGTGATGCATTATGTGTGGACAGAGGTTCCCTCAGTCTGACTAAAAGCAGAGAGAACTCTTACTGAGTGAAAGGATCAGAAATGAGATACATGAAGACAGAAATGGCAAGATTTGGCAACTATTTGTATATGTAGAATGAGTATGAGGAGCCAAGGTAGGAAGGAAAGAAGGAAAAGAGAGAGGAGGGAGAGAGGAAGAGGAAGAGGAAGATGAGATTAAAAACACTGAGAGACAGAGAGGAAGAATGCGAGATGGAAAAGAGGAGAAGAAATGAGAGAGAAGAGAAAGGGAATCAAGAATGAGAATAAGAGATAGCATCAGAAGAGAGGAAAGAGAAAATGAGAGTAGAGAAGAGAGGGCAGAGAATAAGTAAGACAAAATAAAAGATTAGAGAGAGAGAAGGAGAGAAGAAAGGAGAGAGAAAGAAAGGAGAAAAGAGGAACAGGCCAAGATTCCAAATCTGGAAGAATAGAAGCATCAAATCCCTATCCCTAGGCTGAACCTGATGAGGGAATGCATCTGTCTTAACTCTGTATCTCCGTCCCCACCTATGGAGCTCAGCACTTGACTTATTTTTAAAACTCGACAGTATCTTGATTTCATGGTTTGTGAGAACCCCCTTTGCTGACTTGGATCCCAACCCTTAGTAACATTTATTAAAGGGGGAGGTGGGTCAGGTTTATCAACCTTCAGATGACAAATCTCTGTGCTTATAGTCAGGCTGAGGGGAACCTCTGTCCACACATAATGCATCACCAGACTTGTACTTGGAGCCTCCCCAGTTTGTTGCAGCTCCTGTCAGAATCTTTTGAAGGAACATTAAGATCAAATCTGAACCAGGAGAAGGTTTTGAATTGGAGACTTTGCATAGTGCAAATGAAGAAGTGAATGAAAAAACATTCATTAAGTCTTTTACTGTGTACCCAGCTAAACTCTGGAGATACATATATATCAATGAAAAAGACTCAGTCCCTGCTTTCAAGGAGCTTGCACTCTGTCAAGAAAAACATGGGGTAATGATGACCAGGAAAGGGCACTCAGCTCAGAAAGTTATTGGGATGGTGAGTGAAGATGTGGGGAGAGGTGACATACTCCATCCAGGAACAAAAGCAGAGTTGGTTTCAGGAGACTAATGAATGCATCTTGGAAGAAAGGAAGAAGTGACAATAAGAATTTAAAAAAAAAAAAAAGAATCACCTAATCACATGAGAAGTTTTGCTTTTAAGTTTTGATCTTGAGCTTCTAAAGTTACACAATGTTACTTAAGTTATTTGGAGCCTTATCAAGGAAAGCATATATTAGAAGACCTTTTTTCAAAGTTGTCATCCTGCCTGGTGCATTAATATGTTTCTATTAAGCATATTATTCTCTCTCTCTCTCTCTCTCTCTCTCTCTCTGCTATCTCTGATAAGTGACCATCCAGGTTTAGCTTTTTAGCTTGCATTCTTCCAGTGATAGGAAGCTCACTACCTCCCAAGAGCCTTGTTCTTTTTTTTGGAAGACAACAAGAGAACACATTGAACTAGTTAAAGTAGATTTATAGTGTTGTAATTGTGATCGAACTATATCTCCCCTTGTGTGGATGTGAATTGACACAAGTGCTGAATCCCATAATGCAAGCCACATTGGGGAAAATGTGCTGGGCTCACCAGAAATTTGCCCACTTAGGTGGACGACAACTGGAACAAATTATATGCATTCTAGCTTGTTAGACTACATTGGCAAGAGACTGAGCCCAGTAACTTGAGTATTATAGCAGCAATGCTCTTGTTAAAGTTGTGTCAACCTTTCCATTCTATACTCCCCTTCAGATGGCTATAGCCAGAGCAGAAGAATTGTCTTTGCCAGCAGAAACTTGACAGACTGTGGAAGGCTCTGAAAAAGGTTTTTTCCCTCTCCTTTGCTTTTCTCTCTGTGTCTCTCTCTCTCCCACCCTCTCCCTCCCCACCCCTCTTTTCCTCTCTCTCCCCTTCCTTCTTTCCCTTTTCTTTCCTTCACTTCTCCTCCCATCCCCATCCTCCTCATTTTCTTTTCTTCTTCTTCTTCTTCTTCTTCTTCTTCTTCTTCTTCTTCTTCTTCTTCTTCTTCTTCTTCCTCCTCCTCCTCCTCCTCTTCTTTCTTCTTTGCCTCTTTCTTGTCCTCTTCCTCCTCCTCCTCCTTCTTCTCCTTCTTCTTCTTCTCTCTCCCCCCTTTGATTTAACATTTTGTGGGGCTAGGTAGAGTAAGGAATAAATCCTCCATTCATCTGTCCCCCCCCCCCAAGAGCACAGACCACAATCCAATCAACCAGAGAAGCTCTTGCCTTTTATGGTTTGATTGGTTTCTGTTTGCAGGGTAGGAGCTAGATTCCTGGGTTCTGAGTCTGAGTTTTGATGCTGTGTAATCTTAGGGAAATGATTTCATGGAGAAATATTATTTCCTACTTTAATCATCATCTTGTCCAGTTGCTTTTTTCTTTTTTCCATTTTTTTTTTTTTGGCAAGGCAAATGGGGTTAAGTGGCTAAGTAATTATTAAGTGTCTGAGGTCGGATTTGAACTCAGCTCCTCCTGACTCCAGGACCAGTGCTCTATCCACTGTGCCACCTAGCCGCCCCATCCAGTTGCTTTTAACCTGGTCCATGGACCATAGATATCAAGGAATACATGAATTCTTTATATTTTCATTTATATCTTTATTTCAACATTTTCAGCTTCATTTGTACCCCCAGTTGATGAGCTTCACCAGACTGCCAAAAGAACTCTCTAATGATTCTCAAAAAAGTTAAGAACTCCTGAACTAGTCCATCCTTATTTTATAGTTAGGAAAACTGAGATCCAGACAGGTCTTTTGGCTCAGACTCATATAGTTAGTAATTGACTGATCTGAATCTTGATTCTAAGTTTTCTGACAGTACAAAACCCTAGTTCTACTGTACCACTTTTCCACAACTTTGAGCAACAGCTTTTCCATTGCATAAATTAAATCAGTGTAGTGCCATAGAGAGAATAGTGGAAAAGAGTCAGAGGATCTCGATTTGAATCCTGGTTCTTCCAGTAGCTAGCTTTTACTAGGAAATATGTGAGGAAGAGAAAAATTTTTTAAAAACCCAGATTTGGCATCAAAGGACTTGACATTGCCATCTACCTGTGGACCTTAAGTCAGTTAATTTGTTTCCTCACATATAAAAAGAGAGGATGTAACAACATGATCTTTAAGATTCAATCCAGCTCTTAAGTCTATGATCCTCTGAGCAGAAGAACTTAATATTGGAAATGCCATCTATGTGAACGTTTTGCTGAATGAATGAAATTTCCTCTTTGGCTTGGACAAGTCTTCTCAATACTATTTTACCACTTCTAGTGATGGGGAGCTCAGAATCTATCATGACCATCCTTTTTACTTTTGAACAAATCAAAATTATTAGTTCTTCCTTATTTTGAACTCAGATCTGCTGCCCTATAACTCCTACCCATTTTGTACCTTGTTTTACATTCTGGGGACAAACAGTATATGGAGAATCTTTTTTACTGATGGAAGACCTTAAAATAACTGAAGGAAATTCTCCTTTTCCCTACAAAATTGTTTCTATTCCAGCCTAAATATTACTAATTCATCCATCCATTCCTCTTCTGTCACAATTTTAAACTATGGAATCATAGATTTAGGGTTGGAAAGGAGGTCAAGTGCAACCCCCACATATTAGAGAGGAGGAAACTTCAGACCATAAAAATGAAACAACCAACCCATTGTCATATATTTAATCTAAGGGAGCATTCAAATCCAGGACTACTGACTATGAGTGTAGAGCTTTATTAATTGCCTGGTGGTTCCCATTTCATATTTCAAAGAGGTTTGTGATAATGGTCCAAAGAGTTTCTGATGAAAAATCCTTAATGGTGCTTTTAAAAGTAAATAATCGTGATTTATATTGTTATTATTGTATCACCATTGGTTTCATAAATGCATTTTTGTTGTTGTTGAAAGGGGTTTCCTGAGCAAAAAGCACCAATAACCTTCACAATTGCCTCTTTTATATCAGTTTCCTTCCTCTAGAATGCTTTTAACTTTTTCATTCTCCCTCTTAAAATGTACTGGTGTCTGAAACTGAGCCACTTGTATCTGGTGTGGTCTGACAATAGAAGAATTAATTCATCACTTTTTTTTGCACATCTACTCAACTTCAAGGCCTAGTCAGTGTGAGCAAAGTATTGTTAAATGGTACTTGTTCATAGGAGGTCAATAAGTATTTGTCTGAGAGTTGTTATTTTTTTAAGTGCTTTGAGATCCTCTGGGGAGAGATTTTTTTTTTTATTTTGTTCATAAAGGAAGAATTGTTCAGAATTACTTTCCATTTTATCTGAAAATGAAAGCAGTCAAAACAGAGTTCATAATGGAAGGGGAATTCAAATAGTCCCTTAAAAGAACTGGAGAAAAATGTTATTTTATCCATTTGATGTTCCCAAATAGCAGGACTTCTGATGTTTGGGCCTAGCTTAGGTCTTATTCACCAGCCATGATGATTGAGAAACTAAGAGTATTATGGAATAAGACTCACATCAAAAAATCCTTCCCTGAAACAGCTTCAAATGGATGATGAAAATGCACTAGTGATTTCTGTCCTTTTTGAAGTTGGCTCTTAGCAGAACACTTCAAGCTTTTGGGGCTTGATGAGCAAGAGGAGGTGGAAGATGAGAAGAACCTTCCATTTGTAATTTCAAAGGGAGGCAACAGGCTCTACAAGTGTTACTTGGAACCCCATATAAACAGGAGAGTGGGCCGGTGGCCCTGGGCAGCAATTTGCCCCAAAGGTGCCTCTTCCCTCACTTTTGCAGCTAATATTAGTCTGTACCATGCCCCTAAACCCTACATAGAGCTCAGACTTGCCTTGATCATTAGAATTAATAAAACTATTAAAATAATAATAATGTTACTATACCAACCTACATTACTACTGTGTGTGTGTGTGTGTGTGTGTGTGTGTGTGTGTGTGTGTATGGGTTTCATATTCATCCTTTCAGGGAGATAGAAAAAGAATGATCTGATTCAAAAATTTTTTTAGTTCAGAATTGTGATTTCATTAGCATAGGGAACTTCTATTGTGCCAACTCCCTCTACTGATGTCAGTCTACTAACACATCTATAACTTTGTCTTGATGATGAAGCATTGGCAAAGCACATTTATATAGCTAAGGTTTTTAACAGCACAGTTATAAATATAATTTCATTTTTTTCCTTATAACAACTGCAAGAGGTAGGTGTGGTCATTACCCTCAATTTACAGATAAGGAAACTGAAGATTGAAGACTCAGCTAGTAGATGCCTGAGATAGGTTTTGCACTCATATCTTTCTGACTCTAAAGCCTAAAATGTTATCCCCTGTGCCAACCTAATTCTTAGAACTGAAAGTGATACTAGACATCATGTTAATCCAATCTCCTTATTTCACAGAAACTAATACTCTGAGACTGAGAGGTTATTTTGCCAGTTAACCAATTAGTTATATTGTTCAGTCATATCTGACTCTTCATGACCCTTTTTGGGGGGTTTTCTTGGGAAAAGGTACTGAAGTGTTTGGGATTTTCTTTTTCAACTCATTTTGCAGGTGAGGAAATTGAGGTAAATGGGTTTAAGTGACTTGGCCAGCGTCACATGGTTATTAAGTGTTTGATTCAAATTTGAATTCAGGTCTTTCTGACTTCAGGTCCTGTGTTCGGTTCCCCGAACCACTTAGCTGTTTCCAGTTATACAGCTTGTAAATGGCAAAACTTAAAGATTTCTGGAATAGTAGTTTCTTAACCAGAGGCAGCAAGAGTCAGGAAAATCAGAGTTCAAATCTAGACTCAGAAACTTACTAACTGTGATGCTGGGCAAGTCTACATCACTTCTGTTTGCCTCAGTTTCCTCAGCTGTATAATAGGGATGATTGTAGCCCATACCATCTCCAGGGTTGTTATAAGGATCAAATAAGATATTGGTATTTGAAAAGTCATTAGTGCCTGTTCCCTTCACTTTCCCTCACCCAAGATAGTTTGAATGAAAGAATGAAAGTTAATTCATTGTGACAGAAATAACTCTGGATCAGACAATAAAATACCTAAATGGAGCCCTTGGAAAATGTTAGTGTCTTTCCCCAACTCAAATTATCACTAAAGTGGTTCAGACAATCCACCAATGATTTCTTTCAATTTTGTTCAGTAATTATTAGTAAGATACACCATGGAAGATGCAGTGGAGGTTAGGGAAAAAAAAATAAAAACTGGACTTTTGCTGTCAAGGACTTTTATGCAGAGGGAAAACATTGCTTTTACACAGTACAGAGTTTGCAGCCTACTAAATCTGCAACAATAGGCAAGTCCTATACACCTCCAGGCCTCAATTTACTCACCCTTAAAATATTGATTTTGTTGATTATATTGGGTTGGATCCAAAGACTTTTAAGGTCTTTCTCAGAAAATTTTGTGCTTCCCATCTTTGAGTAGACCATAAAATTCGTTATTCTACAATTTCTCCCCAACTGATCCCCAAACTGTGATCTATTTCTTGCTCCTATTTCTTGCAAAATAGCAGATAAGTTGGGGGATAAAAAAGAGAGAGTCTAGCTCTAGACCTAATGTGATTTATTTTGCCACCCAAGTGGAACAGTCTCCAAAGAAGCAAAGAAACAAGATCTCTTTTAAACCCTCTCCTCAAAAGTGCTGAGATACCCTTCTTCTGTTAGGTCTAGAAAAGATCAATGTTACCAAGGAACAGCTGAAGATGGAACCCAGAATCCCTTCCGTGACATAGGGAAACAAAAGAAGACTGGATTTAATATCATCCTCCCATTTTATCGATAACAAAATCAAGACTTAGGAAGTAGTTATTTCTCCTAAAATTGATATAAGTAATAAATGGTGAATCTTAGGGTTTTTGAGCACTACCTCATTGTTCTTCACCATAGTATTCTCTCAAATCTTTATACCTTTATATTTATCTAGTTTCAAACCAGTAAATATGGCTTTTTCACAGTTTAATAATCATAAAAGTCCAACTGAAAAGCCATTTTCTTCTTTTCTATCTTTTTTGTTTTCCTGGCAACTCTTTAGAGAAATCAAGTTTGCATTTTCAGTAGCCTTTGCATAAAACTTGAACATTTGAGCTGGAAGGGACCTTAGGGTATAGAACGTGAAAATATTGACCATAGAAATGTAAGCCTAGCAAATAGGGAATATCAACATGGGGGGAGGGGGACTTTTTAAAAAGTTGAAAATTAGAGCAATGAAATTAGAATTAAGAATAATGATCACAGGATGGCTTAACTGCAAGGGTGACAGGGACTTAAAAACACAGAAGGCTGGAAGACAATGAATACAATGTTCTTAGAAGGCTGGCTGCTTTTGAGAACACAAGATTAAGCAGTAGATTTGTAAGGACTCTCCTGCTCTGAATTATTTTACATGGGGGAAGATATAGACCAATATAAAGTATAGCACAACAACTGAGATGGTTTTTCCAACCTTTAAAAAGATACTTTTAGAATAAATAAATAAAAGTCCAGAGGAGGCTTCTCCTCTTGTCCTCTTACCTGAATTTCTTGAACTCCTAAGTGAAGGGAGGATGTGGCAGGGCTGCAAAGGATGTATTGCCAGAGTGCTATGCCACTTTGTAAAATGAGTCTGGGTTAGGGCTTTTTTTTGTTTGTTTGTTTGTTTGTTTTGCCATCTCTTGGTGCTAAAAGAATCAAAAGTTCCTACAACACCTGTTTCTAACCCTCCTCTTAAGGCTGGGGATCCCTGCCAGGACTTTGTTTCCTCCATGGGAGGGAGCCTTTCATTGCATATCTTAGAAGCCCAAGAATCTGCATGCTTGAAGACTTTAGATGGCAAAAGCAAGGGGAAAGTAGGCTCCTAGTGTTTTATTATTCCGTTCTAGTCTTAGACTTTTTTTTCTTCCCTAAGTCAACCAGGCTTCTTTTTTTGGACTCTGAGACTTAAATGTCACACGCAGAAGAGGAGGTAACAGGAGCCTAAGGAATCTACCTTTCTGTCCTCCTGTCCCACAAATCCCTTCAGTAGCAAACTGCTTCCCATCATTGTTGGAAAATTACTTTGGGTTTATTATGTTTTCTAGCCCCTAGATATTGTAAGAGAAATTCTTCCCCAAACAAAACAAAATAAAACAAAAAGAAAAAAGCCCCTGAAAGTTAGAAAGCTTTTTCATGGATCATGTCTCCCCAGTTTGGATCCTACTTAAGGACCTACTAATGTTGATTAGCTTAATTGATTCTAGAATGTTAGTACTTAAGAGACCTTGGAGCACATAAACAAAATGAGAATATTTAGACTAGAACAGTAAATCAACATGCATTTATTAAACTCCTGTTAAATGTGATAGTCGCTGAGCTATATGCTGGATATGGAAACAAAAAGGAATAGCTCCTGTCTCAAAAAACTTACTTTCTATCATGGAAGACATGTTTATATAAGAATATACACAAAAAATAAAGTCTCATTTTGGGGAAGAGAGAGAAGAATACTAGCCCATTGTAGACTGGAGAGCAGCTTCATAGGGAACTGATCTTCAAAGAAATTCTAAAATTTGGAGATAAAGAGGGAATATTTTCCAAACATGGGGGTGGACGCAGGCAAGGATACATTGATTGGAGGAGTGTCCTTTATAAATCTCTGAGATTCTTTCATTTCTAAATCATATGAATTAGAAGATTTAATTCCTTCATTTTACAGAAAAGGAAGCTGAGCTGTAGGATGGAAATACCTTGTTCAGTGAATCATTGGCTGAGCTGAGATTTGAACTTGGGGTTCCTGACTCCCAGACAGTTTTGTGTCCTGCTAGTGAAGGCTCTTTTGGATCCACCAAGAAAAATGTCCAGAGGTTAAAATAGACTTTAAAAGTTACAGAATGTTAGTATTGGAAGGGATTCTTGAGGCCATCTGGTGGAGAGCATTTGATCCAAATCAGTTCATAAGTGACAAAGATGAGATTCAAATTCAAATCTTCTGAATCCAAGTTCATTGCTTTTGGTCCTAGAGCAGACAATTTTGGAGACTATAGACAGATGTAGCTTGATTAACTCTAGGTCTATCTCCACCCACCACTCAGACATTTTTCAACTCTTGGCTATATCTGATTTCCCACTCAACCACTATGTTGAAAACTCTCTGCAGAGTACTCAGTAACTCATTAAGGGTGAAATCTCAAGACTGGACCTATTTCCTTTTAGTTCTAGACATGTTTGTTGTCATTTAGTCATTTTTTTTTCAGTTGGGTTCGATTCTTCATAATCCCTTTTGGGCTTTTCTTGGCAAAGATACTGGAGTAGTTTGTTATTTCCTTCTCCAGCTCATTTTACAGATAAGGAAACTGAGGCAGAGTTTAAATGATTTGCCTATGGTCACCCAGCTAGCCAATGTCTGAAAGTCAGATTTGAAATGAGGTCTTCCTGGCTCCAACCCAGCACTCTAATCCGCTGGGCTACCTAGCTGATTGATCATAATTTATCGTGATTGCTGATCATGCCTTCGCCCACCCCAAACACACAGTGCACTATAAAATCTTTGGGGGCCAGAGCTACTTTGTTTGAGTTTTGCTTTGAATATCCTCAGCCTTTGGCACTAAGCAGGTGCTTTAAAAAAAATCAGACTGAACTGATAAAAACAGCCGGCAGTTAGGGCTCTTAGTGGAGTTCTTATGTTAACTGTTTGGACAGAGATTTTTCAGGTGTTCGCTCTTGTCTGACACAAAGTGCCCCGGGGCAGCTGTTATTTCTGCTGGGCCTTGGGATTGGGAGAAAGAGAAAAGGTTATTTTTTAAAAGGGGGGGGCGGTGACTGGATGGTCAGAAAGCTAATCCTCCCCCACACCTGTGCTCGAGAAACATGACACAGGGCTAGTGATGCACTTAATCTGTCACCAAGACATTCCCGGGGTGACCCGTCCAACCAGCCTAGCTTAAGTTACCCTGCCCGGTTATCAGCCGCCCCCTTGGCTCACGGGCCCTTCTGGGCCTGAACAATGTCTATTTGTTCTCAACCCTGATCTCCATGGAGGAATTTTAATGGTTGCAAAGAAGGGGAGAAAGGATGGGGGACAGCTCCTCGGGCTTTTCTCATCACATCTATTATTCCTTCTTGGATAAATATTATACATGTGTGTATATGTGTGTCTCTGTTTATATGTGTGTGTATTCATGTGGGGGGAGAGCGAGTACCTTTACCCCCTATGAGATAGAATTCTGATTTTATTTGGCCAGGGTGTCACATCTATCTCTGTTTATTTCTAGGAGCTGAATCTCTAGCTCTCTTGCTATAATTTCCTTTGTGTAGCATCTTTTACACCTGAAGAGCTGAAACTCTGTCTTGAAAGACCTGTAGTCCTCTCAAAGCTTCTGCTGCCTCTCCTTCTCAGATGAATGACATTTGTCCTTCGTTCTCAAAGAAGATCATGGCAACAGGGAGGCAATGCCATGACAGGCACGTGAATTGGATTGGAGTGAAGGTTGCTGTGCTGAGTCACCAGGCTCTCTTTCTCCTCCAGAATCATCTGGTTCTAGTGTCAGATATGAATCAGTATGACTCGATGCAAGGCAATCAGGGTTAAGTGGCATGTCCAGGGTCACACAGCCAGAATGTGTCTAAGTTTAGTTTAGGACTCTGGTTTTTCCGGAGTCCAACATATTAGCATTCTAACCACAGTCTATTCAAAGATGTTTGTACAATGAGGACTGACTTAGGAATCTTAAAAAAAAAAAATGGTGTTCTCTTTTGAATTCCATTTTGATATTTTTTAAACTAAATTATTACACTTCTTCCATATTGGACTTAAGGACTCAGAAAGACTTGGATTTGAGTTTCACCTGTGATTCTAATTAGCTGTGTGACCTGGAACAGCTCATTCTCCTTTCCTGAGCTAGTTTCTGTTATCTGGCCACTGGATCAAGATGACCCTAGAGGAGAAACTGAGGCTGATGGTTTCATATAGCACCCCCCCCCACTCAAATGGAATTCACTTACCTGTCATGGCATCACTTCCCCTGTTGCCATGGTCTTCTTCAAGAATGAAGGACAGGGGGTGGCTAGGTGGCACAGGGGATAGAGCACTGGCCCTGGAATCAGGAAGACCTGAGTTCAAATATGACCTCAGATACTTAATAATAACCTAGCTGTGTGGCCTTGGGCAAGCCACTTAACCCCATTGCCTTGCAAAAAAAAACCTAAAAAATTAAAAATTTAAAAAAGAATGAAGGACAAAAGTATCATTTTCCTCTGTATAATGGAGTTATTAATTAACAAGAAAAGATGATAATTGTTATTGTTTATATGGAGGATTCTCCCAGCAACCTTTAGAGTTGGGGAATGCATCTATTATCATCTTCATTTGACAGAAGAGGATCTGAGGCATAGAGTATCATTTGATTTGCTGAAGGTCATAGGATTATTAAGTCTGGATTGAAACTCAGGTCTCTATTGCCACTACTTGTTCTCTCAAGATACCTTTTCATTCTAAGTACCTGGAAGTCTATGAAATAATGGATATGTAGAATACTAACATGCTATATAATTAAAAAGTTATGGAGCTAGTCTATGATTGTATTAATTTGGGGAACTTTCAGATGAGATGCCAGGGAAGGAGGTGGGGAGTAGAAGACAGGATTACCTCTCCAATTTAGAGTATCTGAGTTCTTGGAGAGCACTGAGAAACAAGTGACTTGCCCAGGGTCACACAACCAGTATATACCAGAAGCAAGACTTACACCTAGAGCTTGCTAACTGTGAGACCAGCTCCCGGAGCAGAACTGTCTCTCTGCATAACAACACCAACAACAATAACCATTACCATTCACATTTCTACAATGCCTAAAGGTTTAAGGAAGTGCTTTCCTCACCCCCAACAAAGTGAATGGCTGTGCTTTAGTTGTCTTCTTTTTATAGATTAATTACTTTCCCTGACTGCCTCTTGGGCTTGTTTAAATGAAAGTGCTATGTTAAAAAAAAGAAAGTGCTATGTTAACTAAACTTTAAATGCTCTGAAGTGCCAGGAATCCATTGTAAGCTCCTTGAGGGCAAGGAATTAGGTTCAGAGGACTGAGAAGGATCTAATTTTAAATCCTGTCCACTTAATAGCTCTGTGACCCTAGGTCAGTCACTTAGCCTCAGTCTGACTCAGTTTCACCATCTGTAAACTGGGCATAAGAATAGCATCTACCTCTTTGTTATTGGAAGGACCAAATGAGATAAAATTTGTAAAAACATTATATAAATGCAGCTAAGTACCACTGTGGATAGGTGCAGAGCCTGGAGTCAGGAAGAACTGGGTTCAAATGTAGCCACAGACACATACTAGCTATGTGATTCCCAGGCAAGTCACTTTAACACTACTTGCCTCAGTTTTCTCATCTGTAAAATGAACTGGAGATGGAGTGGCAAAGCACTTCAGTATCATTGCCAAGAAAACCCAAATGGGATCAAGAAGATTCTGGGAGGACTGAACAATAAATTCTAGTTGTTGGTATTAATATCTTCCTATGAACCAAGACAATAATAAACAAAATTAGTGTAAAGGAGGCAGTTTCTCAGTGTGATGAAGTAGAAAGGACTTCTGATGTGGAATCAGAGGGCCAGGCTGGAAATCAGACTCTGCCTCTAGCCAGGAATATGTTACTGCCCCTCTATGGGTGTTTCTTAATTTTAAAAATTAAAGTGGTTCAATGAGATGCTTCTCAGGTTCCTTCTATCTCTAAAGTCTATGCTCCCTCTTTGAGACTAGAAAATGTATGGTAACAGAACTCAGTGACAGCCACCAATTACAGTTATGTTGGCTTTCATCTAAAACAGCTTGGCTAATAAGATCTCTTTATAGTGTATATAGAACAGCTTCTACACCTGCCTTAAGAACAGCACCCCAAATCCCAGATGTGCCCTTGTTGACTTTTGTTTTTGTGTGAGCGTATTTACAGAGTAATTGAAAGCTAGGGCAAACCAGTAGTTAAGTGTACATAATGACAATTGAACATTAACATCACAAATGTATAGAACAAATGTTTTCCAAATTAATTAAGGAAAATTGCAATAACATGAAACAGTGTGTTTCCTTCAAAGGGAGACATTGGAAGGTTTTTCCCCCTTGTAAAAAGCCATTTTCCAATTGAGCAAGTCCCTTAATTATCTCTATTTGCATTTGAATGCAAATGCATTGTGGGTTCTTTTCCCTTCTTTGAAATGAGCTCTACCTGATTCTGACCTCTCCTGTTGTTATAATTAATTAGGGTAGTCTCTTCTCTCTCAACTACATTATCTGTGGGCATGGGGTCAGGAATAACAGATCATTTGAAGTATCCAGCTTTTAAGAAAAAAACAAAACTTTTCTTTTAGTCAATAGTTCCCATCACTTGCCTCATCAAAACTGATATTAGGAATTCGGGTAAGGCTTAAGATTGATTGACAAGAGTTAAAGGCTACAGAGAGAGAGAGTAAAATCAGCTAGAGAAACCACGGGTTTTCTGTGTGGAGGACTTCTTCAATCAGCATTCATTTAGCACAGAATCTGGAGTCAAAAGGGAGTCAGAAGACCAAGGCCTCGAGTAGGAACAAAGATAAGTGACTCTGAGTCTCTAAGACTTGGTTCCCACATCAGCAAAATGGGGATAATGATACCTGTACTTACTTCCTGCTTCACTGATTGTGTGGGCAAAGTGATTTGTAAACTTGGACAAAGTGCACCAAAAATGGGAGTTATTATTTGAGCACTTATGTTATTTTTACTTACACTGTTGATCATCTCAAATTCATACTTCACTCCCTCAAAAAGATCAGTGCGGGGGGGACAAGTATTTGGTTCAGGATTTGAACCCATCTCTTGACTCATTCAATTTTTATTATTCCTTCGTTCAATCATGTCTGACTCTTCAACCATACTGTTCATGGAGTTTTCTTGGCAGAGATAGTGGAATAGTTTACCATTTATAAACAAAATTAACAAAATCTTTGGTCTAGCAGCATTATAACAGTGCTTTATACATAGCAAGATACAAAAATCACAGACTCTTCGAGAAGGGAAATTAAAGATCATACTGTCTGGCTGGTAGTTTCACCCCTAACAAGTGGCTATGTAGTCCTGTATAAATATTTACTGACTCCATGGACCATTAACAGAAGTCAAATGATTTGCCTAAGGTCACATAGATAGCCAGCATCTGAGGCCAAATTTGAACTCCGGTCTTCCAGGGTCCAGGTCCAGCATTCCATCCACATGGAGTGCTGTCTTCTCATTCTATTAATATTAGGTAACATATAGATTGCTTTGAAGAATACAATGAAGAGTAGGAACTAGAGGAAACTGGAGTCAGATGTTAAGGGACTCATCCTGAGTCACCTAGCTAGTCATTGGTTAGTAAACTGAGGTGCAGAGATGTATACAGGTATGAGGGGCTTCCCTAAGGATACTAAGGTATGAGAGGAAGGATTGGAAACCAGATGTGCTGAATATAGCCTGAATAGTCTTTCCATCACTTCAAACAGTTTCCTTAACTCTCAGGATTGTGATCATCAAAGCTTTTGTAAAGCAACATAAATATGTGAGGTATAAACCATTATAGAGAGGGCTTTAAACACAATGCACCATCTATGTCACCCCATAACTCAAGCTGCAGCACCTTATGAAACTGTTTAACCTTCTCTCTTAGCACCTGCTTTGTGAACATACATCTCAAACAATGCAGGTGTACCCTGCTATGTGGAAGGAGCATGCTCTTATCATCTGTAAACTAAACTTCTATAAAATGAATCATTTGCCATGCAGTCCAGGCTCTAGAGAGAGCCTTCTTTTGTTGTATGAATAATGAAGCTATTTTTTATACCGTTTGAATTTTCATCAGGTGGATTTTTAAAAAACAACACAATATGAAACACCTGTATCACACAGCTGGGGGATCCTATCTCTAAACAGGAGGTGCAATGAGGCAGTGATGCTTGCTTCAATAAATTGGATGATTGTGTTGGATTTATCATGATGCTATGGGGAGGGAAAGCACAGAATTTGTAGTAAGAAATGGAGTCTAATCTCTCACTTCTGCCATCGATTTGCCAGGTGACTTTACGGGTGAATTTGATGGACCTCCAAGGTCCCTTTTAAAATAAAATCTATGATCTTAGTAGCATTCTAGCAGCACAATGTTTTATGCAGATACAAAATCTCCAAGAAAGAACATTAGAGGTCATCTTGTCCAGCTGGTAGTTACATGCCAGACAAGTGGTTGTCTAGCTCTGGATAAATATTTACTGACTACATGGACCCATTAAATTTCTTGCAACATTCCTTTAGGAATGATATCCCATAACTTCATTTTTCAGATCTGCTTGGTCAGCAATTCCATTCTTTCTGCCAGTGACTATCTATCTGTCTTTCTCTCCGACTCAATGCAGAACTAGTCCAGAAGATTCTGACCCAAGTTCTTGGTTAACTTAGTGCCTTCTTTCAAGTTGGAAAGTCCCATTCCACTCAGTTCCTTCTTTCCTTTAACTGAAAAGTTTGAGGTTATTAAGTACAATCAGCTGGTAGGCTATATTTGCTTTGGGCAAAAGGGTTTGGTCCTAGGGGTGATCAGGGAGGGATAGCAAGAATCCTGTTTTAGGAACAAGCCCAAGTCCCCTGGAGATAAAAATCAAGAGCTAAACTAATGAAAAGGTTAGAACTGCACTGCTTGGGTCAGGTAACTATTATCCTTGTTGCAGTTAACAATAGTTACATTTACATTGTGTTTCAACATTTGCAAGGCATTTTAGATAAATTATTCATTTGATTCTCTCAAACACCCTGAGAAGGATATACTTTATAATTCCCACTTTACAGATGGAGAAACTGAGGTTGACCATTGAAGGCACATAAATGAAAAACAGTACAGTTGGGGAAGTGGGAGGCATCTGTTTCAGGTGTGAGACTAGAAATGAGAGTCAAGTCAGCAAGTATTAAGTGCCTACTAATTTCTGAACACCAGCCTAAGGACTTTGAATGCAAAGAAAAGTCAAAGACAATCCCTGACCTCAAGGCATTCTCTGTCTAATGGTGGAATGCACATACAAACAACTATGTCATCACTTCCTTTGCAGCTCTAATATTTTGTGCTCCACAAATCCCTAATCTCTCTAACTTTCTGAATCCTAAGGTACTTTGCTCCTTGAAACATAAACCCTTAAAGATGCAAGGGTAGGGATAGAAATAAGACATGTGAGTTTCTTTCATATAGGAAATTCATATAGGAAATTTTCAGGTGGGACAATTCCCTCTCCAAAACAGGCTAATACCTTCTTTAAGACTTGTAGTCTTTTGGGGCAGCTGGGTGGATAGAATTGGATTTAGCATGGCACCCCGCCCCCAAATGGAATTCACTTACCTGTCATGGCATCACTTCCCCTGTTGCCATGGTCTTCTTCAAGAATGAAGGACAGGGGGTGGCTAGGTGGCACAGGGGATAGAGCACCGGCCCTGGAGTCAGGAGGACCTGAGTTCAAATCTAGCCTCAGATACTTAATACTTACTTAGCTGTGTGGCCTTGGGCAAGTCACTTAATCCCATTGCTTTGCAAAAATCCATAAAAAGAAAAAAGAATTGTAGTCTTATTACCTGGGGCACTGAAAAGGTAAATGACCTCTCTAAAGGTTACACAGTTGAGTTGTGCTAGAGGCAGGATTCGAATTCCTATCTTCCTGGCTTCATGGAAGCCTATTACTAGAGTTTATTTCATGAGACTTTTTAAAAGGGTTTGGGATTTTGTTTGTTTGTTTAATTGCTTTTTTTTTAATTTGGGGGTTTAGTTTTTTAGACATATCAGGATTCTTCTTTGTTTGATATATCAAGATTAATATTATATGACAGGACAGGCTTTTTGAGACTTTGCAAGAGCCAGTTTAGCATCTTGTTGCCAGATCTCTCTGCCTCTAATTTCAGAACTGTTGATTTCCATTGTTTCACTTATCCACCTCACGCTGTCCAACACCACCCAGCAACCTGACTTTCTCTGTCACTGAGCCCAGAGAGGCCTCCAGGTTCTTACAGTGCAAGGGAACTCCATCATAATTCACTCCCCCTTAAAAACAAAACAAAACAAAAAAACTACTCCTGACTATTTGTGTGTGTGTGGTGGTTTATTTTTATCCAGAACATTAACTCACCCAGAGAGCAGCAGTTTCCAATTCTTACAGCAGACAGACCTGGGGAGCTTTTGGGAACCTGTAATGTGCTCCAAGATGGTTTCAATGATGAGGTGAAAGTTCTTTGGGTTGTATCTACAATAGAAGAGAGACAGGAAAAAGCAGAGAACATCGAGGCAGTGTCATGGGAAGGAAGGAACATTGCTTATAGTAAATAGCTAAAGGGTTTGGGGATTCTGCTAGACAAAGTACTTTATTGGGAAAAAACATGGAATTTTGAGTCAGAAGACCTAGGTTTGGGTTGTAGCTTTTCTATCAAGTCTCAGTTTCTTAATCTATAAAAAGAGATACATTTATTGAACTTCTCAACTCACAAGGTGGATAGGAGGAAAGTTTTTTTTTTAATCTTAAAGAGCTATAAATTCCTTAATCATATCATTAGAAATAATAATAATAATAATAAAATTCGAAGCAGTCCAGTAAAGGAAAGAGAGCACTACTCACTCTATTTCCTCTGATGTTTAATACCTGGGTGAATTTGGCCAAGTAATTCATCTTGCCTGTGTTTAAGCTTGCTCATTTGCAAAATGAAGGATGGACTCAATGGCCTCAGAGGTCCCTTCCAAATCTGACCTGTGGTCCTATGAATGGGGTCTCTCCCTAGAGTGTGATGGTGTAACAGAGCTCAGGATATGGAGGCAGAGGCCCTCCTTGACTTGGTTATTTTTCTGGCTTTACCAAGCTAAGCTTCATATTCTGAAGTTCCTTCAGCTCTCAATAGTTTAAATTCTAAGAACCTTTACAGCCCTGATATTCCATGATCTTTATTTTTTCTAAATTCTAAAATTTCTGTCCTCCAGGAAAGTATTACAATTAAAAAGGAAAAGAAAACAACTTTATAAATAATAGTAACCTAGCAGTAACTTCAGCTATCCCTTGAGAAATCTGGAAATCCTTCATTTCTAAAACTGGGGGTTGGGTTCTCTGAAATCCCTTCTAACTAAAAAAAAAAATCCTCTGATTATCTTGCTAACCTCATCTCTGCCAAAATTGTCCCTCAAAGCCTCTCCCTGGTCAGAAGACCTTTGTTCCAAAAAGCCAGGGCATTGGAGTCCAGATTCTGGCCATTCCATTGGATGTCTTGTATCCAAATACAAGTCTCTTTGTGGGGGGGCTCATCTCCAGGGGAATGACCCAGCAGGAGGAATTTTCATCCAAGACTGATCTTTAGGGATTTGGATTGCAAAAATCTCCTTTTGCCAAGGTAAGATTTACCCAGATGTAAAAGATAGAGTTGTTGGGAGGCACCTACTTTATAGAGTGTTATATGAAGGATTGTCATCATTATGCTGTTGTTTCACATTGAAGTTTTTGAGATTTAGACTTTTCCGGTCTCAAGTGACTTTCTCTTGGCTCAGGTGTCAGCAAAATCTCACCAGCATTTAATTTGGTTAGGGCTTCAGTGAGTTTTTATGTCCTGCCCCGAGCTTTAAAAAATGTTTCTTACTTAAAAGTAGCACAAAGAATTGGCTAGCCAACACTGACTTTAGTGATCCTTCATAGTTACCATAATTAAGCATTTAGAATGTAGATGATTTAAGAAGAAGTTGGTTTCAATCACACTTTAATTTCTTCTTATGTTGTCCTTACAAAGTCTGGAATCTTAAAATAATAGGACTATAAAGTTGAACAGGACTTGGGAGAGCATTTTACCCAATCTCATTTTACAGAGGATTAAAGAAAGAGACTGACTTACCCAAGGTCACAAAACTAGTTAATGGAAGAACAGAACCAGAACCCAATTCTCCAGATACCTCAAGCTATGATGGTTGTTACTTCCAGTTCATTCCTAATGGGTAATTCCTTTCTTTTACCTATTAATCCTAAATACTCCATAGAAAGGCATGTTGCATAGTAGATACAGAGCCAACCTCATAGTCATGAAAAGCTGGGTTCAAGTGCTGCCTAGGATACATCTTGGCTGAATGGCTCTAGGCAAAGTATTTATCCCTTTTGTACCAGGTTAACATTTCAAGACTATAAATTGCTGAAAGGGTATTTTGCCTGCCTTGATAAAAGTTTATTCATCTTAGAGGTTCCTAGAAACAATGAAATCACAGTTCCAGTCTATCACTTTATTATTCATTATAAAGATCAGGTAGCTTGGAATAAGGAGAGAACATAGACTATAGAGTCACAACTGGGAGTGACACTAAGATGAAAATGTATTAGAACACCAAATTTAACACATGAGAGCTTTTAACTAAGAGACCTCATAACACCTTACTTTTATAACATAGAATGTCAGCATTCTAACCCTTACAATGTAATATCAAATTTTCAAGGGATCTTAAAGATAGAACTAGAAGAGATTTGTTTAATCCTCTCATTCTACAGACAAAGAAACTGAGAACCTAAAAAAAATGAGAGTGACTTGCCTAAGGTCACAGAGACCTGACAAAAGGTGATGGTCTTATTCAGAGATAATACCTTCAAAAGTACAAAGTGAAAGTATGAGAAAAGAGTTTTGGCTGGAGAAACCAAAAGAACTTTTTTTTTTGGTCCTGCCTCTGTTTTGTCACTTTTTTGACCTTTTGTCAGTCCTTTTTTACATTGACCCCCAATTTCTCCTTTTCATTCTCCCTTATAATAGATTAGGAATCTGAGCTCCATAGGCAGGAAACTACTTCCCCTAAGACTGTACAGCTGATGCAAGTAGGAGTCCCAGTTCAAACCCAGATCTGAGTACAATTTATTGCTCCTTAGGTTATACCATAACACCTCCAATTAAATTCAGCAAGCATTTATTAAACGCCTTACTTTGGATGAGATGCAGGATGTAAAAAAAAAAACAAAAATAAAAGCATCTCCAGCTTTCAGAGAACTTACTAGGGCAGTGGATGATGTGCTGGGCTTTGAGATTTTTCTTCAGACACCTCCCTAATGGGATTCTGGGCATGCCATTTAACAGCTTTTAGCATCAATTTTCTCATATCTAAAACAGGGAAAGCAGCATCTATCATACAAAGCGGTAGAAATAAAAAAGATAATATAGCTATATAATAATATTAATATAATATAGTTTAACAAACTTTAAATATCTTTATGAATGTTAGCAGCTATTTCTAAGGAAAAACACCACATATACACAGATGAGTTTCTATCCATTGTAATTTTTTGAAGTTGGAGGATAGAACTAGAAAGATCTTCTGTAGGAGGGTAGCCAAACTGTGAATGGAGGAATTCTAGGAGACAAGAGGTAAGGAAGGCATTCCCAGCAAAGGTGTGGCAGAGGGAGATGGGATGTTATGTAGGCAAACAGGTTGGCCATTTTGACTGAAATGTTGAGAGAATGAAAAAGAAAATACCAAGAAACAGGAGGAAGACTTACTTAAGTTGTCCCATTGCCTTTGTAAGTCAACACTCTTTCCAGACCATTTCTTGATCAAAAGAAACCTTTGCCTTCATTTTGTGTTATCCTGATATGTAGGGTCACCCCGAGACATAAAAAAATGTGGATCCATCTTTTAAAATAGGAATATAGGACATGGAAAGACATTACAAGACATGAAAGGTAGAAATTATCTAAACCATTCTCCATTCCTTTATTCTTGGGAGAACTAAGTCTCAACAATATGAAATGATATACCCATAACCTACAACTTTGAGTGGTAGTACTCAGACTAGAACCCAGGTTTGCTGATTCCCTATTAGGTATTCCTAATATTTAAAGATGACAATAACAATTCAAATATTCAGATAATAGCAATTTAAATGTTTTGCAGAATATTTTCCTCACAACATTGTCAGCCAGGTCATCAAAGTATTGTTGTCCCCATTTTATAGATGAGAAAACTGAGTCTCAAGAGAAACTGAGATTCTTGCCTAGGGTTATCCAGCTAGCAAGAATTGGAGTTCTGAATTAAATCCAGGCCACTGCTCTTTCTAAAGACCATTCCCTACCCCCTCAAGCAAACAAAACAAAAATCTGTTTGTTTAAAACACTGCTGATGCAGGTTTCTCTGATGCAGGTTTCAGGGTTTGGGGTATGATTATGGGTCCCCCCC
This sequence comes from Macrotis lagotis, assembly GCF_037893015.1. Taxonomy (NCBI): domain Eukaryota; kingdom Metazoa; phylum Chordata; class Mammalia; order Peramelemorphia; family Peramelidae; genus Macrotis; species Macrotis lagotis. The sequence continues at coordinate 805,974,146 of NC_133658.1, read as the reverse complement.
CCCCCTGTTTTGTTTTGGTCTTTCATAGAGTAGCAGATCCGAGGGCCCACTGGCCCTGTATCGCTGCTCTTAAGGTGATCCAACCTTTACAAAAGAGAAGGTTAACACTCTCAGGGAGAGTCGCTTGCAGGGATCTTGCCATGATGAAGTGAAATTTAAAATTACATTAGATGTTTGCTTAAGGAACAACAGATGAGGCCCTGTGGATTCTCAAATACTCCTGGCAACAGGGTAAAATGAAACCATAACCATTTGTTATCCTTTCACGGAACTGTATGAAGCCTGGGCAGAAAAGATGACCTTTTAATGCTGGCTTCTTGGCTCTTAAGGGTTAGTGTGTGTCGAATTTTTCTTTTCCAAAGGCATGTTTTTAATCATTTCTACAGCTAGAAGAAGAAGGGCCTGGTTTCCACACTGTTCATTTAAAAGTCTGAGATGCTCTTAGAGTTTACAAACCTCCCCTCCCCCAGTTCTCCTTCCTTTTTTTTTTTTTAAAGTGCCCTTCATGTTTCTTCTTTTTTCTGGCTAGTATCATATCAGGGAGCAGTTTGATCTTAGCCAGGAGAACTCAGTTCCCTGGATGAGTTGAGAAGTAGGAAGTGATTTTGAGAAGAAACAGAGCTTGGATTCTCCGAAATATTTTCTAAATAGGACATTACAACTGAATGAAGCCTAAGAGATGATCCAGGCCTAAATCTTCAGTTTACAAAGGAGGAAATAGAGACCCTGAGATGGACAAAAGATCCAGGTTATGATCATATCTTCCTTTAAAAATGGTAATAATAATTTTATTGATCAGTTTTTGTTTTTAAATACTCTAAATATATATATATATATTTAACAACAAAAGAGAAAAAAGAGAAAAGTCAACAAAACCAACAGAAATATGCAAAATATTCTCCAACTGTGGGTCAACTCAACAAAGAAATTAGGAGGGGCAAGGTGCTTGTTCTTTGTGCTATGGCAATATTGAAGTTTGTGGTAGTTGCTTTTCCATTACAATTACGTTTTCTTGAGTTACTTCAGTTGGGTATGTGTGTGTGTGTGTGTGTGTGTGTGTGTGTACATATTTATATAAATAGATAGCCTATGTATATTTGTTTACATGTCATTCAGTTGTTTTTCAGGTGTGATCTTATTTGGGGTTTTCTTGTCAAAGACACAGCAGTAGTTTACAATTTCCTTCTCCAGCTCATTTTGTAGATGAGAAAATTGAAGCAGACAGGATTAAGTGACTTGCCCATAGTCACATTGCTAGTGTCTGAGACCAGATTTGATAAACACATATAAATATAATGTTTATGTATGGTTCCATGTGTATATACACTCACAAATACATGCATACACACATATACACTATCTTTATATCAGTGACTTCTTTGCATCATTTGTCTAGTAGTAAAATCTTTGTCTCAAAGGGTAAGGAAAGTTGAATCACTCTATTTGCATAATCCCAAATTGCTTTCCAAAATGTTTATACTCCTTCACAGCTCCCCCAACAATGTGCCTTTCTCAACACAACCTTTATATTCCTCAGCATAACTACTCATACCATCTTTTGTTATTTTGAAGGGTATTGAGGTCCCAAGATTGTTTTGATTGGCATTTCAAGCATTATTATTAATGACTGGGGGGGGAGCATTCTTTTATATAATCATTAATGATTTGCTGTTTTTATTTTAAGAACTTCTTATTCATTTCTTTTAACTTATTGGGGAATGGCTATTGGACTCAGACATAGAGATATAGATATAGATATAGTTATGGTTATAAATATATAAGGGCAGCTAGGTATAGAATTCAAATCTGGCCTCATATTCTAGCTCCGTGACCCTGGGCAAGTCACTTAACCTTTCTACCTCAGTGTCTTCATCTGTCAGATGAGCTGAATAAGGAAATGACAAGCCACTCTAGTATCTTTGCCAAGAAAACCCCAAATGGGGTCATAAGAATAGGATGCAACTCAAAGAACTGTGTAACGAATACATAAATATCTGTTAATTGCGTCCTATTTTGGATAACAAACCATTATCTGAGAAACCTAGTACAAAGATCATTCATCATCCATTTGATTGCTTCCTTTCTCTTCCTCAAACCATTAATTTTGTTTGTGCAGAAGTTTTTTCCAATTTCATGAAACTAATTTTGGAATTGCCTCTATCTTGTTTAGTTAAGACTACATCTCCTAACCATAGGTATGAAAGCTGCCTCAATTCCAGTTTTTATGGTTTGATCTTTATTCACATACCACTGTTGAATTTATTTTATAATATGGTGTGCATAAGGTAAGGTGTTGATTTAAGCTAATTGCTGCCAGATTTTCCAGTTTTCCCAGCAGTTGTTATCAAATTGGGAGTTCTTTCCTAAGTAATTTATGTCTAGCCATTTCTACTCATTAGCTGGTAGCCTTTTGGGACCTCATGCTTCTCCACTCTACCACTGGTGAAGATGCTTGGACTCTATTGAAGCTGTGATACTCTGTGATTGCAACTTTCCTAGGGCCATGTGGTTAGTTACTGGCAGAAGTGGGAACTGAAACTCTGGCTTCTATTTTCTTGAATTTGGAACTGGAAGAAAATCTGGTTTTGAAAGCTGACTGGGCTATTATCTGTGTGACCTTGTGAAAGTATTTTCCCTTCTCTGGTGCATTCCCTTCTCTAAAATGAAGGGTCTGCACTAGCTGATGGTCCCTCTAGCTTCTTTGCTTCTCTCCCTTCTCTTAATTCAGGCTTCTTCCTATCCCCCTCCCTTCCCCAACTCTCCATTTCCATTGCTAAAGGAAATCTGTATATTTGCAGGCACATCACTGTTGATATAGCTCGTGCTATAAAATATAAATTACGAGTCTGAAAGATTGGAATGGTGTTAAGTACAAGTTTTCAATTCCCCCCCAGTCATTGCAAAGGAACCTTTTCTATCCAAGAAGCTAATTTTAATTAGACTTGGAATGAAGCTTTCTCTGTCCAATGGGCTCCAGGGGAGGTTCTTTGTTTCCCTGTTTTGTGGCTAAAAAAAGGCACATTTCACAGCAAAGTGGCCTAGCCAGCCCCTGCCTTTGGAGGTGGGGATGAGGGGGGGTGAACTTTTGACATCAGCAAGATTCGTTCCTGCCAAAGAAAACCCACTGCCCTCTGAATCTTGGCCTCACTGTACATATGCAAATGCAACTCCAGTGGAGGGGCATATTATGAGTCATTATTATAATGGGGTTCCCTCCCCCCCCTATTTTTTTCTATGGCCAAGATCCCTAGCCCAGGTCCAGTAGCCTGGGGACACTTATTTCCATAATAAAGAAACTCTTCTCCCATTTAATCACTTACCACCAAATGAACCATTTAATGCCACACTCAGCCCCATTGTCTGAGGATTTCCCAAGGCTCGCCTTGATCCACTTACATTGCCTTATCTGCCTTTTGTCTCTTGTTGGCGTGCTTTTTTTTTTCTTTTTTTAGGGTTGGTGGGGATTAAGTCCCTGGCTAGGAACCTGCAGCTGTTTCATTAAATCCCCCCTCCCCCATTTCTCCCTTCCCCACCTCAAAAGTTGCTTGAGATTTCTTCGGGCTTCTCCTTAGAGGTGGTTAATCACTATAATTTAACAGATTCTGTAATTACCTGCCTCACACGGAAATGGCTTGATTGCTATTTCTTTGTGCCATCTATTTCAACTTCAAGTGACAGCTGAATTTATTCTAAATGGATGGCTTGTATAGGAGCAGGATTCAGGGGTGGTCTGAATTTATATGTGGGCTTTAAGACCTCTGGATTTATAGGCAAACACTGTGCTAAGTTCACAAGGTAATGAACATCCGAGGAATATTTACAGCTACCTGGTGGAAGGGGATGCTTTGCATAATGTTTCTAAATAGTGAAAGTGTTGTGATTTGAGAGATGGGGTTATTATTTTGACTTTCTGCTCTAGATCCTTGGGGGTGACTAGGCAAAGTGGTGCATAAAGTTCTGGGCCTGGAGTCAGAAAGAATGACCTTCCTGAGTTTAATCTGGCCTCAGACACTTCTGTGTGACCCTGGGCAAGTCACTTAACCCTGATTGCCTCAGTTTCCTCTTCCATAAAATGAACTGGAAAAGGAAATGACCAGCCCCTTCAGAATCTCAGCCAAAAAAATCCCGAAAGTGGTCTCAGAGAGGAGCATAAGATGGAAAAATAATAAATTCTAGGTCCTTATTGTAATTACTTTCTAACAGAAGGAGCTCTAACACCATTGGGTGATTGGGGATAACTCTTTTAATCTCTCAAATATTCAGTTTCACTTTCTATTAAATGAGGTAATAATGTCACCTATTGTGAGGAAAATGTACTTAAAGTACAGTAGAATTATGAGTTCTGAGGATTGCTTCCAAAATAGAGAATCTCTCTCATTTTTCTTTTCTTTTCTCTCTTTTCTTTCTTTCTTCCTTTCTTCCTTCCTTCCTTCCTTTTCTTTCTTCTCTTTCTTTCTTTCTTTCATGAGGCAATGGTCTTAAGTGACTTGACCAACATCACACAGCTAATAAGTATCAACTGTCTGAAATCAAATTTGAACTCAAGTCCTCCAGATGCTACAGCCAGTATTCTAGCCACTGCACAATCTATAGACCCCTCTCATTTGTTTTTGTCAGTATGGTTTGCTTGAATGTGATCTCCTCTATTAGAGTAAGCTCCTTGAGGACAGGGACTATTTTTGCTTTTCTTTGAGCCACTTACTTGTAGTAAGTGCTTAATAAATATTTGTTGACTTGAAAGATATGTGATTTTATGCTATGAAAAGGGAGAGTCCTCAGGAGAATGTCTTTCTTAGTTGCTGTGTACAGAACATTTCTGTCTCAGTGACTAACTTCTTTTGGGTTGCACTCTCTGCTGTTAGCTAGACTAATCTTCAGATAATATGAACTGTGTTTGTTTCTTGGGCCTGTTCTAGGAGCCTTTCTAGTGTGAATACAAGTTAGATCCCGAACACAAGTTACATCCTCTTTGAGAACCCAAGGTCACCAATGCACCTGTGAGTGCTGAGACTCTTCCATGCCTTCCTATCTAGACCTTTCCATATCTATTCAGCATCTATCTTTTCCACTGAAGAGGAGGAGGTACAAATGTAACTAACACTCAAGTGTAAATCATTTGGGGCCATTTTGCAGGCAGGTGACACCCACCTATGAATTTTGACTTCGGGTGATTTGTTTTTTCCCCCTCATTTGTGACCTATCTAGCATCACTGGAAGAATGTTGATATGATATATTTTGGAGATTGCAGGAATGAATGAATAGATGGATGCAAATAATTTATTAATGACTACCCCAAGGACAGAAGAATAAAAGAAAACCAGGTCCTTCAGTTACTTACCTTCTAACAGGAGAGACAACATATATTGGGGAGCATTGGCAGAAAAGGAATTTATAGTTTGGTGATGTCACAGGGATAGCAAGTAGAATAAAGCAGTCCATTAATCAGCATTGAAAGTGTTGATTTGAAGATAGTTTTCAGAGGAAGAGGTAGAAAGGCAGTTGCAGGAGCAAAGGGAAAACATGGCAGAGTGAAGATGAGGCCCTAAGATTCCAAGAAATGCCATTAAAGCAGTTTCAGATCATGGAGAGCATATTATTACAGAATGCCAGTTATTCTATTAATGGGCAACTGGTAGAGTATTGGGCCTAGATTCAGGAAGATGCCTCTTCCTAAATTCAAATCTAACCTCAGATACTTACTAGCTGTGTGATTCTGGACAAGTCGTTCCACCCTGTTTGCCTCAGTTTCCTCATTTGTAACTGAAATAGAGATGGAAATTGCAAACTGCTCCAGTATCATTGCCAAGAAAACACCAAAAATGGAGTCACAAAAAGTCAGGCATGACTAAAATAACTGAACAACAATTATTCCATAGTAATAATGTGCCACTTTATTATAAATTATTAATAAATAGAAACATATAAATAGTAATTAATAAAATAAATTATATACTACAATTAATGAATATATAGTATATTATTATAAATAATTTGCATTTAGTCAGAGACTTACAATGGAATAATATATGGAAAGCAAGCCTTGGAGTCAGAAAGGCCTGGATTCAATTTTGCCTCAAACATATACTGGACAAATCACTTAACCTCTCTGGGCTCCAAGATAACTCTCTAAGACTATAGTGCATACTAGGTTTGAGGTGCATTGGTAGAAAAACTTTAATTACTGCAATTTTCCTCACTGGGAGTTCCCATAGGTCCAGTCTAAAAAAAATGCAAGGGGCAAGACTGATTGCTATGTGAGGACTGGGGTGGGGAGGTAAAGGGATGTTGATTGGAGCAGAGGAAGGAAAACTGCTGGGGGAGGCATCATTTTATTTCTAGAAGATGAGTATGCAACAAACAGAGTTAGATTTTGTCAGAGCAAGTAGATTTCCAAATGAGACCCACCTGAAAGGCCATACTGGCACAGAACTGAAAGGACCACAAAGTGGTAGTTTGACTTGAGAATCATAGACTTTGCATGATAAAAGAGAGATCTCAGACATTTTATAGTCCAGACCTTTCATTTACAGGAAAGGGAACAAATATGAGGGGAAGAGCCTTAGAAAATAGGAGACTAGAATTTATGCCCAGTTCTCACTTCTAAGTGTGTGATCTTGGGCAAATTTCTTGACCTTTCTGTATAAATGAGAGGGTTAGGTTAGATAATTCTGGGTCCCTTTCAGCTCCAAAATTTGAGGAAAGAGGCCCCAAAAGACTGCCACTTGTCAATGGGGTACATCATGAAAGTAAAGCTGGTCATATGACTTTAGTTATCTCCCCCTGACTCCCTTAACTTCTCTTTCCTTAATTCATTCTTTATTAAAAATCTTCCTCTGATGGGGCAGCTAGGTGGCGCAGTGGGTAGAGCACTTGGCCCTGAAGTCAGAAGTACCTGACTTCAAATCCAGCCTCAGACACTTACTAATCTCCTAGCTGTGTGACCTTGGGCAAGTTACTTAACCCATTACCTTGCAAAAACAAAACAAAAATCTTCCTCTGATACCTCACTGATGTGTAAAGGTGACTCAGTTCATTAAAGTCTTGCAATCCATGCCTTACCAATTTGAAAATTTGCACTTGAGGCCAGCTATGGAGTATGTGACTGTCATTGGAAGACCAGACTACTTAGAAGCAGGAAGGCCCATCTTTAAGGGTTGGGGGCTAGGGACTGGGGAAAGGGTGATGTACTCTTCGTCCATAGAAAGTCACAGAAGCCATCTGCAATAGTTAAGTCAAAGCTCTTTTGAGGCTCTGAAGATGTGGATAATAGGAATGAATGGTGTTTTACTTTACAATGTTATTATTATTATGGTGACCAAATTCCATTTCATAGAACTATAGAGTTGGAAAGGACCTTAGATGCTCCCCTTTTCAATTCCTCATTTTTATCCAGGAAGAAAGATAGTAAACAGTGTCTCATACATAATAGGTATTGAGTAAATGTTCATTGACTTAATCTTCACTGATGACAAGATTGGGAGACCTGTTTTCTAGTCCTTCTTAGGCTGCCATCTAAGTGACCTTAGGAAGATCACATAACCTCTTTGTAAAATGAGAGGATTAGGTTAAATGATCTCTAATGTTCAATCCAGTTTTGGTTTTTTTATGATAACTGTAAATATAAATAAAATTTAAAAGATTTGGGGAAAATAAGATACTCTATGAAATGTACCCATTAGTATTACTGTGAATTCTGTGAAAAGTCTCCCTTTGCATGAAAGCATAGAATGACTCTTAATTTGTATTTCAGGATTTGTAGTTACTATTAGCACACCTTTGTTCTGACCTTTAAATATTCAAAAGCAGAGAACATTAAAAGGAGAAACCCTATGTATATCCTGAAACCTTTTTGGCCTTTCTCAAAACTTTCTATTTATATATTGAAAGATTTGGGTCAGTGGGACAGCCTCCAGGAAAGGATCATGGTTTTCTCCCACGTCTCCCAGGGACCAACACTCCTGTAGACTCATTCCATGAAACTTGGCAACTATGCAGACAATTACTGCAGAGTCGGATTCTGGCCAGATTGGTGCAGCAGAGCATTGACAAGCAAGCTACCATTGTTGATTCTGCATTCGCTGAGTCCATGAAGTTAAGAACTGGAAAAATCCTACTGGGTCACAGTCCATTCTAGACACCGTGGCTAACCATCCTCTAGGTTCTGGTCCTAGAACCCTTGAGAGAGGAAATCTAGTGTATTTGTCTTTTGTTTTGTTTTAAAGCAGGAACATTTTGAGAATAATAATAACTTATAATAAAAATAGCTCCCATCTCTATCTCTTTAAGGATTACAAAATTTCTTTCATCCCAAAAGTAAGGAAATAAGTAAATGTTTTCCTACCATTTTGGAGATGAGAAAATTGAGTCACACACATTACTATTATTTGAACCCTGATCTCTTGAGTCTAGTTCACTTCTTCTCAGTGTTGTAACACAAGAGCCCTTGGCTTATATAGGTATAAAATGACTTCAGAATATCCTAAATATCCTTTTAGGAGACCCAGTGTTGCTTTTACCTCTTGGGTAGTTCAAATGGGATGTCTATTGTTTTATATTTCTCTTTTTACTACATGCTTATGAATGTTTTAAGACAGTTTCCATGGTGGAAGAAATAAAATATTGCTCTGTTAAGTGATACTAAATTTGTATTTGAAACTAGAAGTCATCTCTTACCCGTATTTTGAGGGAACTGGTATAGTTGTTTTAGAAAACATTGTTTTAGAGGATTTTCTCCAGAGTTCTACTCCAGTAAACTGAAAAGAAAACAAGAAAACCAGACACTCCCCCTTTGGGGTCAGGGTCCTTCAAGAGGAATCCTCTGAATCTTGTAGTATCTAAATCTGGTAAAATGGTTCTCAGCACCAGGGACTGTCAGTAATGGGTGACTGCTCTCATGAACAGCCTGTAGAACCCCGCCCCCCCACAACACACACACATCTCCTTCATTTTTTTTTATATTTTTTTATTTTTATGAAATACCTTCTCAGGAAAACCTCTTGTGGTCTCAATTAGCAGCTGTTCAAACCTTGTACCTTTCCCAAGACATCACTCTTTTATTCTTTTGGTCTGAATAAACATATTCTTTTCTGCCTACCCAAGGTCAATTGTTGTTTGAGACCTGCTTAAGTGACCTTTAGAAAATACAGGAAGAAGGGACAACCAGGGGGAAAGTGTGTGTGGAGCCTCTAGAATACTCATTCTTCATTGAAGGTGGGAAAAGAAGATAATTGTCAACAAAAAACCTTTTACCTTTTTCGGAAAAAAATAAAAGTAATTTTTTCTTTTTTATCCAATGGCAGAAATGCAATCACAGAAAGTTAAATTTTTCTAGAATTCTCTGGAGGAGAGGGAAGTGGGTTATAGCTAAAGAGCATTCCTTCCTTCCACACTCATTTTGCAAATGGAGAAGTAAGAAGCTCAAAGAGATGAATTGATTTGTCTGTTGATCACTGAGCAAGCATTTGGCAAGACTTAGATCCACACCTCATTTTTAATCCAAACTTCATTTGCAGAATAAACCATTTAAATGCTCCTTGAAGACAGTTCAAATCCCATTACAGGCCTTTCCTCTGAGATCCCCATCCATTTTTATATTGATTGTATCTTGTATGCTCTTAGTTCTTTAGAAGTTGTCATCCCCATTAAAAATGTGAGCTCCTTGAGGGTAGAAAACCCTGTTTTTGCCTTTCTATGTAGCCCAATGCCAGACATATGGTAAGATTTAATAATTACTTGTGGGTTATTATTCCACTATACAAATTCAGAAATTGTTTCCAAACAGGAACAAAATGCCAAAGTGCTTAATCAATCCGTGTTAAAGTATAAATTTAATTTCTGCACTAGTGACTGCTCAGATCCTCACTTGTCATTCACTTTGTGCTTGAAACTTTGAATCAACTCCCTGTTGGGTAATGCATAATCTCAACCCTCTTGGATTGACATTCAAGGTCTCTACAATCAAACACCACCCTATCTTTCCAACCCTATTACTATTCCCTAGACTCCAACTCCAGGGATTATTTACCTTTCCACTTCCAGATCTTAATCCTGCTGTTCCTGTGTCTAAAATTTATTCTTTCTGCCTCCCTCCCTCCCTCCCTGATTTAACCTATTTAATTCCTATTCTTCCTTTAAAGACCAACTCATGTCATTTTCTCCATGAAGTCTTCCCGCTCTTATCCCTGCTTCCTCCATAATGATCTCCATCACTGTCTGTGTTTCTGAGATCTCTACTTTCTTTCTGTGATTCAGACCTTCACTGCCCCCCCCCAAGTCCCAAATTCTATCCCTGACCATCTAACATGAAGTAATTAAGGCCCATCACCACCCTACCTTTATACTTGGAGCATTAACTTGCATATCATGGGCATTATCATCCTTTGAGATTTAGCTCAAATGTTACTTTCTTCTTAAAACCTTCAGAAGAATAGAGTTGGGTGGGATATTTAGAAAAATCAGCTCATCCAAACACTCTTACTTTACAAATGAAAAAGTTGAGGCTGATAGAGGGGATCTAATTTGCTAGAAATGAGTCCATGACAAAACTAAGATTTTAACCCATTTCTTTTAGTCCCAAGAACAGTATTCTTTTCCTATACCACACAGAAGCCTCTCTGTCTAACCCAACTGGACAAATTCTTCACTCAATATGATCTGTTTGCCCAAATGATAGTCATGTTGTTCTACAAGAATCTTACTTAGCCTGTTGAAATTTTACCCATTCCCTCAAGGACCTTCTCTAAAATCCCTTTGTTTATACATCTCTTATAGCTCTTATTGTCTACTTTATGTCATAGTCATACCTACCTCTGTCTTATCTTTCCTCCCAGACTGTAATCTCATAGGTCCACAGGTTGAAAACTGGAGGGGAGCTTAGAAATTATCTGTTTTATCCCCCCTCCCACAGCTCCCCATTTTACAGAACAGGGAACTGTGGCCCAGAGAAGTTCAAAGAACTTAGAGTTCAGAGATCCAGATTTGAAACTCACCTTCCTAATCCTTTTGCCTATCAGACTCACAGAGCCAAGGAGTCTTTTCACTTATGTCTCAGCCTCATCTATGAAGTGGGAATAATGATACTTGTGCTCTTTATCTTATCTGCCAGTTGGGAAGAAAAGACCTTGGAAAGCTTCTAGTACTCCAGAGGTATGAGTGGTTACTGTTATAATTCTTCTCCCAGTTACTATTTACATTCATAAAACATTTTATAGTGATGCACACTTTTAATAGCTGCATTTATGAATCTTGTTTGATGAGCATCACTTTAGAAATCAAGAACCTAGAGATGTGTGGAAAGCAATTAAGCCAAGGATCTGCTGACAAAATACTTTAGACTTGAGAGACACCTGAGTTGTAGCTACAGTGAGGAACAAGATTCTTGGAATGAGAAGACCTGGGGTCAATTCTAGCTGTAGGCCTTTGAGATAATGCTTTAACCTTTCTGAGCCCTGATATTCTATAGCTGTAAAGTAGAAATTCTAACATTTGCACTACGTCCATAAAAGAGGGTCATTGTGGGAAAGTAAGAAGCCAACCCTCTTCTAATAATCTTCATTTTACAGACCAGGAAAAGGGAGGACTAGGTAGATTGATGATCCCTCTTTGAAATAAACCAAAAGCATTTAGAACCCTTATAGCATTGAGTTGAAACTAAAATAGAAGCAGATCCCTAGAAGCCCTTAGGAAACCACAAATTAACATTAGCTATATATTGTATTGTAGAGGCAACTAGGTGGAACAGAAGGGAGAGTGCTGGGTCTGAAATCAGGAAAACTCATCTTTCTGAGTTCAAATCTGTCCTCACACCTTATGAGCTATATGACTCTGAATAAGTCACTTAATTTTGTTATCTCAGTTTCCTCATCTGTAAAATGAGCTGGAGAAGAAAATGGCAACCAACTCCACTATCTTTACCAAAACTCCAAATGGGCTCACAAAAGGTTGGACACAATTGAAGAATGACTGAACAAAATTAAATATATATTATATTTTTATTTGTTTTGTTAAACATTTATCACTTATATTTTCCTCTGATTGGGGCTTTATATCAATATTTTGCTGACTGGGACTTTGACACCTCTGTTTTAAAGCATTGCAGAAATATGATCTCTGATTATTTAAAGAAGGATCTGCTAACAGCAATAACTACTCGAGTTGGATCTAAGTTGTAGAGTTTTAGTGGGAGGTTAATATCCATGATTCCATTTTACAAATCATTTTCCTCCCATGAACCTCAGTTTCTTCATTTGAATGAAGAGATTGACTAGATTAGGAATTCTTAATCATTTTGATGGTGTCCCTTTGTCTCCCATTCAAGTTAACTATGATTGTTTTCCCATTCCAGTTAATGGGTCTCCTGTAATCTGCCCCCAGATCTGCTGTGTGTGTGTGTGTGTGTGTGTGTGTGTGTGTGTATGTCTGCAGATGCTATGGACCTAGATAATCATTAAAGTCCCTCCTTCATTTATTTATTTATCTATCTATCTAGTTATTTATTTGTTTGTTTATGTATTAAGCATCCACTGTATGCTAACCCCCTGTTACTGTTGATCAGTGGTTTCAGTCTCTCATACCCAATTCTTTGTGACTTCATTTAGGGTTTTCTTGGCAAAGATACTGGTATAGTTTGTCATCTATTTGGGATTTTCTTAGCAAAGATACAGATGTGGTTTGCCATCCATTTGGGGTTTTCTTGACAAAGATACTGGTGTGATTTGCCATTTCTTTTTTAGCTCATTTTATAGATGATGAAACTGAGGCAAATAGGATGAAGTGACTTGCCCAAGTTCACATAGTTACTAAGTGTCTAAGGTCACATTTTAACTCAGGTCTTCCTGATTCCAGAACTGGCACTCTATCCACTGTGCCAAGGTTCAAATCCTCTGTCTTTCTTCATTTACAGATTGCTCATGTGCTATCAGTTGGACTTGATTGCAAAGCTATTTAATTTGAATTGAATATTTATTAACTACCTCCTTGTGTGTGCCACCAAAATATGATGTCAGAAAATGAAATAAATCCTGGTCTCAAGGCAGTGGGACCTAGTAGATAGAATGATTGATTTGGACTCAGAAAGAACTCAGTTTGGGTCTTACCTTTGATATTGCTAGGTATGGAACCATAGTTGTGAAGGAAATCTCAGTTCCTCATTTATAAAATAGCCCTAATAATACTGCTGGTACCTAATCAATAGGGTTGTTATAAGACTCAGATTATGTAATGTATGCAAAAGTGCTTTACTGTTTTCTCAATGATAGATATTGTTGTCTGGACATTTGGAGCCAGGCTTTATCCCAGAAGACCTGGTTAGCTACGCCAGACCCTATGCCATTCTTCTGGGTAGAACTCTGTGGGGAGGACATAGGAGAACATTTTTAAATGGGCACACACAAATAATGCTTGGAAAGCTACAAAAGTACCCCAGGGGAGGGGAAGGTGGTGTAATGCACACATCCTTTATTCTTGATTTCTCAGATGGAGGAAATTTTGTGACATTTGTGCCTTTTTGAAATGATAGCTCTTCTCTTTGTGCCAGCCCGAAACCCAGGGATTCTTCTGAGTGTGTTAACAGATCCCAGTGACAACTATTTGTGGGCTAAATGTCAACCGAATATTACTTTTCTTCACACTGTAGAATTGGCTGCATTCTCATATTATGCGTTTTCTGCTTGCCAACATTGACAATTAACATTTACCAAACCCTATAGAGTGCCAAGACTCCAAGAACAGGGCATGCTTTTGACACAGCCCTGCCCTTAGAGAGCTTCTGGTTTGAGCAATCTGTACCCCTAGAATCCTGGGATTTAAAACTTGGGGGCGCTCTCTCTTATCTGCTTCACAAAGGAAATTTCTCTCCTCAGAGTCTGACAGTCTTCTTTGTTCTTAATTCATTCTACCCTGTTCTATATTGTATCCCCCTATGAGATTGTAAGCTCTTTGAGGGTCAGTCAGGTGCCTACTTCCCTATGTATCTCCAGATGCTTTATCTGAAACATGTCTCAATGGGACTGGAGCTGGGGTATGGGCTGCAAGCTCAATACAAGGCAGCACTAAAAAATGTGGCAATCTTAAAAAGCTAATGGACTTCTTTGAGAGAGCTGTAGCTTCCCTAATGAGGAGAAGCTGGCTCCATTGTGTCAGTCAGATCTCATCTGGAGGATTGGGTAAGGTTCTGGGGACACAAATTAAGAAGGACATCGATAAGCTGGAAAGCATCCTGAGGAGGATAACCAGGGTGGTGAAAAGGCTTGAATCCATGTCACATGAGGATTAATCGAAAAAACTAGGCATGTTTAGCCTCAAGAAGAAAAGACTCAGCAGGGACTTGATAAATGTGTTTGGGGACTTGAAGAGCCGTCTTTTGAAAGAGGGATTTGACTTATTCTCTTAGTACCATGTGCCAGAGCCTGAAGCAGTGAATGGAAGCTGCAGAGAGGAAAATTTGGATTGGGGGTCAGAAAAAAACTCACCAGCAATTAGAATTGACCAGACGCCATGGAAACTAAATACCTATTTCTTTGATATGCTCAGAGTAGGGTTTCCTTTTGGGTAATGTCTGGTAATGATTCCTACTTTATTTCTTCTGGCACTTTGCTCCTTAGAAGAGTACCTGCAGAAAGCCTCTGAAGTACTCACCTGGCCACACCATCAGGAGATGGATGTTTTTGGTCATGACAACCCAAGAAAATCATCTCCTTAGACATAGAATGGAACAGTGAATAGACATTAATTATGGGACCCTGGAGTAGTCACTTAATAACTACCTGCCTCAGTTTCCTCATCTGTAAAATGGAAATTCTAATGATACCTACTTTTCAGAGTAGTTGTGAGGGTGAAGTGAGATAATATATGTAAAGTATTTTGTATATCTTAAAGGACTATATATATTCTAGATGTTATCACTATTACTACTATTACCACCACCACCACCACCACTATTACTGCTACTGCTGCTGCTACTACTACTGCTGCTACTACTACTACTACTACTACTACTACTACTACTACTACTACTTCTACCACTACTACTACCACCATTACTACTACCACCACTACCACTAGTACTACTACTACTATTATTATTATTACTGCTATTACTACTACTACTACTGCTACTGCTGCTACCACCACTACCACCATTACTACCACCACTAATTCAAAGCATAGGTGAGTTTAGTTCCGCAGTATGATGTGAAGCAATTATACTCTAAATGGTACATTTACAAGAGAGGAAAGATGATTCAATTGCCCAGTTGTATAAGTCATAATGCGTAATTGCCTAAATATCACCGAGAATGGTAGAATCAAAGGATTTTGCATATTAAAGAAGTAATTGTTGATTTTCACTCAAGGTTTTCATTGATTTCATTCAGGTTATGGCTCTCTGTTTCATGATGCTGATCTTGAGGCTCACCCCATCTATCTTAAGATAGCCAACCTATGATTTTTCTAGTAGATGAATATAATTTTATCATTATAAAAATCATAGCACTTTCAGAGTTTGGCTCTTAAGAGATGCAATAGTAATAGTTTTCCAGACAAATGGTAAAGACAAAATATTTCTTTTTGCAAAGCCTTCTCAGTTACAAGAGCATTTTCTGATTTCAGAGCCAGAGGACCTAGATTGAGCTCAGACTCACTTACCATATAGGTGACCTTAAGTTCTCTGACTTAATTTCTTCCTTTGTAAAAATTAGAGAGTTAGATGAGTTGGTCACTAATGTCATTTACAGATCAAGTATTCTGTGATTTTGTGATTCTGTCATGAAATCAGGACTGTTTTATATAAGAGTGGAGTCAAAATCACCCCACTGCACTCTTGATATACATTTCATTTATTCACCAGGTATGGACAAAGACTGGACACTTTTTTTTTTTGGAAGCAATCTTGGTTATATGACTTACCCAGTGTCATACACCCAGTAAGTGTTTGAGGTCATATTTGAATTCGGGTCTTCCGTGCCAGGACTGGTACTCTGTTCACTGTATCACTTCATGATGCCCCTGACCTGGGCATTTTTAAAATTCAGCAGGAATTCTATTTGAATTGGCTCTGGGTCTGAATAAAATGATTAAACTTGTTTAGGAATCAGAAATCTGAGTGTCTGTCTGAGAAGGATAATATTACAGATCTACCCTGAGAAGAAATAGATTTTGGGAAAGAGAAACAAAGCCCCCCACCTCAGTTTTGACTAGAAGAATCTTGTTAATTTAAAAACATTATGGAAGATTTACATTTTTCTGAGGCATTCTAGCAGCATTTCTGGAACAATTAATGTTAGTATCTATATAGAGAGCTGAGAATTGCCTAGACACATTGATGGAAACCAGATTCAAGATTCTACGAGGCACATAGCAAAAAAAATTTAAAACTACCCCATATTAAAGGGACATCTCAAGGGCTTCAACAAAAGGACTTCCAGAAGCTGTGTATATAAGCCGTGTGTGTGTGTGTGTATATATAAGCTTGAGCCCATTTTCTCCAGGATTCTCTGTGCCCTGGCAGGAATGTGTGTCACAGACTTTTTTTGAGGGAAATTTTGTATCAGTTGATACAAGTGGATAGTGATGACATTAACAATGCTAACACTGTAGTAAATACACCTTTCTAAAAACTTGTCTGGAGGATTAATTTCTGTCAATTGACACTCATGAAAGGAAGCATACTTATTTGATAATGAACCTATAGTATTAGAAAAATACCATCACCAGTGGATAGAATATAGGCCCTGGAGTCAAAGAGGGCTTGAGTTCAAATGTGACCTGAGACACTTAATAATTGCCTAGAGGTGTGGCCTTGGGCAAGCTACTTAACACCTAAATTAAAAGAAAGAAAAGAAAAACAACATCACCACAGGATTACCTCCTCCTTAGAATCTTTTTTTTTTTAGGTTTTTGCAAGGCAAAAGGAGTTAAGTGGCTTGCCCAAGGCCACACAGCTAGGTGTCTGAGACCAGATTTGAACCTAGGTGCTCCTGACTCCAGGGCCGGTGCTTTATTCACTACGCCACCTAGCCGCCCCTCCTCCTTAGAATCTTGAGAGAGAAGATATAATCAAGCCAAATCCAGGGCCCCACTGCCAACGCTAGTGAGAGTAGAAGTCTATGTTTGCCATTTTCTTTACACACATACGTATACACATATATGTAAAGTATTTCAGGCATAGGTTTGCTATATTTATAGGCCAAAGGATCATAAATTTCAAGCCAAAAGAAAACTCAGAAAGAGGAGGAGGAAGAAAGGAAAGAAATAAGGAAGGCATGTAGAGACATTAGGCTTAGCTTTTTACAATTATAACCTCATTTTTATCTTTACAATAGCCCTGGGGGAGGAGGTAGATGCTATTATTATCTACCTTTTACAGTTGAGGAAACTGAGGCAGTCAGAGGTTAAGTGACTTGCCCAAGCTCACAGAGGATAGGATCTTCCTGACTGATAGAGGCCTGGTGTTCTATCCAGTGTCTAGGCTGATATTCTCATTTTCTACATGACAAAACTGAGATCCAGAGAAGTTGGCCAAAGTCAATAATGAGTTAACTATAGTAGTCTAGTTAGAGCTTATATTTCATGGGACACCTTGCCTAGTGTGCATTCTGGTATATATTTACATATTAGAAACCCTACATTGCTTGAAGTTATCAATTTTTCACTCTTGTTGACTCTACCTAAACAACCATTTGGCATATCTTTTCATTTCTACAGCTCCATCTGCCTCACGTGCCTTCCCTTATCTCTATTCATGCAGCCCTACCATCTTGGTTCAGACCCTCATCACCTTTCCTGGATTGCTACACTCATTACCTAATTGGTCTTTCTGTATCTTCTCTCCCTTCTCCCATCCATCTTTCACACACTTGCCAAAGATTTTCCTAAAGAGCATCTCTGACCATTTCACATCACCAGCCCACCATAAGGGTTCCTTATTATCTCTAGGATCAAATAAAAATCCTTCATTTAGATTCACAACCAGCCCCAACCAATTTTCTAACCTCGTTATATATTACTTCCCTTCCCACACTCCTCCATCCAGGCAGATGGACCTTTTTGTTATTCCTTTTCTATAACAGTCCATCTTTTTACTTTTGACCTGACTGTCCTTATTTTGATTCTAAATCTAGAAGTCTTTCTATTACTCCAAATTACTTAGTCCTTTTCATACTGAAATAATCTCTTCTACAACTTCTTTTCCAATTCCCTCTCCTAAATCTCTAGGCCATTTATACTCCCTTCAAGAGGGAGTATAAAATTTTGAGGGGAAGCTTCCCCTGCCTTGTTTCAGGATGGCGGCTGTTCTTCAGGGCTTAGAAAAATGTTTTCCCTTGGTGATTTGGCTTTTTCTGAGAAGGGCAAATGTAGGCTTGGGAAAGGAAGTGTTTTCCCATTGTACAAATGTCTGGACCATTTTGTGGTTGGATGAACCCCAATTACTTTTCTTATAAAGCTCAAACTTGATGTGTAAATAGCCACAGATTATTTTCTCCTTCCTTAAAACTTATAGATCTCTGGAGGAAAATAAGGAACAGGTTCTGCTCAAACCTTTGTAAACATTCATCAAAGTGTGAGTGTCCTGATATTGGCATGGCCTGGCTGTCGAAGATAGTGGGAGGTTGAGGGGAGGAGGGAACAAATGAAAGGAAGCTTGGAGAGAGAGTATGAAGGACTCACTGTGAAACCCAGTTCTCCTACTCATTTACTTTGTGACCTTAGGCAAATCATTTTTTTCCTCTAGATGTCAATTTAATCATCTATACTATGGTGAGATTGGATTAAGGTAGTCCTTAACTGTAGCAACCTTATAATGTCTATAATTTTCTGACTTTATTTTGATTTCACAGAATGTTAAAGTAGTGGTACTTAGGCATCATTTTATTTTAGGTATTTTGGTTTTTTCCCCTAATTATATGTAAAAACAATTTTTATAATTTGTTTTTTAAAATTTTGACTTCTAAGTTTTCTTCTTCCCTTTCCCCCTCATTGAGAAGGTAAGTAATTTTATATTAGTTATACATGTGCAGCCATGCAAAACACATTTTTTAGGTATCATTTTAGTTTAATCCCCTAATTTTACATTGGTGGAAGCTAAGACCCTGAGAAATAAACCCATGGATAGAACTTGTCACAACATTAAACTTTCTCTCTTGAAAACAAGAAAGGATACTTTTCAAAGGATTTTTCAAGAAGAATGCGCATTGCCAAATTTTAGGTGCAGGAAATACATTCATTTTATCTATAAGTTCCCGTCCAACTCTAAAAATTCTATGATTTTTATGGATTTATGAAAATGATATTTATAATTTCTAACTCTGCCACTTATTATCTGTGACCTTGGGGAGGTCATTTCATCTTCATGGGCCTCAGTTCCATCATCTGTAAAAGAGAATGTTGAACTTGAGCAGTCATCCATATTTCTATACCAATTTAAAGAGTATACAATGAGTTTTTCACAATAGCTTATGACAGTATATAATACCTGTATTATTAACTCTGTTTTCTAGAGAAAAAATTGGAACTAGCAACTGGCCTGAGTTTCATTGAGTTGAAATTGGAGGGGCGGCTAGGTGGCACAGTGCATAGAGCACTGACCCTGGAGTCAGGAGTACCTGAGTTCAAATCCGGCCTCAGACATTTAATAATTACCTAGCTGTGTGGCCTTGGGAAAGCTACTTAACCCCATTGCTTACAAAAAACTAAAACAACAACAACAACAACAACAACAAAAAGAAATTGGAACCCAAATCTTCTGAGGTCATTTCTGATTCCACATTCTAAAGCACAATGTAGCCTTCTGTATCGATTGGAAAAATGTACCAGTTTGTACACGTTTTCCCCTTCTTTCACTCTACTCCCAATTTTACCATGCTTAATTGCTATGCTTTAGCCAGGACCTAGGGAACAATCATCTCTTATATTTCTATAAGACCTTAGAATGTCTAGAACTGGTCTTTCCCCTCCACTTCTTGATCTATGACACAGGCCATTCAGTGGATCAATCGTATTCTCAAGTTCCCTTTCAGATTGAAAATACATGTTTTTCTCCCTGTCCCAACCTCCTTTTTTTTTTTTCAAAACAGAAGAGATATTTGGTGAAGGGTCCAAGGTCAGTCAGGTGAAGTAAGCAGCAGAGTTTATCCTACAGTCCCTACCTCCTGAGTCAAATCTAGAGCTCTTTTCTCTATATAAGGCAGAGTGGCAGCTTTGCTGTGTTTCATATTTTCATTCCTATTTTTAGGTTTGCTTACCTATGTTTGACTTCTTTCAGGTTCTTGGCCTTTGGGTCCATGATATTTGCAGAGCTGTGATCACACTTTCCAATTCATTTGACTGATGACTTTATACCCAACAAATGCAATCACCTCCTTGAATTTCTGGGTCACCATTCAATAGATTTTTTTTTTCAATGCAAAAGAATTTGAAAACTGCCTATTATAACTGGATATTCAGTAAAGGTTTTGTTATTACTGATACTAAAAAATCACAAACCAAATAGCAATTAATCTTGCCAAATAGTAAGAATATTTAAGACTGAAAGTCATAGAATCATAATATTAAAACCTTCCCAAAAAGTACATTAGAATGAAAAATGTTGAAACCTTTGGATTGCATAGTCTTAGTTCTTGGGAACCAGAAGATATGAATGTTGGAAATAACCTCATAATTTAGAAAAATAATTTTGTATAAACCTCTCATTTCATTATACAAGAAAACTGAGGCCTATAGAAGAGATGTGACTTGATAAAAACCTGGCTTTAGAACTTTTTAAGATGAGAAGAAAATTTAACCTGACCAATATGTAAGGTTTTTAAAATCGGAAGAAACATCATATAGAAATTTTTCCTATATGAAATATATATTCCTCAGCTAAATAAGAAAGTAGACTAAAAAAAGTCAGCATATACATAGATTTGAGTGCTAGAAAAGCATATTATATTTGATCAGAACTTTAATACTAATATATATAACTAATTAGCTATGTGTTCTAAACAGTCATCTGTTCTACCCATGCCTCAGTCTCCTGTCTATAAGAGGAGATGGTTGAACTGGTTTGGTCTGTAAGTTGTCTTCCTCTTCTAGTATTTTTTGGTTTTATAAAAGATGTCAGAAAAAGATGTCATAATTCATGGTCTGGATAAGGAGTGTGGTCTAGAAACTATGACAAAAAGGATAAGGAGTGTGTTCTAGAAACTATGACAAAAATTAAGCATTTGGAGGAGGGGTAGAATGATGAGTATAGGCATAAGTATTGAATCTGGGATTTTTTTTTATTTTTTTGGTCTAGGAAACTTTGGGGTAATTGAACTCCATTTCCACTGCAAGTCAGCACTTTACCTTCAATTTGTGGGGAGTCTGCCTTCAATCCTGAGAATTTAAATAAATTGCCCAGTGGTCATATATAGGCAATATCCCAAGTCTTCTTGACTTTGAGGTCCACCATGCAGCACTACCTTAATTTTGAGAGCATTTGAGTAAGAATTGATATCAACTTAATTAAACAAGCATTTTAAGTATCTATTGTATACATGAAACATTCCTGGAATCTGGGGTACTAAGGTAAAGGAAACAGATGCTGCCTTCAAGAGGTTTATATTCTTCTGGGGTTATGTGATTAGTAAATTTGATGTTATTTCAGGAGAGAGAGAGAACACTGAAATAAGAGAGGATCGGGAAATGATTTGCATAGGAAGTGACATGCATGCTGAACCTTGAAGCAAAATAAGGGATTCTAAGAATAGGAAATGATGAGGGAAAGTATTCTAAGCATAGGGCAAAGCAACCTGTGAAAAGGCATGGAGGTATGAGATATACATTTGGGGAACAGATAGAAGATGGGAATGCTATGTATATCAAAGTGGGTCATAGGATGTTTTTCTGGGGAGGAAGATAGGAACCAGGTCGAAGAGTCTCACAAGAAATGGGGTACCCCAATCCAAGGCTTAGAAAAATCCCCATTAAAGCAACATTGAGAGATTCTGAGGAGGGCCATAAGGATGATTCAGTAGCATAGAAACTGTGACTTAAGAGGACAACCTAAGGAAATTTGTCTAACTTTTATTCATTCAACAGTTATTTATTGACCATCTCCTATGTGCAAGGTACTAGAGAAGGTAATTTTGAGGGTGATGTGATAAACATCTTCATGAACAGGTGATTATGCTTTGATTTTTGGAAGCTTTGATATTGAAATATTTTCAGCTCATGAAATGAATAAGTTCAGAAATGAATTATTATATTGCAGAAAGATTCATCATTTTACAAATGAATTCACCATGAAGTATCCTTAAAGTACTCTGGTTATTTCAACTATGGAGAATGGTCAAATGTGAAAATCTAGAAGTGTAAATATGTAACAGTAATGGGGTCAATGTGAATGAAAGCTGGGAAAGGAAGGTCAGTATTAGATTTTGGGAGTCTTTGAATGCCAGGCAATATTTTACCTCATGGTCAATAGGGAAAAGCTGAGGGCTTTTGAGCAGGGGAGGGACAGGGTCAGGTCTCTGCATTGGATTGTAAAGTTAATTAGGCTGTATAGCTGTAATTTGAACCCAAATCCTAAGATTCTCAATTTCAAGGTTTTTTTTCTCCTTTAGCTGTTGTTTTCAGTCATGCCCAACTCTTTGTGACTCCATTTGAGGTTTGCTTGGCAGAGATACTGGAGTGGTTTGCCATTTCCCTCTCCAACTCATTTTACAGATGAGGAAACTGAGTCAAGTTGAGGTTAAGTGACTTGTCCAGGATCACACAACTGAGGTCAGATTTGACCTCAGCAAGATAAGTCTTTCTGACTGCAAGTCTAGCAATCTGCCCACTGCACCACCTATCCACTTGGGTCTCCATGATTCTGAAAGGCTTAGATATGACTGGCATCTTTAGCCTTGGCAATAACTTGACAGAGAGCTGTTAAAACAGACACCAAGCTCTATGGAACTGGAGACATTTAACATCTCTGATATATTCTTTTCTTGTATCCATCCTACCCTTTCCAGTGGTCTCTTTACCCAGTCTATACCCTATGCATCCTTTTGCTGAAAGAGCAGTTTTCCTCCAGGGTCCCCCTTTTATAAATATCTGTCAGAGGATGGGAAATGTCTGAATACTATCATTAGAAACTGGCCAGGCCGAGCTGGGTGTTGATCTACCGATTCAAATATTAAGGATCACAGAGAAAGTCATTTTAATTATTGCTCAAACCTCTGGTTTGATGGTAAGAGGTGAGACCAATTCCATCTTCACTGAGACATTTGACATTTGGGAATATTCTTAAATATCATGTTTTAGTACATGAGAAATACAGAAATGAATCCTTGAATGGCTCTTTTTGACTATGGATAGATTTATCAGCATAAATTGGTACCTAGACCATTATGAAGTAATAACAATAATAATAATGATGATGATGATGATAAATGCTAATTATATAGTATTTTAAGCAGGATTGTATTGATAAATCTAATAAATTGATAAAGCAGCTCTCTGAAGGGAAATGTATAGTCCCAACACACTTTTATTTGCATTATTGATATTTTCCCATCACTTTAAGTTTAGAACAAAACAATAAATTAATCCTTCATATCTATTGAAGATTTCCAAGATATACATGTTCACCATGAAAATTAACCCCTGGCTCTTGGGAACTAGTATGAGCCAAGCCCAGCACACCAGTGGCCTTGAAGTTCAAAAAGCATTTTATAACTCTTCTTTCATTTGATCTCTACAACAATAACCCTGAAAAATAGGGGCTATTATTATCCCCATTTTACAGATGAGGAAACTGAGGCAAATAGAGGTTAATTAGTTTGTCTAGGGTCACACAGTTAGAAAGTATTTGAGTTTGCATTTGAACTCAGTCTTTCCTGATGTATCTCAGCATTTTGCTCACTATGGTGCTCCCTATTGGAATATGCTTGTTGAAAGGTATGACATGGAAGACTAATATAATGATTAACTAATATTTCATAAGGAGCTTCAATGCTTTATAATACTGTTTATCAATCATAAGCCTAGGAGGGAAGTAGTAGCGAAAGGGAGGCTTGGCCATAGTGACTTTATGAGGAACAGAGTGAGATCTGAATCTGGATCTCCTAACTATTCCCTTTTCTATTTAAGTACTATTTTTTTGTAAGAAAATGATTTTGACCCATTAGACCTCACCTAATTAATTATAAAATCTTAAGAGTTAGATAGAACTAAAAGGTCATCCTAATCAATCTCTTGTACCTAAGCAGGAATCCCCTTTAAAAGAATAATCGTCTAGCTTCTTCTTGAGGATCTTAGTTAGCAATAAATAAAACCAGACACCAAACTTGGGCTACTAAATAGTGCATTCAAGGAACTAACAATAATAACTAATAATATATGATACTTTAAGGTTGCATATATAATCTCATTTTATCCTCACCAACAACTTCTTCCACACTATTACTGGTCTCATTTTATGGATGAGAAAACTGAGGCTGAGAAATGTTAAGTGACTTGTTCTGGGTCAGATAGTAACCAAGGCAAGACTCAAACTCAGATCTTCTCAAGTTTTTAAGTCCAACCTTCCTATTATACTGGCCTCTAACTGCCTGGTGCAATTGGAAAGGTTATTGAGATGGACTGGCTCAAGATCTGGTTATCAGTCATAGGCTCTTAGGATTGAAAATGATCTTAGAGAGCATCTGATTCAATCATTGTCAGAACAGGATTCTTTTTCTTTTTTTCTTTTTTTTTTTTTAGGTTTTTGCAAGGCAATGAGGTTAAGTGGCTTGCCCAAAGCCACACAGCTAGGTAATTATTAAGTGCCTGAGGCTGGATTTGAACTCAGGTACTCCTGACTCCAGGGCCAGTACTCTATCCACTGCGCCACCTAGCCACCCCCAGAACAGGATTCTTAATAGCATCTCAGGGTAGTGAATATGTCCAAGATCTCACACTTAACTAAACATCAACCCTGGGTTCTTAATTATTTAAATAACAGAGGAAAAAGACCCCTGAGGTCCCTTCTATATGAATGCATATATATCCATATATCTCTCTCTATATATATATATGTATATAGACACACGTATGTATATATTTACATAAAATTCATTGGGGGCAGCTAAACCAGGAAGACTTCATGGGCAAGTGGCATTGGAGCTGATATTGAAAGACCATGGGTAAAGCCACGGAGATGAAATTCCAGGTGAAAATAGCTGTGCAAGCTAATGCAGAAAAGCTGGAAAATATATATGGGAAAAAAAGTGTGACTTAGCATGGAAACTCCTGTTAGAAGAAATCTAGGAGATAATTTAGTACAATACCTTCATTTTAACCAGGAGGAGACTGAAATATAGTGACTTGGAGTCTATGACTTAGAGTCCAGATTCATTATGGGCATACTCTTGTTAAGATGCCAAAAGGATTTTAGCGGGTCCTAGCATAATATGTATCTCTCCTCACTCAATCCCCCAAGTTTCCTCTCATCTTTACAGTTTTTTTTTTCCTGAGTTTTCAGGAGGCATTTAGGAGAATAAGAATTTCATTGGAATTCCATGTTTAATTTCTTCCTTTCCACAGTGACATCCAAGTCACCTTTGAATACTTTTTGTGATTGGGTTACGACCTGTGACCCATTTGCCTGACAAACAATTCTGACAGTCCTGTAGCCTTCTCTTATTGTCAAACTGCAGTCTGCCTCATGTTCCTCTACTCATTGTTCCAAGTCCTAAAAGAAAATTAGGGTGAGCCTAATGTATTATTGATGATAACCAAATATCATCTCCCCAACCATACTCCACCTACGGGGATAATTTAATTTAGTTCAATTCAGCACATTTTTTTCCAGTGCTTTCTCTTTGCAAAGATCTGCTTGGGGCTGGGGAGTTTTACAAGGGTAAAGAACAGCAGAGTCCTTGTCACTGAGGGGCTTAGGTGTATAAAGGGGATGAGAGAAGTGATCCCAATAAGGACAATGCAAGGTAGCTTGGGATTGTGAAAAGGAGAATGCCAGCAAAGCCTTGGAGGAGACTTTTGAAGAAGGAGTGAGGTCCCTCTTTAATGTGGATGGAGATCAAAGGTTTGGGGGATGGGGGAATCCTTGAACTGAGATGTGAAGGAAGAGATGAAAAAAATAAATACTAGTGGAAAAATAGGTTATCAATGACATGTGTAATATGATTCATAAAAGTAATATTCATAATTAGTAATAGCTAACATTTATATGCTGTTTTGAGGTTTTCAAAGCCTCATTTGGTTTTACCCTTATAAGGTGAGTACAGTAGTACCTCATTTTAGAAATGAAGAAAATCAAACTGAGAAGAACTGTTAGTGAACCAACTAGCATTTAGTAAGTGCTCATTGAAAATCGGCACTATGCCAAGCATGGGGAGTACAAAAAAAGGCAAAAGAAAGTCCTTGCCCTCAAGAAGCTACCAGTCTAATGGGGAAGATAACCTGCAAACAGCTATTTACAAAGATACTATGTTCAGCATTAGTTAGGGACAATCAACAGAGGGAAGGCT